>NC_091470.1:60331055-60681942 GCF_036971445.1 Narcine bancroftii
TTCATTAGTATTTTAATCAATCTTATTCATGTCTTCATTTCTTGTTAAAGGTTAACCTTACCAATCATTGTGGTTTCATGGGTGGGCTACAAAAAAATAAAAGCACTGGACTGTCAACACCATATTTTGCTACCTCTACTGTAGAAGTAATGTTTCATGTATCTACAAGAATGCCTTCTGATTCAGATGATTCTTTAACAAAAAAGGTACATTCACATTAACATATTCATATGTATGATTCCTGGAGTTTTAGTTTACAAACACCTATATTGCTTGATTTTATTGTTGCTGCCTTTTTTCTATTATAATATTTTTTAAAATAATAGAATTTACAAATTCTTCATTTTGATCATTCAAGTCTTAGATTTTGCTTAAAATTTGTTTGTAAACATGTTATTTTAATAATTTCTTGTTGCGTAATAATGTGCTGCATCTGCAAAGTTAATACGGTGGTCCTAATTTCAGCGCTACTTGATAGTTGAACTTCCCAGCATTGCATCAGCACCCTTGCCATGAATAACAGAACAGCAGAAACACAACTAGCCACACAATTTAAATCGCATCAAGGCAATTTAGGATGTTACTTCAATAAAATGGATATACAAACATTAATGCTCTTTTACTGCTCTTGCATGTTCCCATGCCTTTAACCTGATGACCACCACCTGCTTCTTCATGCATAAAGAAATTTGTACAAAATATTGGGTTGAATTATTCAACTACTCTACCTTCATCCCAAGATTTTAAAAAATATGCATCACATAGAAAACTTTCTTGTGCAGACATTTTAAGAAATTCAATTAGTATTTATCTGTTACATTTTACTTTGTAATGGACCATCTTCATAATTTATTTTTCTCTGGATAGCAGCTATGTAAGAAAAGTTTTTCCTTATATTTTTATGTTTACCAGTTTGTGCTTTGAATTGCTATGTTTTTTTCCTAGTTACAGTGAAGAATCCTTTATAGAATGTTCAGTCATAGCTAAGAGTTAAAATATTTGTTTGAAATTGCATAGAAAATAGAATTTATAACACATTGTAGGCTCTTCAGCCCACAATATTGTACAAACCAATAGTAGCCTACTCAACAAACTAAACCTTCTCTACTTTACACCCATAACCCTCTATTCTTTTGTATCCAAGTGCCTGTCTAAGAGTCTTTTAAATGTCCCTATTGTACCAACCTCTATCACAACCCCAGATAAAGCATTCCAAGTACTCACTATTCTGTGGAAAGAAAAATACCCCTGACATCTCCCTCACCTTGTATAGATGTTGTCTGGTGTTTGCTACTCTCACCCTGGGAAAAGGCTGCTTGATGTTCACCCTATCTATGCCTCTTATAATATAGTAGATGTCCATTAAGTCACCTCATATCCTCCTTTGCTCTGTTAAACTCGCCTCATAAGACACATTGTCCAATCCAGGCATCATCCACATGAATCTCCTCTGCACCCTCTCCATAGTTTCCACATCCTTCCTGTAATGAGGCGACCACAACTGAACACAATATTCCAAGTGTGGTCTAACCAGAGTTTTTTGAGCTGCAACTCTTGAACTCAGTCTTCCTACTAAATGAAGGCCAGCATGCCATAACTACCCTTTGAACCTGTGCAGCAACCTTGAGATATGGATTAGATCCCAAGGTTCTTCTGTTCTTCCACACTGTTAAGTATCCTGCAATTAGCCACGTATTGTCTTCAAGTTTGACCTTCCAAAATGCATCACTTCACACTTATCCAGATTGGACTCCATCTGCCACTTTTCCACCCAACTCTGCATCCTGTCGATATCCTGTTGTATCCTATGACAACCTACAACACGATCTACAATACCTCCAACGTTCGTATCATCTGCAAACACTGAACTGTCCCACTACTTCTTTGTCCAGGTCATTTATAAAAATAACAGAGAGCAGGGGTCCAAGAACAGATCCATGCAGAACTTTACGGACTTCCAGGCACACACACACACGCACCACGGGCACATACCAGGTGTTTCCCAACCAGAAACTTTGACAAATCAGAGGATTCACAACCTGCTGAGGACGAGATCAGGAGTGTTTAAGGCCGGGAATCTAGATCTCTACAAAAAGTTCAGCTATCTCTGAAGCAAAGTGGCAATTCCAGAGGAAGCTAGCATCAGAGACAGATACATGCCAGCTATGCCAGAGACTGCAGGCCATTACAGCCTGCAAAGCAAGGGTGAGCACCATAGATGGCTGTGATGCTTCATTATACGATGAGCTGAACACTTTCTATGCCTGCTTTGAGAAGGAGAACCCAACAGTGCCTACTAGAATCCCTGCAAAGGCTGAGGACCCTGTGATATCTGTCTCTTGAAGAGGGCGTCAGAACATCATTCAAGAGGGTGAACCCTCAGAAGGCATCAAGCCCTAATGGCTTACCTGGCAGGGTACTGAAAATCTGCACGAACCAACTAGCTAGAGTGATCATGGACATTTTCAACCTCTCTTTGCTGCAGTCAAAGGTTCCCACCTGCTTCAAAGGGGCATCATTCAGAAGAGCAGTGTGAGCTGCCTCAACAACTATCTGCATAAATTGTACTGTGATGAAATGCTTTGAGAGGCTGGTCATGGCCAGAATTAACACATACCTAAGCAAAGGTCTGAAACCACTGCAATTCGCCTATCGTTATAATCCTCCACAGCATACATAATTTTGCTGGCTCTCCACTCAGCTCTGGATCGCCTCGAAAACAGCAACTCCTACACACGGCTGCTCTTCATCAACTACAGATCAGCCTTCAACACCATTGCCTCAGTGCTGGTCAAGAAGCTTCAAACGCTGGGATTCTGCACCCACCTCTGCAATTGGATCCTTGACTTCCTCATCGGAAGACAGCAGTCAGTACGAATGGGAGACATCAACTCCCCCTCACTGATTATCAACACAGGTGCACCTCAAGGACACGTGCTTAGCCCACTGCTCTACTTGTTATACACCCATGACTATATGGTCAAGCGCAATTTCAATGCTATCTAAAAATTTGCTGATGACACCAGAGTTGTTGGCAGAATCACAAATGGCAATGAGGAAGCGTTACAGGAGGGAGATAGATCAGCTTGTTGAGTGGTGTCACACCAACAATCTTCCATTCAATGTTAGCAAAAACAAGGAGATGATTGTGGACTTCAGGAGGATGTCAGAGGAACAAGACCCAGACCTCAATGAGGGCTCAGTAGTGGAGAGGATCAATAACTTCAAATTCCTGGGTGTTAACATCTTCATGGGTCTGTACTGGAGCCTCCACGTCAATGCAATCGTGAAGGCTCACCAGCGGCTATACTTAGTGTGGTGCTTGAGGAGATTCGATATGTCACTGAAGACTCTTGAAAACTTTCATATATCGTAGAGAGCATTCTAGCTGGTGGAGGCACCAACTCTCAGGACAAGAAAAAATTCTAGGGTTATTAACTCCTTAATAAAGCAACCTCTATCCTCAAAGACTCCCCACCACCTAGGCCATTCCCTCTTCAATCTGCTACCATCAGGAAAAAGGTACAGGAACCTAAAGACAAGCACTCGGTGACACAAGGACAGCTTTTTCTCCGCTGCCATCATAATCCTGAATTATCAATGATCCAAAGTCACTGCCTTACTTTCTGTGCACAATTATGGTTTTTTTTAATTGTTGTAAAAGTGGTTTATGTGAATGTTTGCTCTATGATACTGCCGCAAAACACCGAATTTCATGACTTGTTCACGACAATGAATTCTGATTCTTATTCCTCTAATACTATACCTTGCTTTCTACAAGCAAGCCATTCCAGAATCTACACAGCAAAGGTTCCATGGACCTAGTGACTTTCTGAATGAATCATGGAGATTTTTGTCAAATGCCTTACTAAAATCCATATACTCCTCATCTACTGTCCTACATTCATCAATTTATTTTGTTACTTCAAAATAACTCAATTAGGCTCATGAGGCATGACCTACCCCTCACAAAGCCATGCTGACTATCCCTAAGAAGACTATACTTCTCTAAATGCTCATAAATCCTATCCATAAGAATCCTCTCCAGTAGTTTACCCACCACTGACATAAGACTCACTAGTCTATAATTCCCAGGATTCTTCCTTTTACGTTTTTTAAACAAGGGGTCGGCATTTGTCATTCTCCAATCTTCCGATACATCCCTGTGGTCAGGGAAGATGCAAAGATCATCAACAAAGCCCTAGCAATCTCTTCCTTCGCTTCCTTGTTGTAACCTGGGGTATATCTCATCCAGTCCCTGGGTCTTATCAATCCAAGTTTTTAGGAAGATCCAGCATTTCTTCCTCCTTAACCTCAACAAGTTTGTTCTATACTTACCTCACATTGACCAAGGTTCCCCCCTCTCTGTCTGGTGAACATCTCTTTTAAAACATATAGACTCCAGTATTGGCATCAGTCAATCCTCCCCTTGTGTCAGCCAATTCTCTGTAATGGCCACAAAATCATAATTCCATGCTCTTAGTTCATCTCCCTTATTCCTAATACCTCTTGCATTGAAATGAACACATTTCAAAGCCTCCAACTGACTACATTTATGCTTCCTCCTCTGTCTGTCCTTCCTCACAAACTCACTGTGCATTATATCTATTCTCTGCCGCCTTCTGGTTCCCATCCCTCTGCCAAACCAGTTTTAAACACCCCACCCGCTTCCCCCACCCCCACCCCACAGCAGCACTAGCAAACCTTCCCGCAAGGATATTGGTTCTTCTCCCCACCCCCCACCCCCCCCCCCCCCCCCCCCCCGGCCACCCCCCAATCCAGTTCAGATGCAAACCATCCTGCCAGTAGAAGTCCCACTTTCCTTGGAAGAGGACCCAATGATCAAGAAATCTGAAGCCCTCCCTCCTGGTCTATCTCTATAGCCACATGTTAAGCTGCTTATCTTCATGTTTCTAACCTCACAAGCATGTGGCACAAGTAGCTGTCCTGAAATCACAACCCTGGAGGTCCTGTCCTTCAAATTAATGCCTAACTCCCTGACCTTTCTTTGCAAGACTTTATCACCCTTCCTATCCTTATCATTAGTCCCTTCGTGGACCATAACATCTGGCAGCACCCGCTCCCTCTTGAGAATGCCGTGAACTCGATCTGAGTTATCCTGGACCCTGGCACCTTGGAGCCAACATACCATTCAGGATTCTTGTTCTCTTCCACAGAACCTCTTATCGGCTCCTCTATTAAAATCCTCTTTTTTCTCTTTCCTTTCCTTCTGAGCCACAAGGCCAGACTCCATGCCAGAAACTTGACTGCCATGGCTTGTCCATGGTAGGTCAAAGCCCTCAACTATATCCAAAATGGTATACATCTTATTGATGAGAACAGCCACAGGGTACCCTCCACTGACTGCCTGTTCCCTTTCCCTCTGCTTTCTATCACCCAGCTACTTTATACCTCCTAGGTGTGATTGCATCTCAGAAACTCCTGTCTATTACACCCTTAAGCCTTCTGAATGATCCAGAGTTCATCCAACTCCAGCTCCATTTCCTTAACAGTTTTAAGGAGCTGCAACTGGATTCACTTCTCACAAATGAAATAGTCAGGGATGCTGTTGGCTTCCCTGACTATCCACATTTTGCAAGTGCAGCATGTCCCTGCCCTGACTGCCGTTTCCACTATCTACAGAATGTCTATGTTTCAGAATGACATGATAAAAAAAAACCATAGTTGATCAAACATTATGACTGCTCATTGCACTTGATTTCAAAATGTCTGTGGTGCTGGAACCCCTTTCTGGTCGTAGATGCACATGACACCCATCTTCAATGCCTTTATATTGAATTTTCTCACTGCATCTTGATACATGTAAACTTGAACTTGACTGAGAAATATCATTTGTATCTTATGAAGTATCTATCCTATTATTAGTTCTTGTATCAAATCATAAAATAGGCTTTTATATCAATGAAAATAATGCTTTAAGTAATAAACATTTTCAATGTTATTTCCTCTTTGTATAGAGAAAATATTAAAATAACTACACATGTTAAGGCAGAAATATCAGTACAAAATTATGAATATCTAAAACCATGTTTTGCTTTGAGTAGTTGAGACATCTGGGGAATGATGAAGTGCATATAATTTGGTCAGAGCACACAAGAGACTACAGAAGAGGAATCATTCCAACAGAGTTTGGTGATGTCCTTATTGTTATATATCCAATGAAAAACTATATGTTCAGTATCCATGTAATGAAGAAACCGGAGGTAAGAGCATTTTCTATTTATTAAATGCCTGTTGATAACTAAATTATAAATACTACAATAATTGTATGTCATTTAACTAAAGTTATGTTTAAGAATTGCGAGTGGAACTTTTTTTGGTTACTGTTTTCCTCCTGTGTATCAGTATTATAAATCCAGGATTTCAAGTAAACTCTGAAATAACAATACATCTGAATTTAGTTTTACAAAACAAAACTAAGTAAAATTTGTAGCATTCTCAAAAATTACAAGACCGTATTGTTACTGATTTTATTTCTCAAATATTTATCTTTAAACTCTGAGTATACTTTAGTACATACATTTCATTGGAGACAAATTTATCTGAAGCAGTTGTTTTTTTTTCATGTAGCTCATGTGGTTTGATCGCTTTTGTGAGCAATAATTTTATCTTGAGATATACAAGTGATCAGGTTGGATGACCAAGAATGGGCCCCAGTCTCCTCTTTCTCATGAAGCAGATGCATGTTGTAAATACATAAATGTAGCTAAAACATGGTGTGATTTGATTGCCTTCATCTTATTGAATGGCAGAAAAGGCTTGAGCAGCTGTATGGCCTAATTATTCTATTTTTCTATTTTAAAAATAGCCTGAAACGTGGTGAAATTTAGATTCCAGTAGATTGGTATCAAGAAACAGAGTTAGGGTTCTTCACCATTTTGTTAAAGTTATTGAGAGATGTTCAGAGCATTCCCTGTAAATGAGTCCATCATGTAATATACATAGATTTTAGCAGGGCATTTGACAAGCCCTGTAAAGCATATTGTCAAGATTTTTTTTTAATCCAAAGTATAAGGAAAAGTGGCCTAGTGGATCAATGCTATTGAATTCCACAGAGCTCAGTTCTTGGACCCTTTTAGTGGTATGTACAATGACTATATCTACTGCAATATTGGCTTTGTGGTTATGTTTGCCAATAATACCAAAATAAGTGATATGGTTGACAGAGAGAATAAAAGTACTAGACTGCAAAAATCTGCTAGATAGATGGGTTCAAAAATGGTGAATGAAATTTTGTCTGGAAAACCTTGGCAGAACATGCTTGGAATCTGGAGACTGTGTGTAGATTGATTGATGATCACGAGACACTGTCAGTCCGATCATGAATTAACTACATGGCATAAGGGAAATGGTGTTGGAGAAAGGCTGTGATGTGATATCTTAAAGTGGTCATTTTGCACTCGCTCATTGACTCTCCCTAATTTAAATCGAATTATATTTATTGTGAACGATGAAATGTGCATGGAATGAGGAAGAAGATTCCCTCTATCTCCATTGAAGTTGACAATTAAAATGTTTGGATTTGAAATAGATACGATTTTTATTTACTTTTAATTATATTTCTTGTTAAATGATATCAATTTAAATCAGAAATTATGATAATGCAACTGAAACTGAACAAAATCATCTTTCAAACAGGTACCATTTTTTGGCCCACTTTTTGATGGAGCAATTGTGGATGGAAAAGTCTTACCATGTTTAGTACGTGCTACAGCGATCAATGCAAGTCGAGCACTAAAATCACTCATACCACTGTATCAAAATTTGTATCCTTTTTTTTTTAAATCTTTCTTTCCATCAGCTTGTCCTCTTCAGTCGTAGAACCCACTAAACTGGGATAGATATAAAAATGCACATTTCTTCATTTTTGTGCTTTTGATATCTCAAGAAAATCTCTGCAAGCAAGTCAGTTTTTCCAGCTCAAAGGTAAAACTGAAATGTATATTGGGAACAGTGAAAAGAGTTTTATTTTAAAAATATATTGTGGTTCAGTCAATATCCTAATAAGTATGGATGAGGCTTATGAAGAACAGAATTGTAAAATGTGGGTTAAACAACAGTTCACAATCTAGGAATTGTGATTTGAGAATAAGAAACAGTGAAATTTCACATCGACTAGCTGACTGACTAGTTCAGTTCTTCATGCATTTTTTGTATGTGAGTATTGTGTTTTATAGTACAGAAAAATATAGTGCAGAAAAACTATAAAGATTTTTCATTCTGTACTTAGTAATGCTCTGTTTGCTGTATTTATCAAACAATATTATACAGACCTACTGTTCAATTTTACATCTAAACAGTAGAAAACTATTTTGTAGTCAAAAAGTAAACAAAGATAGGAGTAATTAAAGATAATGGATGTGAAATAGGTTTTCAGTTTCACAAGCAAGGGAATCCTTCAGATCTCTTTTCATCTTCAGTGATGTATATCCTTTTGAAAAGTCTATTTGCTGTTAGTGTGCATGCAGGAAAGATTCTAACCACAAATAATCTTTTCCATTAAGGTCGCCAAATGCCTTGGCATTTAGTAGATTTTGCTGATAACTCCCCACATCTTCCAACTAATTAAATTTTGTTTTGAGAAACTGTAAAATTATGAACAATCGTAAAAATTGATAACCAAGCTGATTATATGACTCTACCAATAATTTGATATTGTTGCTGGAGAGGTATACGCCGCTTAACGTCCTCTCGGGCAACGTCCAGCTGCATATGTGTCTGTGATCCCAGAATAATTAGTTCTTGCAAGCAAGTCTGCAGCAATTTAGAAAAAGTGATCGCGAGCTATAGAAAATTGTATACTGTATACCCAAATTGTTCCGTCTGTCCTGCACTCTCCCCACAACCCCATGTCGGAATCCACATTGATTCTACTGCCCTGTTCTCTCCCCACAGCCCCGTGTTGGTCCCCACTCTGATCCCTAATAAATAAAAAGTTTACAAGTACACAACAGTATCCCATATAGGTTTGCTAAGCATATGATGGTGTTTGCACAACATCCACATTGCATAACGTCCAATTTCACAGAATGTAACATGGATGTTAAGCATTCTTGTACTACAAGGAAAGCCATCACTTGTTAATGAAAAATAAACTGCTGAAAGAACTCAACAGCATCTATGGAGAAAGGGCGGGGGGGTCAATGTTTTAGATGGAGACCTTTCATTAGAACTGAGAGTAGAGGAAAAATAGCATTTGAGGTAATAATATGGCCAAATGCAGACCAGAAGAACGTCAAATCATATTCTGCTTGAATAGACTACAGTGTAATTGGTATGAACATTGAATGTTCCAATTTTAGATAACAGACTTTCCAACTCCCACCAGTTCACCCATGTTCTTAGGTCCTTTGTTCACCTTTTTCATCCCTCTCCACTTCATCACCATACTCATCAACATCCTCCGTCCAGTTCCATCTATCCATTTCCCACATATCGATCTACCTGGATTTCATCTCTTGCTTCACTTTTTCTTTTACCTTCCCTATCTGGTTCCATCTGTCCCTCCCTAATCTGATGGGCCCCGAGGTCCCCAAAACCCAGCAGCAATAGAAATTCACCAAGACAAATAGTTACTTAAACAAAAATTACTTTTAATTTTCTTGAAACATAAAAACAGGATTAAACTTTACCTTATTACTATTAACAACTTAACCCCCTTCTAATTCTAAGTGCACATGTATGCAATGTGTGTATAAGTTCAGAAGAGTTCTTTGATTCACAGTTCAATCTCACTTCTCACTCCTCCAAGTTCACCGGTATCAGGCAATTCTTATACCGAGCACAGAATTTAATATTTTTGAATCTTCACCAGACTTTGGTGCTTGAAAGGTAAATGGTTACTGCTCAGGAAGGTTCTTGGTTTTCAGAGAGAGATTTATTGTTCATTGGACAAACAGAAACTGATTCCTTCCGATCACCCACTTCAGTTTCTTGCCGAAGAACCTTCCCCATCAGGATTTTCCAGATGATAGCCTCTTTCTTTCAGATCACCACAGAGTTCCTTTTCTGTTTCCCTTATCTCAGGCAAAACATATTACAGCCAGCCATCTCCTCTTGTATGGGCCACAAGGACTTTGAACAGGCTGATCTAAGAACTCACAACCCGTCTTCAAAATGGGTTTTCAAACAAGTTTCCAAAAGCCACTGCAGAAAACCAACACTCTCTCTCTCTCTCTCTCTCTCTCTCTCTCACACACACACACACACACACACACACACACACACACACACACACACACACACACACACAAAACCACATGACTTTCCTAAAACAGCACACTCCACCAAAGCAGCTTGCTGACTTCCAAAATCAATTCATGAGAGATCTTATCAGTTTCCTGAGATGGGCCCTTCCATTTGCACTTCGTTGTGCAAATCTCCAGCACAGGAGTCTATAACTCTTGCATTTTAAAATGAGACCTGTTTTGAAGAGTTTGTATCTGTTTGTGACCTAACTAAAACCCCACAATTTATCTTCCAAAAACATATCTAAACATAATATAAAATATAACATAATCTGTCACAAGCAGGGAGGTTACATGGCCCTCCACAATGCTCTAGACATAGAGGCTATATGTTCCTCCACAATCCACATAATGTATAAATTCCACCCTTGGAAGTGACATCTTTTGCCAATCACTACAAATACAATGAATAACTGTTTTCTAAACAATAAAATCTAAGTAACATGTTATAACTGTGACAATGTGTCTAAAACAATGCAAATCCAGTGGATCAATAAATACACAAGTGCCTTCCATATGATGGACAAGGCACATTATCAAATTCAACACCTAACCAGCTCATTGTGTTCCTGATGGAGTTGGATGCTGTGGGAACTGCTCCCTAGTGTCAGAGGAGAGGGAAGAGAAAAGAAAATGGCTGTTCACTGACTCGCATGCCTGGTTTCTCTGGCTTAGCTGGCATATGTGTGCATCTTTACCACCAACGTCTGCCAGCAGGCAGTGCATGGTCATTCATAAGGTGCCAAAAACCTCTCTTAGATAGCACATCCTGCACCTGAGCTTCACATTTGTGCGCTCCCTCTGCACAGTTCCTGAAGCACCCACCCCATGAGGAATTAGTTTCTATTATTGAGCAGGACTGGAGATACACTGGCATTACCTAGTAATTGCAAAATATATACAATATTTCCTGCTAGTGGATGATCTGCAACACTGTAATTAAAAGCTGAAACTACAAAGTGTGCTGAGAGACATTAGTAAAGAGTAAATACCACAGCTCAGGGTGCAGTTAAAAAGGTTCATTACAAAGGCTGTAATTGAAAGGTTCATGAAAAAGATTGTGGTCATTGTTAGATGGAATGTCCTGTGATAACGTGCCCATGGCAACAACTCTCGCCTGTCTTCTTAAAGTTGTCTGCATAATACATGAAACAGCTCATGCAGCTAAAACGAGTTGATGGTGATGGCTGGAAGACTATGGAAATCAGTGAGGGGAATCAAAACTGTATGTGTTGAAGTGGACTTTGTCCTGTAGGGTGGTCTTCCATAATGTTCATTTGTATTTGCCCTGAAGGTTAGGTGAGTGGAATTTTCTTCACTCCCTCTTGCAGAGTTTGTTAGTGTGGAAACATGATAACATTTCTTCCAGCAACACAAACCACCAAATGCTTCCTAGTCCCCGAGCAACTACCTCCCCTTTCCTGGATGGACAGTGTACCTGTTGCACCCATACCCTACTGGACTCCTCAGGGTCCTAAAGATCAACCTCACATACCTTTTGCTGTGCCAATATGGCCAAATGTCTAGAAAGTGGGGATCCCCTGTGTAGTGGGCCGTGAATTAAGATGGTCCACTGCTTCTTGCAGCACACTGAGCCACACCTTGAGCATTTTGTCAGGTGTCAACATGTGCAGCTTTTGCTTGGGGAGACCGTTCATTCTTTCAATTTGTCCTGATGCTTGTGGGTGGTAGGGGATGTGTAACAGCCATTGGATACCAGCCTCTGTGGCCAAGTTTTGAACCTTAGGCCCTGTAAAGTATGAGCCCTAATCAGACTGTACTTCCCGCTGTTCCATAAATGGAGGAAAGGTATTTTAGTCCCCAAAAGGTGTTTTCATGTATGGCCTTTTTTTTGGTGTGGGAGAGGGCTGACATAGTTTACTTGGCCCACTCCTGTGCCATGCCTAATGTGCTCCAGTGTACCCACTGGCCAGCCCTACAATTTTAACCTGCTGGCATGTGGGGCAATTGTCCACCACCGTCCACATCTGATTTTGGGTTGATGCTACCACTAAGCAGTGGGCAGTAGCCCATGTCGCGTTTCCAGGGCTGCAGAATCATTAGAGCAGATGGAGGCTGTGCAGATTTTGAGTTGCACGGTCCACAGCAGCATTGTGAATGGCCTCTGCTGTGGCCCTGTTGATATGGGCATGCACATTGTTAACCTTGAGTGCCCTCTGCCCAGCATGCTCCAAGATATACCTCCAGTGCTGCGACTGTGGATCTCCCACCCTGTGTCATGCCAACGAGGTATCCAAAATATATATGGAACGGACCCATTGTTGATTTAATTACAAGCACTACCACAGGCAGCTCACAGGAAACACCACACCCCTTCCAAGATGGAGTCTTTCTGATGCCTGGGTGTAATGTCACTGCTTGCCATAACTGGTTCCCATTTTACCATCAACTGGAGCCGTCTGTGAACTATGCTTTCTGTTGTTCCTCTTTGATGAGGGAGTTGAAAGTTGAACAAATAACCCCAGGATACAGGAGAGTGATTGATGGCGGGGATATCGTGAAGGGGATCGTGACCCTTGGGGAGGGGTATGATTTTCTCGTGCAGCTTGCTGACTCTTTCTGGCCCTGCCTCTGCCCATTTGGCAATATACCAGATTTCAGATTTATTGTCAGAGTAATACGTGACATCATACAACCTTGAAATTTATTTTTCCTGCGGGCATGGCAGAATTACCACTAATTGGTAGTGCAAAAATAAACTGCACAGTATAAATATGTAAACAAATAAAAGAACTGTAAACAGATAGCGAATATAAACAAACTGTGCAATACAGAGAGAACAAAAGGAAATCAATGAAACGCACGCGTAAGAGTCCTTAAATTAGTCTCTGATTGAGTTTGTTATTGAGGAGTCTGATGGTGGAAGGGGAAGGGTAGCAGCTGTTCATGAACCTGGTGGTACGAGTTTTCTGGCACCTATACCACTTTCCTGATGGTAGCAGTAAGAACAGAGCGTATGCTGGTTGGTGTGGGTCTTTGATGATTGCTGCTGTCCTCCGACGGAAGTGTTTCCTGTAGATGTACTCAATTATTGGGAGGGTTTGGCCTGTTATGTCTGAGGTGTGTCCACTGCCTTTTAGAGTCCTTTATGCTCAGGGGTATTGTTGTTCCCATACCAGCTGGTCAGCACACTTTCCACCACACTGTAGTGCACATCGAAAGAATCAAAGACTTGTTGATCCGAACCAAGGCTTTTATTAACAAAAGACTGGAGCGTATCACATGTAGGTCGACCAGTCCAGAATTATCTGGGTCTGGCTAGGAGCAACCCTTTAAGACCTGCCAGTAGGCGTGGCTATGCTTTCAGCCAATCACAGCCATCCTATACTATAATATACACATATATACATCAGTGATAGAATCCGTACTATCACATTCACTCCTCTTTGAGAACTGACCCCGGGGTGAATGGAGGGGCTGTTAAAAAAAAGGGGGGAAGAGAAAAAGAATGGTAGGAGGTTAGGGGCTGTAGCAGTCGGGTGGCTTGATCGTCCAGTGCGACCGCCATCGTGCTGGGATTGAGGCCGCTGGAGTCGTGTCACTGGCGGGACCGTTGGGTGCATACATCGCCTCGCTCAATCCCCCAACGGCATTGTCAGCAGGCTGGCCTGAGTTGTTGCCACTGCCACTGGTGGGGTGGTGCTGATCCCTCTGTTTCGCCACGTGACCTAGGGGAGAAGGATTTGGAGGGGGTTGGGAGCGGTGCCGGGTCCGATCCAACTTGGACTCGGTCCCTTACTGAGACTGTGTCCTACCGCCCGTCCGGGTACTCAATTTATGCATAATGCGAGTTTGCATGGAGTAGCATCACCTGGTCAACCAGAGGGTCGTTCTTTGAGTACTGGATGTGGCGTTGCAGGAGGACAGGTCTAGGAACTGTGAGCCATGCTGGCGTGGTTGTTCCCAATTCTGATTTCCTTTGGAAAGAGAACATTCTTTCATGGGGAGTGGCATTCATCGCAGTGCATAGGACGGAGCAGATGGAATGTTGGGCACTAGTGAGTACATCCTGCCAGCGAGCGGTGGGGAGGCTTTTGGACTGGAGGGAAAGCGTGACCGCTTTCCAGACGGTGGCATTCTCTCTTTCGACCTGCCCATTACCACATGGGTTATAGCTGGAGGTCCTGCTCGGAGCAATACCACGCTCCAGGAGGTACTGCTGCAGCTCAGCGCTCATAAACAAGGACCCCCCCCCCAGTCACTGTGGATGTAACTGGTGTACCCAAAGATGGCAAAGATGCTGTGCAAGGCCTCTATAACTGAGGAGGCGGTTATGTCCGAGCAGGGCACAGTGAATGGGAAGCGAGAGCACTCGTCGATCACCGTAAGAATGTAAGTGTTATGGTTGGTCTATGGTAGGGGCCCCTTGAAGTCCACGCTTAGACATTCAAATGGCCGGGTGGCTTTAATGTAGTGGGTGTTTTCCGGGAGGAAAAAGTGGGACTTGCACTCAGCACACACCGGGGAGGCTTGGGTCATGGAGCGAATCTCCTCAACCGTGTAGGGCAGGTTGCAGGCCTTAACGAAGTGCACGAACCTAGTGACCCCCGGATGACGGAGCTCCTCGTGGAGTCTCTGTAGCCTGTCCAGTTGTATGTTGGCGCAAGTCTCCCTGGAGAGCATATCTGGCAGGTCGTTGAGCTTACCATGCCTGTACAGTATTTTGTAATTGAAGGTGAAGAGTTCGATTGTCCACCTAGCGATCTTGTCGTTCTTGATCTTACCTTGTTGGGTGCTGCTAAACATGAACGAGACCGTGCATTGGTCGGTCAGTAGTGTAAAGCGCCTGCCAGCGAGGTAGTGCCCCCAACGATGTACCGCTTCGACTATGGCCTGGGCCCCCTCCTCAACAGAGGAGTGTCAGCTCTCAGGGCCCTGGAGGGTCCTGGAGAAGAAGGCTACCAGCCGCCTGGTCTGGTTCAGGGTGACCGCCAGTGCAAAATCGGATGCATCGCTCTCTACTTGGAATGGATGCAGCAGCTATGTCCCATATGATGCGGTTGAAGGCCACTCTGGCTTCGGTTGACAGGGAAGGAGGTGCTCTTGATAACTGGCTGTGCCTTGTCAGCGTAGTGTGGAATCCATTGGGCATAGTACGAAAAGAAGCCCAGGCAGCATCTGAGTGCCTTTTGGGTGTGGGGGGGTGGCAGGTCCATGGGAGGGCGCATGTGGTTAGAGTCCAGCATTACCACCCCGTTCTCCACCACGCAACCTAGAATTGAGAGCCGAGTGGTCCGGAAGACACACTTGTCAAAATTGTAGGTTAAGTTCAGCCGATTTGCTGTCTGAAAAAATTTCTGGAGGTTGGTATCATGATCCTGCATGTTATGGCTGCAGATGGTGACGTTGTCCAGATATGGGAAAGTAGCTGTTAGCCCGTTCTAGTCTACCATCCAGTCCATTTCCCGCTGGAAAACCACGACGCCATTCATGACCCCAAAGGGTACCCTGAGGAATTGGTACAGCCTCCCATTGGCTTCGAAGGCTGAGAAAGATCTGTCTTCTTGGCGGATCGGGAGCTGGTGATAGGCCGAACTTAGGTCAATGGTGGAGAACACACGGTATTGGGCGATCTGAATCACCACATCTGTGATCCGTGGGAGGGGGTAAGCATCCAGAAGCATGAAGCGGTTGACTGTCTGGCTGTAGTCAACCACCATCCACAGCTTCTCCCCGTTTTTAACAACCACCACCTGTGCCCTCCAGGAACTTGAGCTGGGTCCAATAATGCCCTCATCCAGCAGTCTGCGCACCTCGCTTGTGATGAACTTCCTGCCCCTGAAACTATATTTCCGGCTTTTGGTGGCCACTGGTTTCCAGCCAGGGGTGAGGTTTGCGAAGTGTGCTGGAGGACGACCCGGAGGGTGGAGAGGCTACAAGTGGAGCGCCAGGGTGCAGGGGCTGGTGGTGTGGGCTGTTGTTGGCAGGAGGCCTCTGGGGTGGAGTGGTTACAGACCGAGAGTGGGGAGTAGGGCCCCCTATAATGCAGGGAAACAGTTTGGAACTGGCACTGAAAATCCAATCCCACCAATATGGGTGTGCACAGTTGAGGGAGGACTAACAGCTTAAAATCAGTAAATGTGATGCCCTGGACTTTCAGGGTCACCACGCAATACCCCTTTATCCCAGTCAAGTGTGATCTAGTGGCCAATTAAATCTTTTGGTCAGTGGGGAAAATGACCAGTCCACAATTTTGGCCCAGGTCTGGATGGATAAAACTCTCAGTTAACTCCGAGTCAAATAAACAATTAGTACAGTGTCCGTGCACTTTAATCAATTCCATCGCTTTTGTGAGGAGATGGGGGCAATCCTGATCCAGGGTCACTAATGCAGCGACCTGTGCTGGGGCCTGTGGAGTCTTGCGTGATGACATCACGCAGCGTCGAGCCTGAAGTGCACTATGTGTGTGTGATGACGTCACTGGAGCAGTCGAGCTGGAGCTGTCGGTGGCAAATGGCTGGGTCTGCTGCTTGCAGCCAGCTGGGGCCGTCGGGCTGCCAACGGTAAGTGCTGGGAGCCGCTACTTGCAGTTGGTGGAGGGACGATCAGTCGGGCAGTCGTCGGCGGTAGCAGCAGTGGGTACCGGGTTGGTAACGGCGGAAGCAGGTACCTGTTCGGCGGCAACATTCGCTGAAGTCAGGCCAGTGGCCGTCGCCGGGGTCGGAGCTGGGGCAGTCATCACTAGAGTTGAAACTGAGGCGACCATCACTGAGGTTGGAGCTGGAGTGGCCGCCACTTGAGTCGGAGGTGGGGCGGCAGTTATCAGGGTCAGAACTGGGTCCTGGGCAGCCATTGCTTCGGGTGGGTGGTCCAAGTGGGCCAACGTTATCGTGGTGAAGGTGGAGTGTCTCTTCCGCACGTGGTGCATGTGCCATGACATCAGGCGCTGTCTTGCGATCGAGCCTTGCTCTCATTGGACGAGAGCTCTGATGGTGAGAAATTTGAATGAGGGGATGGTGGTTGGGCCTCACACAAGTCACTGTTTGGTAGTGGCCATTTTAGAGCAAGACTACAGCAAAGTGGCCTTTTTTAAGACACTTCTGGCACCTGGCTTTCCTTGCAGGACACTGGGACCTGCTGTGCTTGTCCCTCCCGCAGAAGTAGCACTTCGGGATCGCATCAGGCAGGATAGAAGCCGCAGCCAGGCCATCAGAGGGCTGTGGGGTAGTAGGGTTAAGAGCAGACATCCTACTCACTTCATAGTATAGGGTCCAGCCCTGAGAGTAAGCGTCCATACTTAAGACCGCAGCCTCCATCGTCTCTGCGATCTGGGTCACGTCCTCTAGGTTTTCTCCCCCAAGCTCTAGCCGGCTCTGCCTCACTTCATTCGATCGGACCCCGGCCACATAAGCATCCCGAATAAGATCATCAGTGGTCTCAGCTGCAGTTCTGTCTGTGCAAGCACAGGCTCTGTCCAGTAACCTTAGTGCTTGGAGGTAAGCTCTACAGGACTCACCAGACAGTTGCCTCCTGGTCGCTAGCTTGTACCTGGCATAGACCCTGTTCACAGGTCGCTCGTAGAGTCCTTTCAGCACCTTCATGGCTGCTGTGTAGGTGGCTTCATCCTGGATGTTCTTGTAGACCCTCAGGGACACCATAGACATCAATACTAGTAGTCGATGGGCGTCCTCCACCACGGCAGGGTCAGAGTGCTGTAGGTAAGCCTTGAAACACCTCACTCAGTGCTTGAAGTCATTTGGGACATTAGCTGACTGCGTGTCAATGTTGAGACATTCTGGTCGCAGCATGCGCTCCATCCCTAGAAAAGTTTTGTTAATAAAATTATAGTTTAGTTAATAAAATTGTCGAAATAATCAAAGACTTGTTGATCCGAACCAAGGCTTTTATTAACAAAAGACTGGAGCGTATCACATGTAGGTCGACCAGTCCAGAATGATCTGGGTCTGGCTAGGAGCAACCCTTTAAGATCTGCCAGTAAGCGTGGCTATGCTCTCAGCCAATCACAGCCATCCTATACTACAATATACACATATATACATCAGTGATAGAATCTGTACTATCAAACACACCTCTAGAAATTTGCCAGGTTTTCTGGTCATACCAAACCTACACAAACTCCTGAGGAAGTAGAGGAGCTGACGTGCTTTTTTTTTTTGATTATTTTAATTTTGTGGGCAAACATGTATCAAGAAATAACCATTACCTAAATACATAAATTGAAATTTAAAAAATCAATAGTACAAGTTGTCCATATCTCTAAACAGCCCCATCCCCCAACAAAACCCTAAAATAGAAAAGAAAGTAGATAAGAGAAAGAAACAGAAATGCAGGAAAAAAGGAGGAACTGTTGGGATCTGGGATCCATTTCAGAGGATCTAATTCCTTTTCTTGTCTAGATGTCAAATAGGGGAAAGAGAAAGGACATAGAACTCAGGAACACAATAAATATCCCAAATATTCAATCCTGAATTCTGGAAGTATGGTTGCCATACCTGCAAAAACATGTTATACTTCTTCCTTAGATTATGTTATTTTCTCCAGGGGACCACACTATCCATTTCTGCATTCCATCAGGCTATATCCAGAATGGATATTTCCTGGCCACCGCCAGTGCAATTTTAAGAAATTCTGTTTGGTACTGGGACAGCCACATTTTGCATCTTGAGCCCACAGTAGAAACAATTCTGGACTTTATGGCAATTGTTTCCCACTAATCTGTTCTAATTAAATTCTTAAATTTTCCCTAAATTTTCACTTTGGAGCATGACCAAATAGAATGTAAAGTTTCCCGTTTCTTCACCACATCTAAAACATATATTCAATATATTAGAATTTTATTTATGTAATTTCTGTGGGGTAAGGTATATAGCTGATGCAAGAAGTTATATCAGTCTATATCTTCTCTTACATTTATTGTATTCGTCATGCTGCCCTGACATAAATTGGACCAGTTTTTATCACCAATACTAATATTCAAGTCTGATTCTTATCTTTGTTTTGATTTATATAACTCTGGCTTGGGAGTTCCCGACTGAAGTAAGGAAGACATTGCAGATGTAAACTTTATGTTCCCCTTTCAAATCAGAATTTCCATTTCACTGCTCTGGTAATATCATCGCCAGACCTAATTCATCTCTGATAAAAGCTCTTAATTGAAATTAGCAGAAGATTGTGTTGTTAAGAATATTATATCTATTTTTTAACTGCTGAAATGGCATAAGTTACCCTTGCACGTAACAATGTTCCACACACCTGATTCCCTTCCGGGACCAGGTATGTAGAATCTTAATATCCATTGTTAAAGAAATTAATCTATTTTGAGTCGAGGGCATTTTTGGAAATATTTTTCATTTTGTTCCAATTAAATTATTAAATTTATACCAAATATTTAAATAATGGTTTTTTAGAGGTGCTTCTTTTCCACCAGAAATAGATTTTGTGTCCCATTTATATGCAAGATCTTCTGCTACTCGCTCTCTGACTTTACACAGTTCAATTTCCACCCATTTCCACACCGGGGGGTGTCTTGTACATTTGTGTGCTCTTGTTGGCAATTTCCTGTCTCACCAGTGAGATAATCTCTGCCCTGAGTGCAGCAGGGACCACCTCAGCTGAGGGAAGAGCAGAAGACTGCATAGTGGGAGGGAGGGGAGTGCAGTGGGAAGCACCATGGAGGGTGTGGGTTTTGGCAGCTTTTTCCGCATTGCGAACATGGCAGGGGTAGTGATGCCATGTTTGCAGGAACAGTCTACACCAACACGTATTGGGGCATAGTACATGTCCCTGTGGGTCAAGGGTTATGCACTCAAGACCACCCCTCTGAGGTTGGTGCAGATGGTGATAACTAAGCCCCAAAGGTTTCCCTGGTGTCCTCAACGAAGTTGCGCCAAGGATTGCCACCGTATAGGCTAGTAATAAGAGCAATTCCCTAATGACCCTCATGTTGACTGCATGCCACTGTGATCACCACAAGATCCACAGTGGTCCCCTTCAGGCAGCACCACCCAGAGGGAGTTGTTGACGGTCTGCTGAGAGGACAGACTACCCAAAGTACTGGCCTCCATGTAGGAGAGGCGAATATGGTAAGCCCCTTCATCCCACAGCTGGAGTAGCCATACGGCTAAATGCTTGCCCAACCACTAGGGGTATCTGTACACCAACCCAGCCAACTCCTTGGCTGAGTATTCTCTGGTCTCTACAACCTCATTCCAGCCCTTCATCCGTTCGCTTAGACCCTCACAGGGGATCCTCGTGGCAGGTCTGGGACCGCATGGTTATTGGCCGGGCTTGCAAGGTCTCTGGGACATGGGTTAGGGGGGACGCGCATAATTGGACCCGGCCTCTTCAAAGTCATCGTTGTCCAGCCACACATCCCCACCTTATGGCCACACATCACTCTCGTTCCCATGCGTGATGGTGATTCTGATTTATACAAGATAGACCCAGGCGGATCAGCTGCCCCACTTTGACTAACTGGCAGGCAGCTTCAGTGTGCCTAGTCTCCAAACTACTGATGCACGCCCTGGCGGCGGCATTCAGTGCCTCCTGCAGGGACCAGTGATGGAGCTTTAGTGATTCAATCTATTCATCTTTCTGGATGCCCTGATCACTTAAATCAGATGTGATATACCACTGGCACCTAAGTAGGGATATCAGTAACCATAGGGCTCCCCCGGTCTCAGTTAACTCTGATCCCTCCAGGAAGGAGACCACATGGTGCCCTATCTTCTCTCCCTGGGGGACCAGCAGTCGAAGTAGTCGACTGGCATGGCATGGCTTGGTAGCCAAACAGCCAAACCCTTGATGGTTATCGGTCCATCCGGGAATTTTATATTCTGACCCCTGGGTTCCTTTGCTAGTCACCTCCAGCTTCCCCCATTGGTGAACAGAAACACAACATGCATGCACTGACAGGACACCCACATGCACTCATTAGCACAATCTACCACACGGTTAGTACTCCATGTGTGTCCAGCCAGAATTCTTTGAACCTTGCTCATAGCACCAATTGTTGTGTTTGGGAAAGTATCAGGTTTGGTGGGTTCACAGAGACGAGCCTGCACCCAAGTGTTGCACTGTTATTAAACACACAGGAGATAAATAGGGGAAGACGCTAAACGATACTTGATTTTTTCTTTGGCTTGGCTTCGCGGACGAAGATTTATGGAGGGGGTAAAAGTCCACGTCAGCTGCAGGCTCGTTTGTGGCTGACAAGTCCGATGCGGGACAGGCAGACACGGTTGCAGCGGCTGCAGGGGAAAATTGGTTGGTTGGGGTTGGGTGTTGGGTTTTTCCTCCTTTGCCTTTTGTCAGTGAGGTGGGCTCTGCGGTCTTCTTCAAAGGAGGTTGCTGCCCGCCAAACTGTGAGGCGCCAAGATGCACGGTTTGAGGCGATATCAGCCCACTGGCAGTGGTCAATGTGGCAGGCACCAAGAGATTTCTTTAGGCAGTCCTTGTACCTTTTCTTTGGTGCACCTCTGTCACGGTGGCCAGTGGAGAGCTTTACTTTACCACTAAACAACTAGATAGATATTCATATTGAACCCAGGTTAGACTCTGATATCAGTGGCCACCTATTTTCTACATGCTCCCATACGTGAACATACTTCACAGACAGTGACTTTCAAACACTCTCCGATTCCCTGTACCAACAGGAGTGCAGCTCTCTGTAAGCACTGATCTATCGCAGTACTATGGCTCAACTTCATTGTAGTGCACACCTTACCTGCGACTCCTCCAGCAATGTCCACAGTAGCAACTTGGTGTAGAGCGATGTCCAGGACTTGGACCATGAGGGAGAGAGAAAGAAATGTGGTGTGCATCAGTGTTTAATACTGTTCTGAGGGGAGCATCTGGCCATTGATGACACTGAGTCATTTAAATGAGCCCACAGTATAGTGTGAACTAATGGGTGGCTGAAGTCCAACCTTCATTGGCAGGTGGTGTGACTTCTGAATAAGTTTCAGACAGGGAGGTTATGTAACCCTCCGCAATCCACAATGTTCCAGACGGGCCATGTGTTCCTCCACAATCCACAAATGACACTCCCTTGTCTGGTTCCACTGTCAAATACCAGTGTCTTCTCCCCTCTCTATTCCTAGTCATTCCATTTGCCTATATTTTTCTTTCTTATAGAACCATCAAACATTGCAGCACACAAAACAGGCCCTTCGGCCTAATTCCAGTGACCTGCACCCAGTCCATAGCCTTCTATACACCTCCCATCCATGTACCTGTCCAAATTTTTCATAAATGTGAATATTGAGCCCGTATTCACCACTTCAGCTCGCTCCACACTCCCACTACTCTTTGTGAAGAAAACTCGTGTCCTCTAATTTGAAAAAAATTAAATTTCCTCATGTTTGCACATATCACTCTCTCTCTCTCTCTCTCTCTCTCTCTCTAAGCACTCCTTTTACCTCCTCTACTGGCACTATCTGCCCATCACTATCCCTTTAACTGCTCCACCTAACATCTACCAACCTCTATCTCTCACTCACACTTTTGTACAGTTGGTATCTATCCTCTACACTCTCAGTCCTAATGCAGGGTCTTCATAGGAAATGTTATTACTCCTTTCCCTCCACAGATGCAGCTTGTCCTGATGAATTGTGTCTTCACTTCGTAAATGTATTCGGTTGCACAGTTGTAATTAAGAAATTATCATTTCACATATATTTCACATATGTTTGACATATGTGCTGAAGATAGATCTTCCTGATGATCAGATTCATACTAATCTTGTACAATTGATGTCTAACTCTGATGTCTTGGCAAATTCTCATTGGGTCTCGTGTGGATTTTGAAACTGGTATATATAGGTTTATTGGATTGCAATGTAGACAGAGAGCCATTAACTAGCTTTCACTGAGTACAAGATGGGCTGAAGGACACATTTATATATTCTATGACTGACTACATGGCAAGGCTGAATTGTGGTAGCTGCAGGGAGCAGCTGATATGCCAGTTTCCAAGTAAATCCCAGGTTTTCACAGAAATGTTGCAGCTACATCTGTCAATTAATTTTATCAGGGTCCAACATAGTCCAGTCTTGCTATGATCCCCAGCATTACTCGAGGAAATATGTTCTCTTAATACTAATCTTAGGCATATTATCAGATCCATTCATATGAAAGTGAATTTTCAGCTCAAAATATAATCATTTATCTTAATTTATTTTTAATTTTTGAAAATTGTTTCCATCGCTTCTAGTAGTTTTTAAAGGTCTTTGTGTATCTTAAAAAAAAACAAATTTAATAACAGTTTTTTTTTTAAAAAGTCCTTTGAACTTTGAGAAACAATGAATTCTGCTCTAGATTTGACACCTTTCAAACAAGACTAAGTGGATTTTTACTGCCCAATTTCTGGGCATGGAGGTCAGTAGATTGACCCTTTGTGTCCAAAACAGGTGGTAATTCTAAAGAATGGGCCAGTGTCAGCATGTTCCAGCTTACTATTCTCTTCATGGTTGAAAGTTTGATGGGAAGCTTGAGGTCATTTACTTTTAGAACAAAATGAGGTAAGTTGGAGTTTTGAAATGAATAAGAAACTTGGAACATTAGAAAGATAGAGATATGGTTGTCCATGTACACAAAATGTTGCCAGTGGGCAAATACATAATTTTTTTTTAACTAGCCTTTATCTTAAGTGAACTGGAATGCAATGAAGAGGAAATTGTACATCCCTCATACATAGCCTAGAGTTATATATTCAGCTACTTCTTTTACATCCTTAGAATGCAGGCATTCAGGTTCAGATGGTTTGTCCTGTTAGTTTACCTGGAAATTTTAAAATGCTACTGATTAATACAAAGTTTCTGACCCTTTTGCTCCTCTTTACTATTATTTTGGGTTTTTTTGATAGTATCTCTTGTTGTGAAGATTTATACAGTACATGGTATTTGTTCTACATGTCTATGATCCACTTGCTTCTTATTGGTTTTTTTTATCCCAACTTCCAAGAGGCCAATATTTACACTTAATGCACTTGAAAAAGTCCTTATCAATCATTTATATATTACTAATTTAAGTTAGTTTTAACCTTGTATTTTTTAAATGTCCTCTTTCTAGTTTCTAAAATCTTTCCAATCCTTTAGGCCACTGATCTTTTCAACTACAGGTATCTAAATATTTCCTTTCAATCTACCATAATACTTTGCTTTACTTCAATAGTGAGCAGTGGGTGAATTTCTTTTCCCATGGATTGTTTATTTCTCCACAAAAGATTCAGAATTTAGAAATATTTCTGTAAAAAGTCATTTTAAACCTGTAGTAGAATAAAACAGGTAAAAGTCACTTGATGTCTTGGATTTATTTTTTCATCATTTTGGTGTTTTCTAATTACTTGCTGAGAGTTTTTATTTAGTTACAAATGACTTAAAATTAATGTCTTATTTTGGCCACATTTTAATTTCTGTTTGATGAGATTACTTTATCATCACTTAAAAGCGCCTTGTTAAATTAATTTGCAGGTGAGCTCCAAGAGTACTTGTAGTTCCTTCTAAACAGTACTTGGTGTAATTCTGTATCGTTTACTGTATAATAACAGCTTTATGATTGGGTGCTGGTAGATTTAATTGACAAGCTATCTCATTGGGCCAGACCAAAGCATCTTATTGAAAAGACTGGTGATTGTATCTTTAAAGAAATTACCTTATACTGCAACAATTTACTAAGCTTAATAGCTTGCTTTTAACCCAGCTTCATTCAGTGGCTTTTCTTAGTGGAAATATTTTTACCATGATTCTCCTCTTACAATGTTCGCAATTGTACAAGAAGCCACCATTCACTGTACTTGAAATTCAAGCATTTTTATCCTTTGTATCGTGTTGGTCATTGCTGTTTGACATATGTGGTGTAGATAGATCTTCCTGATGATCAGATTCATACTAATCTTGTACAATTGATGTCTAACTCTGATGTTTTGGCAAATTCTCATTGGGTCTCATGATGGTGATAATTTTGTCATTTAAATGTTTTGATTGCTTGACTGTGAAGAAGGTTCTAATGAAGTTTTTGTTCTCCCATTTGAACAATTTAGTTGATTGATCTGCAATTAGAGTTGTAATGCGTTACCAGATGAAGAAAATATCTACTAGAAGCAAAACAATTTGGGAACTGGCAAAAACTTTGCATTCATTAGTGATTATTTTATACAGATCAAATTTAATACTTAAATCCTGAATGAGATTCTCCAAAAATATATATATTATGAAATTACTCAGGAGACCATTTGGCCTATTTTATCTGCTCAGCTCTTTCAAAGACAATTGTGATTGTCCCATATTCCCATTCTCCATGTTCCAGCAGTTTATATTTTTCTCCCGTGTTCATCAAAGCCATATTTGAAAGTTTTTATTGAAGTCTCCATCATCTTACCAAACAGTGCATTCTACATACTTACTACTCATGTTGCCTTTCGTTCTTTCACTGATCTCTTTATTGGCCTTGATTAAGTTTTATGAAGCAATCTGCAGATTAGAGTTCAGCATGATCTTGTGTTGGATTTCAAGGCGTTCAGACTTGTGCAAAATTGCAGGACTGCTTCACTGGTGGACTCTCCATTGAGCCAGGTGCTGGATGTTGCATCTGTTCCCACAACTTTGTCATAACATTTGAATAGGGTCATTAACCTTGTGGGGCAAAAAAAGATGTGGATAACTTAACTTCTATTTTAATGTGTTCAAACAGTGGCAGCATGGTTTATATTTTCTATATCTTATTTTTCAGAGGCATTTAAAATACTCAAATGTAACAGCAGCAAGCTACAAGTAGCCTTGAAGACCTGCCAGGAAGCCCTTAATGTACAGAGCCTGTTCATTTTAGTAATTGTCTACTTTGTCCATTCTCTGAATTCTGAGCAAGATACTGTGGACAGCAGGTAGCATAGGATACGTTCAGACAGTAAACCTGATTCAGGACAGTCTGCAGTCTGATACTCTTTACTTACCTCACAATCTTTGATGACTTTGAACAACTCAATCAAATCTCCTCTGCATTTCTGTTTCATAGAAAACAACCCAGTTTCTCCATTCTCTGCAATCTTTATAGTAAATCTCATTTAAACCCTCGCCAAAGCTTTTGGATGCTTTGTAGGTTGGATGAAATAATCCAGCTTTTACTAACTGCAATGGTCTATAGGTTTAAGAACATAAAAACATAAGAAACAAGAGCAGCAATATGCCTTTGGTATATTTAGCCATTTTCTGCTATTTAGTAAGATAATTGCTGATATTTTTCCTGAGGTCACCTTCCTGTAAGCTTCATGTCACTTCATTCTCTGAACAAAATAATCTATTAATCTTTATTATGAATGTATTAAGTCACAGAACCATCCTTACCTTGTGTACAGAATTCTAGAGATTTTCAACCCTCTTGGGAAAAAAAATCTTCCAATTCTCAGTGATTCTAGGTAACACTAGGGACTAGCCAGTCAATCTATTAAGAATTTTGTTTTGTTTCATTGAGATAGTCATACAACACGGAACAAGTAATTAGGACCAACTTGTCCACGCTGGCCAAGTTGTCAGTCCCATTTGCCTGCATTTTATTAATCTCCTTCTGAGTCCTTTCTGTCCATGTATCTATCCAAATGTCATCTGCACATCATAATTGTGCCCACTTCTACAGCTTCTTCTGGCAGCTCATTGCTGATATGGGTCATCTTCTGAATGGGAAAACAATATCCCTCGGGTCCATCTTAAATCATTCTCCTCTACTTTTGGGGAAAAGACTCTTGAGCATTCACTTTATCCATGCCCCTCATTTTATAAACCTCTAGAAGGTCATCCCACAAACTCCTACACTCAAGAAAATAAAGACCTATCCAACCTCTTTCAAAAAGGCCTTCCAGCCTTGGCAACATCCTAGTGAATCTCCTCTGCACTCCTTCCAGTTTGTTGATCTCAAGTCAAGTTTATTGTCATCTGATTACACAAGTACAACCTGATGAAACAGTGTTCTCCAGTCCTCGGTGCAAAGCATGCAGATGTACCACCAAACATAATGCACACAAAGGCAATAAATACAAATGCAGGACAAGTATTCATATGTACAAATAAATAAATATTGTTTAGTGAATTTGAGAGTATCGGATGGTTAGTGTGAGCAGTTCTCTTAGTCATTCAGCGTTCTCACTGTCTATGGGAAGAAGCTCTTTCTCAGTCTGATGGTGCTGGCTCTGATACTCCTGAATCTCTTTCCTATAGCTAGGACAATCAGAACTTTTCCCACTAAGGCTGTTTTGGTCAGCACACCTTGGATCCCATGTGATCTGACCTTTCAAACTAACATGCCACACTGCATCTTGTCAAAGGCCTTGCTAAGGTCCATATAAGTAATGATCACTGCCCTACCCTCACCTATCCATTTAGCACCTCTTCAAATTTCCCACAAAATCAGAGGATGCACTTGATCAGGCCCTGGTGGTTAGTCCACTTTAATGTGCACCAAAGCTGCAAACACTTCCTCCCTGCTACTTTATACAGGGTGTATAACCTTGCAACACATTTACTCAAATTCCTTGGGTTCCATGTCAGTGAAGACCAATGAAAAATATTTATTTAAAATCTCACCCATTCTTGTTTCTCTACGCAAAGACAGACATATTGATCTCGAAATGGAATCAGTTCACTCCCTACCCATCCTTTTTATATACCTGTAGAATTTCATTCGATGCTCCTTTATTCTACTGCCAGATCCATCTCATTTCCTCTTTTTGGCTTTTTGATTTCCCCCTTAAGTGTACTCCTACACCTCTTATGCTCACTGAGGGATTAGCTTGATGCAGGCTGCTTGAAACTGAAGTATGGCTCCTTTTTTTTCTGACCACCCTGAGATTACATGACAGGCTTCTAAATTCTGAGTCAAGGTCCATACTGCTTTTCCTCATGGGGTAAATCCTAACCAGCAATAGAGTTTCCAGCTTTTGTAAAATGTGTCTCCATTTTTGTTGGCAAGTGTCCCAGGTATTTTCTTAACTACTTGTTAATCTGTCCTATCCCCTTTAAGGATTTTTGCAAAACTCCAGAGAAGTTTTTATTCTTGCATGTTCTGTGAAAATGGACAATTGAGTTCATATTATTTCCCTCTAGAATCAGAATTTATTGTCATGAACCTGTCGTGAAATTTGTTGTCTTGTGACAACATTACCGTACAAAAAATTGATATAAAATTTAATTTTAAAGTAAATAAATTAGTGCAAAAATAAGAGAAAATTAGGTGGTGTCTGTAGCTTCATTGTCCATTCAGAAATCTGATGACAGGGGGAAAAGCTATCCTTGTGCCTCTGGATGTTCATCCTCAGGCTCCTGTACCTCTTTCCTGATGGTAGCAGGTGAAGAGGGCATGGCCCGGCTGAGGATCCTTGAGAATAGAGGCTGCTTTCTTAAGACAAAGCCACTTGTAGATATCCTCAATGGAGAGGAGACTGATGCCCGTGATGACGCTGGCTGATTTACAACTCTGTAGTTTTTTCTTGTTTGGTGCATTGCCACCTCCATACCAGACAGTGGTAACTAGTCAGAATGTTCTCCATGGAACAGCTGTAGAAATTTGCAAGAGTCTTTGGTGTCAGACCAAATCTGCTCAAGCCCCTCACTAAGTATAGCTGTTGGTGTGCCTTCTTCATGATTGCATTGACATGGAGGCCCCAGGACAGATCCTCAGAGATGTTGACACCCAGGAACTTTAAGATCTTAACCCTTTCTACTGCTGACCCCTCAGTGAGGGCTGGTTTTTGTTCTGAGTTGAGTTCCCCTTCCTGAAGTCCACAATCAACTCTTTGGTTTTGCCATCATTGAGTGCAAGGTTGTTATTGTGGCACCACTCAACCAACTGATCTATCTCCCTCCAATACACTACCTATTGCCATCTGTGATTCTGCCACTGACAGTGATGTCATCGGCAAATTTGTAGGCAGTATTTGAATTGTGTCTCGCCACTCAGTCATGAGTGTATTGTGATTAGAACAGTGGGCTAACAGTTGAACATTGGTGAGGAGGAGATGTTGTTTCCGATTCGTCTTCCAATAAGGAAGTCAAAGATCCAGTTGCAGAGCAGGATGCTGAATCCCAGGTTTTAGAGCTTGTTAACCAGCACTGAGGGAATGATGGTGATGTAGGCTGAGCTGCAGTCAATGAAGAGTATCCTGACGTACATGTTGCTGTAGTCTAGGCGATCCAGAGCTTAGCGGAGAACCAGTGATATTGCATCTGCTGTGGAGCAATTGTGAGGATTGGCAAATTGCAGCGGGTCAAGATCTGTATTTGGGTATGAGTTAATTCTGGCCATGACTAACCTCTCAAAGCATTTCATCACAGTAGATGTGAGTTCTACTAATCGATAGTGCTACTGTTCTTCTTGGGCACCAGGATGACTGTTGCTCTTTTAAACCAGGTGGAAACCTCCAACTGCAGCAATGAGAGATTGAAAATGTCAGTTAACACCCTGGATAGTTGTTTAGCACATATTTTCAGTACTTCAATCTTCTTATCAAAATATAGTATCACTTCAAAATGCTCTGCATTGAAAGGAGGCTTGTGAGAAGAGTGCATGACCTGGTCCTATGCCACTTATCCAGCATAGGACCATGCATTCCTGTTGAAGTCAACATAAAAGAAAAGAGTATGATACATAGCAGATAACTAATCTACCAGCATCCTATACAGTTTATAATCTGATCAGTGGCAATAATTTTATTTTTTTGTCTAAGGTTGAGAATTATACATCACTCCTGAAGCTTGATCTTAATTACTGAAGCAGAGGTTATAGTCTCACACAAAAGTGTGACCACTTTGTTAGATTTAGTGTACAATATTCATGGGGAAGAGAAATGAGAGGTAAATTATACTGTTAACTCTGTCTTCTTTCCATTATCAGCAACTTAATAGAACCCTTCATTGATGGGGCGATGAAGCAGAACTTACTCATCAATAACCTCCTCACTAATGGCTCATTGAGGTTTTACTAGGACCATTTATTTGGGCTGATTAGTGTATTTGGGCACTGCAGGCTCATGGGCTAGTAGGGCCTATTACCACGCTGACTCTCTAATTTTTTTATGAAATCACAGACTTGTTTACATTCTTGGTCCAAATATGTCTGAAAGAGTTGAGTTCTGGTGATGTGGTGAGATAAATAGCTCTTGACATCTAGAAAGCATTGGACTATCTTAGTAATCAAGGAGCTCAGGTAAAACTGAAGTCAATGGACTTCAAGGGGAAAATACTCCAATAGTTCAAATGAGAATTAGAATATCATTAACAATTTGTTAAATTAACCTACCCCTATGTTCAGTGATATAACCATCCCAAGTTATCCTCCATCAATTTCCTCAAGGTCATTATCAACCACAAGCTCAAGTGGACTAGTCTCAAATACCACAAGAAGGTCTAGCTTGGGTACCCTGTGACAAGTAGCTCAAAGCCTTTTTCATCATGTGATGCATAAATGAGAAATATGATGGAAAAGTCTCCATTGTCCAGATGGCTACATTTCAAAATTCAGCACCATCCACAATTAAGTAGCCACTTGATTGACACCCCATCCACTACAAGCATGTGATGCACTGTGATTACCACCCAAACTTGAGATCTGTACTACTAAAAAGGGACATATGAACAGACACGAGTCCACCTCCTTCATGTTCCTTTGACATAACCTAGTCTGAATCATGGAACTCAATCCCTGATAATGTTGTGGAAATACTCTCGCCAAATGATTGCAGAGATTCAGGAAGGATGTTCACCAGCACTTCTCAAGGGAAGTTGGGGATGGATAATAAATGCTGGCTTTACTAGTCACACCCCCATCCAGAAAAATCAATTTTTTTAAATTGTATGTGACTAAAGAAGTGGAATACACTTCACTGAATCTGTCAGTTCAGTATTAGTCATGTGAAAGGTTCTTTCAGATCCTCCCTTTTCATCAGCTTTGAATTTTTTTTCACTCTTCATTGTTGAAAAGAAATGGTAACTGGGTCAGCAACCATTGTCTTCCTTTAAATTTCTAGCTTTGTTTTTAATGTGTAGGCTATTAAATTTTAATAACGTTCAGTTGCCAAGCCACATTTGTTACCATCCATCTGTTCATACTGATTGTGAAAAGGCAATATTGTCAAACACGTTCCCAGACAAGTAGCTCAGTGCACAGCGGGTATGTGAAGTGGGATTTTCACAAGGAACCGATGGCTCTGATTTCTTGTGATAAAGTATCAACGATGAAAGGTTTGGCATATGGTTTAATGTGATAGGGAGCTTGGGTCATTGCCTTCCTCGGCTTTAACTCATCTTAATTCATTCAGTGAAGCCAAGCAGCTTACCATTGTTTTACTGGGAGAAATGATCCATTGAACTGCTTTTGAGGTTTTTTTTTAATGAGTAGCTTCTCAAACCATACAACAGTTTGAGGAGGCATTGTGCCTAACTTTCTGATTTGATCATTTGTAGAACGTGGAGCTGGTTTCTATTGTCTTTTGATAAAATATATGTTTTGGTTCAATTATATTTAATTATTACATTAGAGGTTTTTTTTTGTTTTGCATTGCAGATTATTTGCATATTAAAGGGTTTATTAAAGAGCAAGGTTAAGCAATTGTCAGATATTGAATATTATGTCGTATAGTGCATTGGAAACATTTTAATTTTTTTATGTTTTCCAGTGGTTCAGGCATACTGTACATCCTTTTATTGTAGCTTCTGGTGTTATTTTGCTTTGAATATTGATACTTTAAATTTTGGCTAAATAATTGTGATGCTGGAAATTTCCTGCAAGTTCTCAGTTTTAAATTTCAGAGACTGATGAGGATTATTGAATTATTATTAGAGCCATTTGTTAAGGAACATACAAGTCTTTAACAGAATGCTGCCTGGAATATCCTTGAAACACCCTTGGGAATGGGGTCAAGTTGATGCTTCTCAAAATAAAAGTCAGAAATATTCTACATCAAAGAGATAAACCTCTCTGCTTTGAGAGAGGAATGTAGGAAATTGTAGCTTATGTGCACTTTCTTCATTTAATTGTGGAGAAGCCACAATTGTTATAGTGAATGTTCCCTATTTGATGCTGTCTTCTTGAGGAGGAGGAGGAGGAGGAGGAGGAGGAGGAGTAGGAGAAGGGAAGAAACTAGAACTTTGTGGCTAACTGAAAGATCCTGAAAGTAATGGCTAATTTAAAAAAGTTCAATTGGCCTGCACCTTTTTTTAATCCTAAAGCTGCATTGTGTGTTAGCCTTTTTGTGTACATCGTAAAACAAAAATAGCTTTGAATGCAAGATCCATAGGATTTCACTGCAATTCACTTCTGAAAGCACCGTTCTGATGTTCCTTCCCAATCAGTGGGGGATTAACTACCACCCAAGCCCTCGGTTGAAATTTAGTAAGGACCCCCCCCACCCACCCCTCCTCCAACCCTTCATCCGACACTGTGACTGTGGTAAATCACAAAAATGCTGGAGGAACTCAACTGGTCTCATAGTGTCCACAGGAGGTAAAGATACCTTGAAGAAGACCTCATGCCCAAAACGTCAGTAATACATCTTTTACCTTCTACGGACGCTACGAGACCTGCTGAGTTCCTCCAGCATTGTTATTTTACAACTCAATTTGCAAAAGCAAGTTCGGCTTCTCCCTTTTATTTTGCTGAGACTTCATTCAAAACAATTTATACATTACACGTTTTCAACAGCTGCCACACGAATAATAACAGACTAAATATCCCTGCAGCGAAGGAACAAATTACACTTTCATTTATTAATAAAATCTGATTGTGCAAAATCACAATGCAAAGATGATTTAAAATGTTGACATATTAAAGTTCAAACACTCGCTTATACCTTGAGAAATCACTGATTTAGTTTAATATATAAATCCAACAATTAATTTAATGTGCAACCTTATTTTTTGCTGACCCTATCGATTTCAAAGAAATGTAAAGTGGTGGGCTCGTCCCACTGGGCAGGGAAAGTTTGATCCACTGTCCCCATCCTGATGGGCAGAGAGAGGTTGCCGTGCCACTCAGGCCGGGTGGGCAACAGTGGAAACCTGCCAGGGCCCCGGGTGCAGATGTGGGGAGGAAGGACAGATAGTGGAGTGATAAAGAATAACACAGAATGCCAGTTGAGGAGTTGATTTCGGAGTTAAGATTGAAAATGTTAAACCAACAAGAGAAAGATTTAAAAGTTTCAACTGAAGAATCCAAATTGGATTATTGATTTCCTAACTGCAACCTTTGTGTTGAAGCGTTCATGCTATGCAGTCGTGGAGAAGAACAACATGCACACCAAAGCTTTGAAGTCAAGACTGGTTTATTGCACCGGCCATCGCGTTTATATGGGCCCCGGGCGCTGACGTCAGGCCCCGCATCATCTGAGCACTGGCCTGGGATAGGTCAGCGTTCCCGCCGTAGTTCCCCATCTTCCTGCCATGCAGTAAGTCACTTGGGATGACTGCTGGTGTCATCCCCAGGTCCATTCGGTCACTGCATTCATCAGCCATTTTGTAGGCCAGTCAGTGTCTCCATGCGCGGGCCACTACAATGTAGTAATTGACTTTTGTGAACGATGTCAGAAATAGTATAAAAACAAGTTCAAAGCAAACAAGCTGAGAAATCATGAATAAGAATCTAAAAAAATAATCGGATAAGAAAGCAGCTTTCTCACAAATTGTGTTAGCAAGTAAATAGGCTTCAAATGTTGATGGCAGTTGCTGCTGTCTTACCTTCCCTCTGCTTCTGGTAGTTGGCTCCAAATATTTCGTAGAGTATCAAGCTAGCCCTCAATACCAGGAAGATGTCATTGGCAGCCAACGACATAGCTGCCCAGCTTTGACGACTCCTCCTCCGGCGTACATGTACTGCAGCTCCCCGGCCTTGCTCTCTTCTTGTGCTTGCTACTGCCGGAAAGCCACCTGTGCAGCCATGACCTGCTACCTCTTGGCAATCAGCATACACTTGGGACACATGCAGTCCTCCAACAGCAGAAACGCTAGTGAGCCTTGACTGCCGAGACCATGCCATGGTTGCGGCAGCAGGCGCGTTTCAGGGATCGGGGGTAACGCTCGGCCACAGTGGAGGAGGCTTTGAGCTGCAGAACAGGAGGCAGACTTCAGACTCAATTTTTTATTGTTCACGCCAACTCAACGTGACGTGCGACAGGTGGTGATGTAATAACGTCATGGAGGTGGTGAACATAATCTCACAGGAAGTCATGACTGCAGCCGCCTGCAGTACAAAGTAAGTCCCTAAAAGTATTATTTATTCTAAATGTTTATATGTTTAGATCCTTATTTAGGTAACGAAGTAGTATTTGTAATGAAAATAATATATACAAAAATACTGAAATATCTCAGGCCTCTTTACCCTCCTGGCCCATAGGCTTCAGGCTACTCAGCCTAATGGTTAATCCACCACTAATTTCAATGTGTTGTAGCCTTCTGTAGTTGCCAGTGTGTAGCCCAGATGTCATCTTTGCAGTCAACTCTTAAAGGGTCTCTCAAACACTTCCATCTGCATGGGACATTGCCACTAAATTAATGTTTCACTAATGGGAAGGGAGACAGATAATACTCCTAAAGTGTCAAAGAGATCTGGACTAGCTGGTGAAAAATAGTATCTGCAGGGTACTTTGAGTAAAGGCCTTTGAGTAGAGACATTCTTTAGAGGGTACAGCCAAGTGTTCCTTGCAAGAGGTTGCCACTGAGTAAAATTTCTAAATGCCTAGGCTCCAATACAGGAAGCATCTTGACTGTTTCTCTATGCTATACAAAAAGTTGGAAATGCCTCCTCTTGCATACAGAACAGAGGCTTGGAAGCAGAGAGTAACCATTACCATGGATTTTATAAACAAGTAAGCAAACTACACTTGAGAGCCTACATTTGAGGTCATGGCTCAGAGATCTCGGTGAAGATGATCAGTACAGTTTGAGTAGAACATAGAACAGTACAGCACAGGAACAGTCCCTTTGGCTCACACGACTGTGCTGAACATCATATTCAAATCAAGCTAAAAATCTGCATGCACCTAATAGATATCCCTCTTAAACACTACTATTTTATTTGTTTCCTTCACTACTCCTGATTGACACTTACCTCTCTCTATATAAAATATTTGCACACAACATCTCCCTTAAACTTCGACCCCTTTACCTTAAAAACCTGTCCTCCAGCGTGTGACCTTTTGTGGGGAAAATATTCCAGCTATCGATAAACCTCTATCTCATCTGCCTTCTCCCTCTATCCTTCAGAGAAAACAGCCAAAGTTTGTCCATTCTCTCCTAGCTCTCAAAACTAGGTGATATCCTGTTAAAACTTTCCTCCTTGCAATGGGACAAGAAATCTGCACAACATGCAAAGTGTTGGACCTTTTCAACAAAAGTTTCAGAAAATGTCGAGTTAAAGAAACTAGTTTTTTTTTCTGAGTGAATAAAAGCAATTGTTTGATTACTGAAGTGAAAAATCACAAGGCAGATGAATTTTGTGTATTGTACTCTGGTGTAATTTGGAGGGGGAAAATTGCTTTTGAATCCTCCTCATCCCAAATTTGTGGTTGCAGCACATGAAGGGAACCACAGACCTTTAGTGGAGAAATCTGCAGTTATCTTTGGAGAATAACTTGGATAGCTTTGAGCCTTGATAGCCCCGTTTTTCCGCTGAACAGCAACTGAGTTTACTGGTGGAGTGGTCAAAAGCAACAATGTTGACAGAATAATAAGGTCACAAAAAAATACCATCCAAAGAAAGACAGAATTTGTTTTACTTGGCCATGTATGATCCCTTGGAGTGACACTTGTGAAATTTGAGTAACTGGAAAGGTAGGTTTCTAATTGCATGCCATTTTGAAAACTATTTCCAGAATTATGGTTGCAGCAATTTGAGCTTTTATGATTCACTTTTGAGTTTATTCTAAAAGCACCCAAGCACTTAACAGAAAGTTCAAATCATGTTTGTGTTCTGGAAAGCATGGGCTCCAACCTGCGCATAAAGTCCTCTGCAGAATTGTCCCATGCCCCTTGATGCTGCACACAGCAGTACTGAAAAATAACAGGGTTCAAGGGTAGGGGAGGGTAAATACATGCAGTAAGGTGGAGAAGCTTTTACAATACATCCATTGTAGGTCAAAGTATGTCATGCCTGTGATGCAAGAAGGGTTAGGCATGAGGATACCTGAATTTCTGTCATTTTCTTTTGACTCTAAAATGGCTGCTTCCTTATGATAAACACAATCTATTCCTTTAGCCAGGCAATCTTTCCTCCCCACCCCCCCAAAAATAAATAAGTGGTGCAAGCTAGCTTTACTTAACTGACTTTAAAGCCTTCTGTGGTGAGAAATTAGTTAATTTCTTGTGATATGGAATGAAGTATGATCATGCTATTTTGCTACTTTGCTAACTTGGCCTGTCTGATTAAAAACCACAGTTAAACAGTTATGTTTGCGGGCACTGTGATTGTGGTGCAATACACAAAAGTCCTCGAGAAATTTAGCAGGTCATATAGGAAGCAGAGGGTTAAAAAAAAGCCCAGTTGTGTAATTTCTAGTGGCAACGTGGTTGCTTGTCAAGAATCTTTTCACCTCTACCATTAAAAATATTCAAAAACTCTTGTTTCCACCATCCTTTGAGGAATAGAATTCCAAAGACTCACTATCTTTTGAGAAAACTCATCATTCATCTATGCATTAAATAGACAATACTTTATTTTCAAGCCCACAAGAGAAAACATGCCCTGCACATCCATCATATCAAGACTTCTTGGAACTTGGGCAGCTTACTAAAGTAACTAGCTCCATAATTGCCATTTTTAAAAATCATATAAAGTGATCATTTAAGCTGACTCTGCCAACTGTGACTGCAATCCTTTAGCATCTGTCACAGATTTCTGTTCAGCTGGCAACCCAAGAATTGTGCTAAAGAAGTACCAGGTGTTTGTTCTAATTCTCAATTGACCCACATTATAAGCAGTATACGTGTTGTATTTTAGCTGCAAGGATTAGCACAGCCTCCTTTCTTTGTTAAATCTCAGCTTTCATTCTATTGATTGTGGTAAATACCAAGGTTCAATAATTAAAATTTGTTCTGCAACAGTGCTGATGTAACACTTTGGGTACATTGATGAGTTCTAATTTTTTTTAAATGTCCAGTTGTATCCAAATCCTCACGTTCTAACTTGTCCACCCATAAACTGTGTACTCAGTGATGAAAGGAGATGGATCTTCATTACAGGGTAGCTCAGCTTGGTCTTACATAATTCTAAGTGATTCAGACAGAAGAATTGGCAATAATAAAGACTATATTTCACTACATACAATTTAATTTGGTTGGCAATAGTTTGCCTGTCGATGTCAAATAAAAACATTTTATAATTATATTTAAAATAGACATTTACTCTATTATTTGTCATTTGAATAATAGCACTGATACTCTAAATATATAAATGTATTAAATATTATTTTTAAATTATCTTTTATTATTTGCTTGATGATTGTCAGTACTATCTACATTAGAAAGTCTTCCAATAATCTAACCAAATATGGAACAAGTTTCAGTAAAAAATTTTTTTGCCATCTTGCAGTTTCATAAAGGCTTAGGTCAAAAAGTCGTCAAGTTCTATCAATTACGATCCAATTAAAAATGTTTTCTTTTAAAGATGGACAGGGTCTGTCCCTGGCTTTTCTTTTTTAGAATACATGACTTTATTCAACACTTCTGATTTTAGTGAGGCAATAATAGTATGAGAACATAAGAAATAAATGCAAAGGGTAGACCTGTGGAACCTGCTCCTCCATTTAATAAGATCATAACTGATCTGGCCCTGGACTCTACTCCACCTACCTGCCTTCTCTTCATAACCTTCAATTCCCCACAACTATTCAAAAATGTGTCTAACTTGTTAATGAAGCAGCCTCTACTGCAGGGGTGTTCAATCTTTTAATTTTTAGATTGGACATACAGCATGGTAACAGGCCATTTTGGCCCACAAGTATGCATCGGGGGTATAGGTTAATTGGGTAGAGTGGACCCGAAGACCAAAATAGCCTATTACCATGCTGTATATCTAAATTAAAAGGTTGGCCACCCCTGCTCTACTGCTCCTTTGGGCAAAGAATTCCACTGGCTCACTACTTTCCAGGAAAAGCAGCTCCTCGTCTCCATCCTAAATCTATTCCATCAAATCTTGACTCTGTGTCCTCTAGTTCTAGTCTTACCAACCAATGGGTATTTTGTATGCTTCTGAAGGATCCCCTCTCATTCTTCTGAAGTCCAGTGAGTACAGTCCTAGGTGACTCAATCTCAATCTCTTCATCTCTGGAATCAACCTGGTAAATCTCTCCCAAGCCAGTGCATCTTTTCTCAAATAAGGAGATCAGAACTGTATACAGTGCTCCAGGTGTGGCCTCACGAGTACCCTGTACAGTTGCAGCAGAACCTCCCTGCTCTGAAATTCAATTTCTCCAGCAAATAAGGTCAACGTTGCATTTGCATTCTTGATTACCTGTTGCACCTACATTGGCAGTCGGCTTTTGTGATTCATATGCACAACCCCACGTCCCTCAACACAACAGCTTGATTCAATCTTTTACCATTTAAATAATGATCTGATCTTGGATTTTCTTTTCCTTCTATGATGCATGACCTCATATTTACTAACGTACTCAATCTGTGGCACTCTGCTCACAGCTCACACTAGAGAAACACCCAGTTATCCCAACTCTCTGTCTTCTATTGGTTAACCAATCCTCTATCCATGCTAATACAATTCCCCCACATCCTTATGGATAAGTATTTTATACACCACCTCATCAAACGTGTTCTGAAAGTTCCAGTTTTCAACACCCACTTTTTCCTCTCTCTCCATAGTGCTCATAATGTCCTCAAAGAACTCTAGTAAATTTGTCTCACAGACTATGTCCTTCCTGAATCCATGCTGCATCTGCCTGAAGAGACCATTTCCGTCCAGGTGTTTTGCAATTTTTGTTTGCTTAATGATAGCTTCAAGCACTTTCCTGACTAAAGATGTTAAGCTAACTGACCTATAGTTATCTGCCTTTTACCTGCATCCTTTTTTAAAACATTGGCATTATATTTGCTGTATATTGGAGTTTTATTGGATTGAGATCATTTGTTCAGTAGTTGCTTTTATCAGAATGTCTGGAACTTATTTTCCATTTCCTTGATGTTTTTATCAAATAGCAATTCGCAGGAAGGCTCTGTTCATGTTTTCTGTTTTACATTGTGTAACTTTGAAACCTTTATCACTGAAATCTATTTTCACAGAGAAATATGTATCATTCCCAAAAAGTGAAATGATAAATTGATAAGGGGTTTCGACCAAAAGCATTGACTGACTTTCCATGTGATGTTGTCTGAGATGCTGTGCTTCCAGCAATTCTTTATTTGCTCAAGATTCCAGCATCTGCAGCTTCTGTGTTTCTTTCATGATAAGTTTATTCCAGGTAAATGAAGCTTATTGTCCTTGTGGTCTGATGGACTTTACAAATTCTGGTTAGATAGTTGTCTATAGTCTATTAGAATCTTTCATTGGCACCTTTTATGTGAAAATAATGTTCACTTGGGAAGTTCTGTGCACCATCATATTATGAACATTATCACTCTGGGAATTTTCAAGAGCCCTGATAGACATTTCTAACGAGTTGATGAGCTTTTTGTACACTTGCTTCAAGTTAACTTGGAGAGATGGCTGTCAGTTGTCTGCATCAACAAGAATGAAAAGTACAGTAGGTACAAGCTTCAATAGTCACATTTTCCCCTAGATAAAATACAAAAATTGTTTGTCATTGCAAGAGGCCACATTTTCTATGCATGAGACACTGCAAATGGCACTGTTAGCCATTTAAAGTTGTAAAATGCATAAAGATACAAATGTGCCCATGGTTGATTTGCTCATTGTCCATTGCTATACATTATCATACAAAGGGCAGTAGCAGCTCATACATTTCAAAGATACTTAAATTTGACTTATTTCAGTGAAATTAGTACTTTACTACCAAACAATTATATTTTAAAGTAAAGCCAAAAGGTTCCTGGTGAGCATTTTCAAATGACTGTACGAGTAATGGTGGTTGAAAAAAAGGTTTGGGTGGATCTATTTAAATATATTTCATAAATAACTGATTTTCATTGGGACCCTGAAAATACTCAGCATCCTCCTCTCTCCGTCCTCATACCTTGCTTTTTCCTTCTCCCTCCTGATTCCCTCTCTCCTCCTACTTAAGAAATTATCTTTCTGTGATTGGGGGGGAATGCAATGAACTGCTCCAGATTCTGTGTTTTCAACTCTATATATTTTGTAGAAACTAATCTATTGTTTCCTGTTTTGATTTAATTTATGTTGTCTTTTATTTTGTTACAGTCCAAACAGCTACCGAGACATATTCTCTACTTTAATCCAAGATTGTGGTATTTTATTGCCTTCTGTACTTATGATTGATACAAAGTTTTTAATAAATATTTGTTAGCATTTTATTTTTCCCAAAATCAACCAATCATTTTAATAATTCAACAAACAAAACTTGATATCCTAAAAAAAAATCAAATATACAAAATTTGCTATCATAGCAGTTGTGCTCTTTCTGAGATCAATGAGAGGTATGCTCTTTCTGAGATCAATGAGAGGTAAAGTTTAAAAAAAAAATTATGGTAATTTTTCTCAAATGATATATACTTCTTTTTTCTTTGGCTTGGCTTCGCGGACGAAGATTTATGGAGGGGGTAAAAAGTCCACGTCAGCTGCAGGCTCGTTTGTGGCTGACCAGTCCGATGCGGGACAGGCAGACACGATTGCAGCGGTTGCAAGGGAAAATTGGTTGGTTGGGGTTGGGTGTTGGGTTTTTCCTCCTTTGCCTTTTGTCAGTGAGGTGGGCTCTGCGGTCTTCTTCAAAGGAGGCTGCTGCCCGCCAAACTGTGAGGTGCCAAGATGCACGGTTTGAGGCGTTATCAGCCCACTGGCGGTGGTCAATGTGGCAGGCACCAAGAGATTTCTTTAGGCAGTCCTTGTACCTTTTCTTTGGTGCACCTCTGTCACGGTGGCCAGTGGAGAGCTCGCCATATAATACGATCTTGGGAAGGCGATGGTCCTCCATTCTGGAGACGTGACCCATCCAGCGCAGCTGGATCTTCAGCAGCGTGGACTCGATGCTGTCGACCTCTGCCATCTCGAGTACCTCGACGTTAGGGGTGTGAGCGCTCCAATGGATGTTGAGGATGGAGCGGAGACAACGCTGGTGGAAGCGTTCTAGGAGCCGTAGGTGGTGCCGGTAGAGGACCCATGATTCGGAGCCGAACAGGAGTGTGGGTATGACAACGGCTCTGTATACGCTTATCTTTGTGAGGTTTTTCAGTTGGTTGTTTTTCCAGACTCTTTTGTGTAGTCTTCCAAAGGCGCTATTTGCCTTGGCGAGTCTGTTGTCTATCTCATTGTCGATCCTTGCATCTGATGAAATGGTGCAGCCGAGATAGGTAAACTGGTTGACCGTTTTGAGTTTTGTGTGCCCGATGGAGATGTGGGGGGGCTGGTAGTCATGGTGGGGAGCTGGCTGATGGAGGACCTCAGTTTTCTTCAGGCTGACTTCCAGGCCAAACATTTTGGCAGTTTCCGCAAAGCAGGACGTCAAGCGCTGAAGAGCTGGCTCTGAATGGGCAACTAAAGCGGCATCATCTGCAAAGAGTAGTTCACGGACAAGTTTCTCTTGTGTCTTGGTGTGAGCTTGCAGGCGCCTCAGATTGAAGAGACTGCCATCCGTGCGGTACCGGATGTAAACAGCGTCTTCATTGTTGGGGTCTTTCATGGCTTGGTTCAGCATCATGCTGAAGAAGATTGAAAAGAGGGTTGGTGCGAGAACACAGCCTTGCTTCACGCCATTGTTAATGGAGAAGGGTTCAGAGAGCTCATTGCTGTATCTGACCCGACCTTGTTGGTTTTCGTGCAGTTGGATAATCATGTTGAGGAACTTTGGGGGACATCCGATGCGCTCTAGTATTTGCCAAAGCCCTTTCCTGCTCACGGTGTCGAAGGCTTTGGTGAGGTCAACAAAGGTGATGTAGAGTCCTTTGTTTTGTTCTCTGCACTTTTCTTGGAGCTGTCTGAGGGCAAAGACCATGTCAGTGGTTCCTCTGTTTGCGCGAAAGCCGCACTGTGATTCTGGGAGAATATTCTCAGCGACACTAGGTATTATTCTATTTAGTAGAATCCTAGCGAAGATTTTGCCTGCAATGGAGAGCAACGTGATTCCCCTGTAGTTTGAGCAGTCTGATTTCTCGCCTTTGTTTTTGTACAGGGTGATGATGGTGGCATCACGAAGATCCTGAGGCAGTTTACCTTGGTCCCAACAAAGCTTGAAAAACTCATGCAGTTTGGCATGCAGAGTTTTGCCGCCAGCCTTCCAGACTTCTGGGGGGATTCCATCCATACCTGCTGCTTTGCCACTTTTCAGTTGTTCGATTGCCTTATATGTCTCATCCAGGGTGGGAACCTCATCCAGCTCTAGCCTTAGGGGCTGTTGAGGGAGCTGGAGCAGGGCGGAATCTTGGACTGAGCGGTTGGTACTGAAAAGAGATTGGAAGTGTTCTGACCATCGGTTGAGGATGGAGATCTTGTCGCTGAGGAGGACTTTGCCGTCTGAGCTGCGCAGCGGGCTTTGGACTTGGGGTGAGGGGCCGTACACAGCCTTTAGAGCCTCGTAGAAACCCCTGAAGTCGCCAATGTCCGCGCTGAGCTGTGTTCGTTTGGCGAGGCTAGTCCACCACTCATTTTGGATCTCCCGGAGTTTGCGCTGAAGATGGCTGCATGCGCGACGGAAGGCTTGTTTCTTCTCTGGACAGGACGGCTTTGTAAGGTGAGCCTGGTGGGCAGCTCGCTTCTTTGCCAGCAGCTCCTGGATTTCCTGGCTGTTTTCGTCAAACCAGTCCTTGTTTTTCCTGGAGGAGAAGCCCAGTACCTCTTCAGTGGATTGCAGTATGGTAGCCTTCAACTGATCCCAGAGGGATTCAGGGGACGGGTCCGTGAGGCGGGTTGCAACGTCGAGCTTTGCTTTGAGGTTTGCCTGGAAGTTTCCTCTCGCTTCGTCTGACTGCAGTTTTCCAACATTGAACCTCTTTCTGGGGGCTTAAGTAGTGTTTATTTCACATTGCTGAATCACTGGCATCAAACTGCGCATTTTTCAGAATTTTGATACCAAGTAATATTTAATCTTAACTGCAGACCCCTTATTTTTATCAGTACAAGAAATAGAAAACCTGTAATAGTTGGTATTAGAAATGAAAATCTCAACAAAAGGTTACACACTTTTGGAATAGAGATTGAAATGCATTACGAAGAGAATGTAGAGGAAGATTTTCTCCGTGAAACAATGCTATCTCATTTTAAAATTGTTTTAAATTCAGATATTATGGTTGTCATTTTGAGTTTTCTCTTGCATTCATTTACATTTCATAAATTTCTATTACACACTTCAGAGACATACCATGGTTAGATCTTTTTAACATTGTTTTGGTAGAAATGTAATTTTTCTGCAAACATGAATGATTACGGTATTTACTTCGCTATCATAGACTTTTTATGGTAGTTAGTCTAATTAGATTGTTTATACTTAATTTGAATGTCAGCTATGAGGAGAGAGCTCGATACCTGGAAACGATTGTACAACATCATCAGGAACCAGCCACATTTGAAGATTTTGCTGCCCAAGTCTTTTGTCCAGCTCCTTGCCATCATTTACCACCTGATGCAGGTAACAGTAAATACTTTATCTCAAATTTGAATTCACAATTAAATTCTAATCATAATTTAATATAATGTGCAATTATATAATTGATTTGTAGCATTTTATTTATTTAATTTCAAGCACTGTCACTTTAAAGAAATTTCATACCTTTATTAAATTATAACATTGAATCTCTGGAATAACAATGGACTGATGGATTGGTAACTGGTTTATTATTATGGTTTGGTGGGGTAATGTAAATCTGGATCACCAGAAGCAAGAGAAACACTTTTATGAAGAATTCTTAGAATGTTTTTTTTTTATTTAGAAAAAAAATTTCCTGTGTTGCTTTATATTTTTTCGGTGAGTGAGATTCATGTGCTGTGCAAAAAATGACTAAGAAATTGCAGTTGACATTATTTCACAAAACATACAACAAACTAAGTCTTACAGTAAAAATTAAAATGTTATATATTGGTATATTGGTGATCCTTCATAAATTTCTTTTATAGCCTTGGCTTTCTGGTTATATTGATCTTAAAAGGTATTTTCAACCTATTTTGTTATTTATAGAAGTGGCAAACTCAGAGCTTTCCTATCCTGTGCAAATCAACTTTGTGTCAAAGTGATTATTTTCATTGTTTTATCTTCCCCTTTAGATCATTAATTGTCAGTTCTATAAATCCAAGGTAAGATTCAGAGAGAGAGAGCTTCTGTTCAGATGACTTCTTACCAGAGCACTAAACATTTAACAGTTTAAATCAATTCTCTTGATGCTTTGATCACTAAAAGATATTTTCCCCCCCAAGAGCTTTGGTTTGAGTGTCACCTCTACTGTAGTTTACTAACCAGGCCTGCACGTCAAACTAACCTTCCAACATTTATATCTCTTTAATAATCCAGGTTGTTTTAGAAAAATAATACCTCTATTCTTTTTTATTCCCCTCTTGCATGAACCAGAAGTAATAACATTAATGTGTGTATGTACTGTTTGGCTCTAATGTCAGCAGTAAGTATGTAACATGGACATTACATTGTAGATGCCACAATTGTTGCAACTGCAGTATTCTGTAAATTGTATCGTTGTCTTTTAAATTTTCTGATCTTAGAATTATTTGCTCCCTATTTTTTACATTTTTCTAAATTTATTTTCTTCAAGTTCTGATTGCTGATTGAGGTTTCTTCAAATCACTGAACTTGATAATGTGGAGAAAATATTAATTACAAATTTGTTTGTTTGTTCAGGTGCCTTGCCATTTGGCCTGGGCAATCATGTCTCCCCATCCATCAGGGTCTTTGACCCTCCGAATTTTAATTGCTGCCTAAAAATTAAAATTATCTAAATGTTGATATTCATTGAGCTAACAACCATGTCCTCACAAGCTCTCACAAATTGTAAAGTTTCTATGAGGATTGCAATAACATTCCCTAATGATAAATATTCAGAAGTGAAAATAAATTAAACTTATTTTGATAAAATTTAAAATTCAATTACAGCAGTTACTAAGCACAAGAATTTTGGAAAACTATTTTACTACACTGGCAATAATAAGAACTCGGTTATTTCTATATTTTAATATGCAGTAACTAAAGTACTCCCAACATACGTCCGTGTTCTGTTCCGGATGACCAGTCGTATCTCAGAATGGATGTATGTTGGAATTGCCTTACCTATGATACTGAAGAGTAAAATGATCGATTTCCTTCCGTTCTATCGTCCCTTTCATTCTCTCTGTTGCTGCGGACCCTGAGCATCCTACGGACTCTACCGGCTTCTAAAATCTGTTTTACCATCAGAATATAGAGCAACAGAATCAGAGAAAACAGGACACAAGGAGTTAAAATGCAGTGGAATATCTCAACATGGCGGCCACAAGACCAGCTCTCATGAGCAATTTTGCTTTTTTATCTGAAATTCAAAATAATTTCACTTTAAAATTAGCTTTGTATTTTTTTTAAATCACAATTAGATGCAAGTTCAATGCTGTAACTAAACTACTCAGCAACAAGGCAGATTATTTTAGAAAGAAAAATGACTTGGATCATCCCCAAAAGAAGTAAATGTGTTGAAGACTTGAAGGTGGTTCTGATTTTTTTTTTGTAATTGGCTGGATAACCAAAATACTGCAAATGCTCAATGTTATTTTACAGTTTTTTTTTAAGAGCTGTAAAATATTTCCAATTCTACTTTCATATCAGTTTAGAATCGTATACATTTAGTCCCATTGCAAAAATATATATTATGGATGGGTCTTATGATCTTTGCTGAGAGCAAGATTTTAATCATCCAGTGAAACTTGTTCCTTATTGAGTAAAGAAATAATATCAATAGTGTGCTGTCATGTCTCAAATCGAATTGTGTATCTAAAAATTGGAGTTTTTCAGCAAAAATCTTGTTTTAAATCACATTGTTCTTTTCTATTTTCTTCACATTTTCCTCTCAGAATCTGTGCCATGTGGTATGTTTGACTGAAAATTTATAAACAGTTACTTTAACTTCATATTGGTCTAAATCTAATGAAGTGAGTTGAACAGCAGCAGAAAATATAGTCTGTTAAATAAATGGCGACTGTCCTTTTTCCTTCCCCACCTTTCTTGCACCCTGGATAATGTCCTTGAATATACAGTTGATGTTTCAATGGCAATTCTGGGGTGTGACTGGATGAAGGAATTAGCAAAACCAAATGGAGGAGGAGAGAAATCAAAGCTTTTAATATCATACCATATTTTTCCCCCACGACATTATCTGAATCCTGACTTGATATTAGTGGCTTATACTGCTCTATCACTAACACTGCCAACAATCCAGCTCTACGTATGAACTAAAACCAGTCATTTGTTATGTGCAAATCCTGACAGTGATTAAATCCCAATTGTAAGCAACTTTTTTATTCTTACCCACTTCCATATGCTAATTCTTCTCAACAGGTGGAAATTAGGAATAAAAGTTCATCCGTTGTTATTTTTCTTTCTCTTCTCTCCATTTCAAGATCATGTTAATTTTAGTGACTCCAGCCTGTTCAGGGATGAGCTGGTATTAGAACATGCCAGGGGTTCTGTTACTCAAGTATAACTTGGTGATTTATCAGAGATTGTTTATAGCCAATGAGTTGTGGATTGACCAGTTCTAAGGTTTTTCAGTTGCTTGAAATACTTAACAGGTTTTAAATATGTATTTTTTATTTTGGCGGCTTGAACTTATCAAACCAAGTGGTGAAGTCTTTTCCAGATTATGCATTCACAAAGTATGTTTCAAATTAGTCCATGAAGCCTTGTTTTTGGCACTTTAATTGTTCTGCAAATGAAATACGTAAGAAACTATATTTTTAATTTTGATTTCCCTGTTGACCTTTAGAGGTTCTTAATCAATGCATTAATTCTCCTTTTTGTTGTCTTTTGGGAACACTCTGAACAAATAATCTTGAATGGGCTTAATTATAAGACAAGATAATTTAATTTGTTAAATTTGTAAAATGTGCATATTTTCTGATATGCATCATTGCCACCTATTTTCATTCTGCGAAGAAGAGAGACAGCTGCAAAGGTTCAATTATTTCTTTGAACAATTCATAACTTCTTATCTTTGGCAACTGATTTTCTTTGCTGAGATTTACTGTGATATTATTCAGTGTTTTGCATGTAAAAGGAGGTTCCAGATTGGAATGTGCAGTGCCCTCCATAACGTTTGGGACAATTACACTTTTTTTTCCTTTATTTGCCCCTGTGCTCCACAGTTTTAGATTTGTAATCAAACAATTCGGATGTCTTTAAAGTGTGCATTCCAGATTTTATCCAAGGTTATTTGCATACATTGTGGTTTGACCATGTAGAAATTACAGCACTTTTTAGACATAGTTCCCTCATTTCAGAGTACCATAATGTTTGGGACATTTGGCTTCACAGGAGTACTCAGATATATTTAATTGCTTCATTGGTGCAGGTAAAGAGAGCTAGGCTTGCTTCTCAGCTTTTGATCACCGTGCTATTTTTCAACATGACGACCAGAGTTTTAAATTTAAATTTAGACATAAAGCACGGTAATAGGCCATTTTAGCCCACAAGTTCATGCTGCCCAATTACACCCAATTGACCTACAACCCTCAATACGTTTTTGAACGGTGGGAGGAAACATGCAACCGTGGGTAAAACCCATGAAGACACAGGGCGAACATATGAACTCCTTACAGACAATGTGGGATTCAAATCCCAGTCCCAATCGCTGGCGCTGTAACTGCATTGTCCAAACTGATACACTAATCGTGCTGCCCATTCTACCAATGAAAGTCAAAGAACCCATTATGAGGCTGAAAGGCAAGAATAAAACAGTAAGAGATATAAACTAAATATTAGGGTTATCAAAATCAGCTGTATTAGACATCATTAAGAAGAAGGAGCATACTGGTGAGCTCAGTAATCGCAAAGGGACTGGTATTCCAGGGAAGCCCTCCACTGATGATGACAGAGGAATTCTCATCAAATTCCCAAATGTATGTCTGACAGATCATAAACACTCTCAGGAAGCAGTTGTGGATACGTTAATGACTACTGTCCGCAGAGACATCATGAAAAAAATACAGAGGGTACGTTGCAAGATGCAAACCACTAGTTAGCTGCAGAAAAGATGGCCAGATTAAATTTTGCCGAGTATTTAAAAGAGCCTGCAGAATTCTGGAAATAGGTCTTGTGGATAGATGAGACCAAGATTAATCTGTATCAGAGAGATGGCAAGAGCAATGTGTGGAGGCATAAAGGAACTCCACAAGATCCAAAGCGTACCACATTTACCATGGTTTACATCTTGCAGTGTAGCCTCGTATTTCTCTGGCTTCTTTAACTTTCATTGGCACAACTCTGGTCCTCATGTTGAAAAATGGCAACTACAGACTCCAAAAGTGATCAAAAGCTTAGAAGCAAATCTGGTTCTCTTATACCTAAGCAGTGGAGGTTATAGATCGATTTCAAGGAGGGATGGAAGTTTGCATTATGTTCTTACCTTCTGTAACTTCTTCCAAACTTGAGCAGAACAGCTCCATATCACGCTGTAGTGCATCCAGTGAGTATGCCTTCAATGTAGAAGTTGTTGAGGGATGGGGGATATGCCAAATTTCCTTAGTCTTCAAAGTCGAGCATTGGTGTGCTTTGTTAATCATCTCATCAATGTTCTTCCCTAGGTCAGGTCATTAGACATATTTATTCCAAAGAACTTGAAGGTATCTACTCTTCTGACTTGAACACCATTAACATGGACAGTTGTATGTTCACTGCCCCTTGTCCTGAAGTCAATGAACATCTCCTATCTCCTTTGTTTTATTGATGTTGAGAGAATTGTTGTTGTCTTGGCAAAATACAACGAGACTTTCAATATCTTTCCTGCGGTAGTTTCAGCAAGTTTGACGATAGAAGTGGAATGGTATTAAGGCATTCAGTCATAGGTATAGAGCAAATATAGTAGGAGGCTGAGTATGCATCTTTGAGGACCGCCGGTGTTGACTGTAATTAGGGGGGAGATGTTGTTACCTATCTTCACAGGAAGTCTTCAGAGGGAAATGCTAAGTACTAGATCCTGAACTTGGGAATGAGTTTGCTGGAGACTACGCTATTGAAGGGAGAGCAGTAATTCATGATCTAACGGATATTCTTGGCATCCAGAAATTCTTGAGCTGTAGATCACTTTGGCCACGAGGCAAATTGAAGTGGATCAATGCTGGCTGGGAAGCTAGAATTGATGCGAGCTATGACCTTGCCTCTCAAAGCACTTCACAGTGGTGATTATTATTAATGAAAGAATGTTAGGGTTATATTGCATTAAAACACTGCAAATCAATTAATAACAACTAAATGAAAGTCAAACAAAAATTAATTTTTCTTCCAACCTACAGGTTCCTATTCCAATGAATGGGTTACTTCTCTGTGATATTCTAATTTAACAGCTTTTTACCATTAGCAAACTTGGGTAACTGACATTTTGCACTATTTTAGTCATAGCACAACATAGATTTAATGCATCGTTTGGAGAATGATACTTATAATAATGCACTAACTGCATCTACATATCAACATTAAGATGAAGTATTTCAAAGGTTAAATTACAAAATATGACACAAAATAGTTTTATAGTCCTTGGTCTGTAAAATGTTAGAAATTATTTGTTTTAAAACAAAGGGAACTGATTGGATAGAAAGATCAAAATTATTTTCACTGTTTATGAAGTTTAAGAATAGGTAGATAAATTGAAAATCTAGTTGGTCCTTTCAGGAGTGAAGTTGGAAAATATTTCTTCATGCAGAATGTGGTAGCAGTTTGAAATCTTCTATTGGCAACCATTAATTAGGCTAATTATTCCCCTGAAATTGAAAATCGGAGCTTATAACAATCAAGTGTTTTGAGGAATATAGGATTTAAATTTAAAATGTAATTTTTTTTAACAAAAAATATTAGAAAAACTAATTAAGCAGCATTTCTGAAAACAAGAAAACCCACATTAATCACTTAATCAAAGCCTAGAAAAGTTAGGAAACAACCATGGAAACAGAATAACCTTGCAACTCGTACGCTTTCATTCCTTTAGCTAAGGAAATACCAAGTACTATGGAGGAGATATTGGCAGCCTTAGTACATGAAGATAGACAAATCTCGACGGCCTGGTCAGGTGCATCCTCGGGGCTCACGAGAATCCAGAGATGAGGCTCATCCTGAGATGGTTGCCCTTGATTGAAGTGCTAAAAGTATACAGGATGGCTGATATTGTGTGATCATTCAAATAGGGCAACAAAGACAAGTCATGGAACAGCAGTGATTCTGACATCAGAGTGGGAAAATTGCTGGAGTGGATTTTGAGGGACAGAATCCACCAGCATTTAGATAAGCAGAGACTGATTAAAGATAATCAGCATGGCTTTGTGCTAGCTGAGGGTTGGGGGTGGCTTACAAAGCACTGGTCCCACCTCAAAATACATTTTTTGCCCTTGCAGAAGGGAGGGTTACAGATGTATTGGTCATTGGAACTGGTTCTGGGGAAGGTAGGCCCAGTACAAACCAGAAGGTCTCCACCTCACCTGAGCAGGACTGAAGAAAGTGTCCTCGGGAATTATTTGCACGTGCTGTTGGAAGGGAAATATGACATGGAAATGGGAATCCATGCAGAAAGACAGAGAGAAGCAATTCAGAGAAAGTTTAAAAAAAGAGAAAAGTAAGAGTGGAGTACAGAAAATCAAATGCAAAGGACATGAAGATTACGAGATACTAAAAGGGTAATGAATGTACTTCGTCTGAATCCCGTAGAATGTATGGTACAAAAGGGTAAGATTTACTGGCCCAATACAGAAATGTGTTGGCAGAATGAAGATAATTGGGAATTAAATATCCAAGAGAATCAGGTAATTCAGAAGGCTAGGTGATAAGGTGAGGTGGAGAATGATACAAGATCTAAGGAGCAGAATAGTCAATCCATCTGGGTATAGATTAGGAAGAGTAAATATTTTTTATAATTTAGACATACAGCATGGTAACAGGCCCTTTCAGCCCTGTGCCACCCAATTAACCTTCGACCAAATTCACTGTATGTAGAGTAAACAGCTGACACCTCTTCTTGGCTCCACCCCCGCCGGCCCTGATACAAACCCTGTTTCCCTGCCTTACCTCAGAATGACTGAAGACCTCTGTAAATACTAGCTGTTGGTTGTAAGCTAATAAAAGCGTGTTTGTTTGTTCACAAGTCTCTATCGATCACGTTACAATTCTATTAGCTTACTTTTGAAGACAGGATGGAAGCCCTATTAAAGCCCAGCATGCTGCAGGTTGACCCTCTGTCCCCAGAGGCCCCGGAGGAATTCGCCTACTGGTTAGAGTGCTTGCAGTCCTACATAGCGGCCACCCACAAAGTCTTCCACTCTGATGGCTTCTGGAGATCGGCCTTCCTCTCTTGCATCAGCCCCAAGGGATATGCAGTCATTAGAGACTGCAGGATGTATGAGACGGCCATCAAAGGCCTGAAGGCCCACTGCATGAGGACCCAGAACAACTTGCTGTCAAGGCACCAATTCTCACAGCATAGGCAACACCTGGGTGAATCACTGGACAACTTCATCCTACAACTATGAACGCTGACGAGAAAGTGCCACTACGAGGCGGTCTCAGCTCGGGTGAAAGAGGAAGAACAAGTCGGGACACTCTAGTGGCTGGAGTGAGTTCGAGGTACGTGAGGCAGCGACTATTGGAGTTGGGGAAGAAGGACCTTGCCAGTACCCTCAATCTAGCAAAATCCCTCGAACAGACCCAACTAGGAGTGGACCACCTCACTAATGAAAGCAGCGCCTATTCAAAAAGCCAGGCCTATGGATCACAGCCGTCGCAAGTACCGACTACCGTGGCCATACACGACCGGGAGTGCTGCTTCTGCGGACTGGCCAAACAGTCCCGCACCAGATGCCCCGCGAGGCAGATGGACGGCTTTATCAGTTCCTGAGGGTCCCTTTCGGGGTTACAAACGAGGTCACAGTCTTCCAGAGGCAGATGGATAAAATGGTAGGCAAGTATGAGCTAAAGGCGACATTCCCCTATCTCGACAATGTCATCATTTGTGGACATAACCTGGAGGACCACAACACCAATCTCCAGAAATTTTTCCACACAGCCAGATCCCTAAACCCCACGTACAATGCCAGTAAGTGCATGTTCAGGACCAAACGCCTAACTATCCTGGGCTATGTGGTGGAGAATGGTGTCATTGGCCCAGACCCCGAGCGTATGTGCCCATTCCTAGTCCTCCCTATCCCACGGACCATGAAGGCACTAAGGAGGTGCCTGGGCTTCTTTTCATACTGTGCCCAGTGGGTATCTCATTATGCTGTCGAGGTCCACCCCTTCTTAAAATCCACCTCCTTCCTATTGTCAAACAAAGTCCAGGTCGCTTTTAACTATGTCAGGAGCTACATCGCGAAAGCCACCATGCATGTGGTGGGCAAAATCGCACAATTCCAGGTGGAAAGCAATCCCTCCAACGTAGCTCTGGTAGTGACCCTTAACCAGGCAGGCAGGCTGGTAGCTTTCTTTTCCTGCGCTCTGCAATGCCACGAGCTCCAAAACCCATCTGTGAAGTAAGAGGCTCAAGCCATTGTGGAGGACATGATCAATAGTACTCTGAGACTTGTGCGGAGCACAAACTCGCTTTTATTACCTTACAACTAATAGCCAGCATTTACAGAGGTCTTCAGGTCATTCTGGGGTAAGGCGGGGAAATAGGGTTTATATCGGGGCTGATAGGGATGGAGTCAACGAGGGGTTGGCTGTTTACTCTACATACAGACAGTGAATTTCAGTTCACTGCATTCACCCCTTCCTTCAGAAAAGAACCTGCAGGCGAAAACAGAAACCACGTTCAAAAAATTTTTTTTTGTTCAATTATTTACAAGTCTGTGGGGGGCCTGGTTATTCTGGTTGAGCGCCTTAGTACTGGTGGGCATTGCTCTTCCAGAACTTTCTGTACCTCCTGTGATTTTTGGGTAGTGGGACTTGGAGGGGGACTTTGGGGTCACTACCTGGCTGGTAGGAAATTCACTCTGCTCACTGTCGCATTCATATTCAATAAAATGAACATGAGCAAAATAAAGAATGACAAGATTGCAATGTGGAGGATCGAACTCTCCACCTATAACTATGAGAGAGTGTATAGGCCAGGTACGTTCAATAAGCCCCCAGATGCCTTATCCCGAGGATATCAGAGAGATTGCCAGGTCTGCACTAAGTGGAAACCGCACTTCTATCACCCCGACAAAACGCACCTGATAAAGGTTTCCCGCCCCTTCAAATTACTCAGCGTCGATTTCAAGGGGCCCCTTCCTTCCACCAACAGAAAAGTGTTCTTTCTTAACGTTATTGATGAGTATTCATGTTTTCCGCTTGCTCTCCCCTGCCCAGACACCTCCACGACCACAGTCATCAGAGCTCTGCTCTCCATTTTCACCATGTTCGGGTATCCCAGCTATATTGATAGTGACTGGGGCTCATCATTTATGAGCGAAGAACTACACCAGTACCTGCTTGCAAGAGGCATTGCTTCCAGCAGGACGACTAGCTACAACTCCCAGGGGAACGGGCAAGTTGAAAAGGAGAACACAACAGTTTGCAAGGCTGTAAAATTGGCCCTGCGGTCTAAAGGCCTTCCAGACTCACGCTAGCAAGAGGTTCTGCCCACCGCGCTCCACTCCATAAGGTCGCTTTTCTGCACCATGACCAATGCGACTCCTCACGAGCTAATGTTTGCATTCCCAAGGAAATCCACATCACGAGTCACTCTTCCAGCATGGCTAACAACACCAGGAGCAGTCCTGCTGAAAAAACATGTGAGGAGTAACAAAACAGACCCGCAGGTTGAGAAAGTCGTCCACCTACTGCACACAAATCCGATGAATGCCTATGTGGTATATCCAGATGGCAGGGAGGACACAGTCTCGATCAGAGATTTTGCACCTTCAGGAACTGAGGTCCCGACACCTACTGTGGGCCTGGAACCTCCAAACACTCTGTGCAGGGTTCTGGGTGACATGGTTCTAATGGAGCTACCACTAGACCTTGGACCCCAAAGACCCCTCCCCCAAGATCCACTACCCAAAAATCACAGGAGGCACAGGAAGTTCTGGAAGAGCAATGCCCACCAGTACTAAGGCTCTCAACCAGAATAACCAGGCCCCCCCACAGACTTGTAAATAATTGAACAAAAAAAATTTTTGTACATGGTCTCTGTTTTCGGCCACAGGTTCTTTTCTGACGGAAGGGGTGAATGCAGTAAACTGGAATTCACTGTCTGTATGTAGAGTAGACAGCCAACCCATCGTTGACTCCACCCCTATCAGCCCCGATTATAAACCCTATTTCCCCGCCTTACCCCAGAATGACCTGAAGACCTCTGTAAATGCTGGCTATTAGTTGTAAGGTAATAAAAGCGAGTTGTGCTCTGCACAAGTCTCAGAGTACTATTGATCACGTTACAACCCCTGTACATTTTGAACGGTGGGAGGAAACCAGAGCCCCTGGGGAAAACCCACACAGACACAGGGAGAACGTACAAACTCCTACAGACAGTGCAGGATTCAAAGCCCCAGTGCTTTAACAGCATTGCACTAACTATGCCAGCCTAATTATTGGTGGGAGTTGTTAATTCCACCAAATAATAATGACACTGGTCCAGGTAAAAAATGAAGAAACATCTGATACATGTGAGACCAGAAGAGCAATCGTCAGGAGGGCCTTGAATTTGCACATAGATTGGGTAGATCAACTTGGTCAAGGCAGTCTTGAGAAGGACTTCGTTGAAAGCATCCGTGATCGCTTTCTTGAACGGCATGTTACTGAACCTACGAGGGAACATACTATCTTGGAGCTGGTCCTGTGCAATGAGATAAAATTAGCTAAAACATCACAACCTTTTGTTAACTTCTATAATGCTAGTTAAGCAATAGTTGTTCTTGTCTACGGTTCTGAATGCTTGAAAAAGAAAGGGTAATAAAACATTCTGTTTAAATTTTGTCATTTCTACACCAATTATTTCAGCAATAAAAATTATGCTGATCCGATTTCTATCCGCACATGAGAGCTTTCGGCTTCAACATCTGCACTATTCAAGCATCAGTTAATATTGCAGATTTTGTCCCAGAGTGCTGCAATGTTAAATGGGTTGTATTTTAGATGAAATAGTAAACTGAAGCTGCTGAAGAGTGCAGGTAAAAGATCCTGGGTAACTCCCACAATATTTTTCACTCAATCTCAAAAAGCCAATGAACCAATCAGACTGAATGCTATGATTCCCCAAGTCATTGCCGACAACATCCTCCTTGCAGGGTTGATTGCCTCTGATTTCTGTATCTGCCCTAATCATTGACTCTGGGCAACGTATACGATACCCTAAGCTGAAGAGCCAAATGCACTTCATATTTCAACCCTTCCAAATTGCTCTGTGGTGTCTGGCCCAGAGGACACAACATGGGCCTGCTGACCTTGATTAAAAAGCTAAGTGCACGAAGGTTGCATTCTTTTTTAATTTTGCTCTTCTTTTTCTATCACTTTAGTTCTTGGCCATAGCTTTGACCTTCCAGTTAAGACTTTTGCCACCTCTCGTGGATTGCTGTGTCTCATAATACTATTGCACCAAGCAAGCTTCCATATCATTGAATAGCATGGTATCTCAGAGCAACCGAAAGAGCACTGGAGCAACTAGCACTGACCTGGATCAAGAAAGATCCTTTGAATATTGCTGTTTGTGGCATGCGTATTGCATGGCACTTTCTCTTGCTGTAGACAGAGAGGGGCATCTAGAGGCCATCAACAATGCTAAATAAATAAATGCAAGTCTTTCTTAACTCATTGAGCATTGTAGTTCAACAAATCGTGCACTTTGTTCTCTCTTCCTACCTTTTACCACTGAAATATTAAGATCAACAGAAATGGGGCATCGCAATTCCCGCTTGCATTAATATACTAGGATTTGTAATGATAACATTTGAAAATGGAAATGTATTTTATGTTATGACAAGGAATTTTATTAAATGAATAAGAGCTGTGCAATGAGTAGTTGGACATCCTGTATGAAAGTCTGTAGTTTGTCTCACATGGCATGGATTTATATCCTAATAACTATTTTCTTGCTAATACACTGCTCTCTACACTACTTCCTGTTTTTTCTACTTTTGTGGATAAAAAAGTAAAAGTCCACCACATCCAACAGCAAGTGGCAAGTTGGATCCAGAACTGGCAGAGTTGAAGGAAGTAAAGACATTGGTCAGGAATTTTAATGGCTGGAAAACTGTATGGTGGGAATCTTGAATATAGGGGCTGATGATAGTGAACTAGCAGTGTTTTTGATCTTGAGAAAGGAAATTGTTGTCAACAGGAAGATTTTACTATACCTGTCAATAGATGGGAAAATTTGATATATGGAATTCAATTCCGAAAGGAACAAGGCAATGTATTTGGGAAGAACAGAGGCAGCAAAGGAATACACAGAATAATAGGGTAGTAAAGCAATGCAGGGAAGAGAGAAATCTTGGAGGAAATATTCTCAGATCCCCAATCCACTTTGCACTAACTCGGGTAAAGAAAATTTGCCTTTCTAATTTTCACAAATCATGAACCAGAACTTTGAGATCTGGAATAAAAGTTGCTCTCACTCAGGGGAAAAAAAAGTAAGTAAACAAATATACAAAATGTATTATTTTCAACTTGTGTTTCCTGACACATGAGGATAACGCAGATGTGTGTTAGGGAAAATCACAAATCAGACATAGGTACACAAGGTCCCTTTACCGTTCGGGTCACCTGTAGCAACTGAACCGAGAAGTTTGTGAAGAAGACAGAATAATCAGTGATTCAGGAATTGAGTTGGATAAATGCTCATCTAGAAATTGGTGCCCTGAAATTGGCTCCTTGAAAGGCCAATGTGGTGAAAATCCACATTGTATTTAAAAAAACCCTTTGACCACTGAGACAGTCATCTTTGGGGCTAGTGATTGAAATCTTGAAATTGGATTTGTCTAAAATTCTTTCCTTCTTTCATATGACATTTAAAATATTTGGCCAGAAATTCCCCTTCCTGTTAGCTACCTCTGTGAGTGTCTGACTGTCTCTCCACCACCCCCACCCCCACCCCCCCCCCCCCCCCCACACAACCAAGCATCTGCGCATCTTCATTTCCAAAATTTGGCAGAAAAGTTCAGTTGGCACGAATGTTAATATAATGTTGCATTTTTAATGTAATTAAGCATTGTTAAACAGTGAATAGCAGACCATGGAGACACAACCATCTATAATCTTGTATTCATTGAAAGTGTTGGACAATGAGGGAATTCTGAACTTATGGGAATTTCATGTCTTTTTATATTTGTGCCTTTGTTCCTTTAGATCTATACAGTACTTAATTATTGTGTGTCACACAGTGCTAAATGCTTTGCGTGTGCTTGCTCCAGTAGGCTCTGCGTTTCCCTTTAAATGCAGAGATCTGTAATTTATATTTTATATTTTAATGTAACTTTGAATTGTCAACAGTGAACCATAAGTACCAATTGCAATCAGAACATTTTGTCGATCAAGTCTGAAATTGTCATATAAAGGTATTCCTTGCATTTAAGATCTAACGGTGCATTTCTACTGAATATCTCTAGAAGGCTTTCTTGAAAAAATGTCCAAAATTAATTTGGTTCCCTGAACATACTACTTTCCCACAGTATATAATAGCTTTCACTCCATTTAAAAGGTGTTCAAGCTAGTAGGATGTGGCATCAAGAATCTGCTCATTATCTCTGTTCTACGCTCTAATTATTAATACCCTTCAACTTTCGTATTCGTGTCACTTCTCACACCTGTTCTCTTTTTTCCCCTTTCTCCTGTTCCTGTCCAATTCACTTTTTTTGCTTAATTTTCTTCATTTTAAAGAAAGAAATGCTGTGATATTTCTTCTTCTTCCTAAACCTCCACTAGAAAACATTGGGCTCATCAAGGTAAAGGGAAAAGGCTTGAAACGGAAGGTCATTCACGCTAGCTATGAATGGTATGCTGTGCAAAATTTTTAAAAAAAATTCCTTCAACCTGTCTCAATTAACTTTTATAATTGAAAGAATACTTTTGTAAAAAAAATTGTTCATTATACTTGTGCGATTTTAAATGTTTCTTAAAATTAACATTTTCAGTCCAATTAATGCTTTAATTTGGACTGCAGAGGACCAAGAAAATATTTTCCTTGCTAAGGTGTTTAGAAATCAAAATTTTATGTTGATTTTAAAATGGGCTGATATTAACTTGGGTAGCTAAGATGCCTGCATTTTATTTGAAACCTATTCTGGGTCAATAAGTGTATCATCTAAATTAAATATCCCTCGAAGTCTAGTTAACTTAGCAAATATGCCATTGATATTATTTATTACATTTTAAAGATGAATCTCAACAGTCCAAATTAATTTGGCCTCTTAATTCAAGCTTAATTGCATTCAGTTGTGCTGCAGATTTAATCAAGCTTCCATTTGCCTCAGTCATTTTATAAACATGAATTAAGTGCTCAGTTCAGTGTCAATGTGCTAGGCTGGTAGTTCTAATATGCTTGTTTGTTCTTAATTTTAAGTTAGAATTTATGGTATGTTTTTTTTTTACATTGTTTGAATACATTTTATTTTATCTTCCACCCACAATGGGGAGATAAATCTTTTCTGATTTAATCTCAGTGATGTGAGGACCAAATTATCTCATTTTGAATCATTATTAAATTCTGCTGACTCAGAGCCCTGCAGAAACAAAATATTTTCCTCTTTCACATTTTCACTAAACCAGGACTGGTCCATTTGACACTGCTTAGTCACTGCCTAACATGGAATGAATTTCTTGTGCTTGTTCTTTGTTGGGTGTGAGCTGAAAGCTACTCGATTCTTCACTTACTGTAATATACATTTATACTTTTCTTTGGAGCATGCATCACTTTCTTCCATTAACAATGGTATTTAAAGTATAATTGTATGACTTAGTGTAATTTTCCAAATATTTTCTGTCCTTTTCCCAGTATAATGAAATTCTGAACAAGTATTTGACCTCCTAAAATTATATCAAATGCTTTGATTTAATATATTTACAAAGAACAAGCCACCAGACATATGTTACGTTCTTTTCCATTGTTTTGTAGGCTCATGCCCAGAGAATCAGCAGGCCGAAAGTCCTGCAACGCAGGGGGTGGACGTGATCGACTTAGCCTCTCCAATGTCACCTCGTGCTAGCAAGAGTCGTATGTCTATGAAATTGCGGCGTTCTTCTGATTCAGCTAATAAATCCTAATGACAACATCATAACAAATAATTACGTTCTCTAATTCCTCAAAACAAGTCTTGTAAATGCTGGGGGTTTTTTTTACTGTTAATTTGCTGCTTAAACAAAATGTTTTGCCTCCTGCTAATTGTTAGATGTGTATTTGCCACTCCATATTCATTTGAAACCTGTCCCTTGTAAACTATTTTTTTATTAAGAACACTGGAGTTCTATTTTAGCTTTTCCCAAAATATCTATTTTAGCAATATGTGTTCCATGGTAGAGTGCAGCTGTCCTGCACCCACTTGATTACTTGTCTATGTATTGCACTTTCAATGAAAAGCATTTTTGTTCATTTGTATTTAGCAAGTTAAACTGAATAGCCCATCAGTATTTGGGTATTGTCATTTGGAAATTATGATAAATTGCTTTCATGTACATTATCGACTTTGTATATAGTCTTGATTTTTCAGTAGAAACATTTCCGATTTCTTGTGCACAATTCAGGAATGTAAAGTTTTCAGTTTCTATGTAAATGTAAAGTTATCTTTAAGAATATATTCACCAAATCAATCTTATGGCACAGAACATGTACAGAATATTTTCATTTTAAATTATAAGATATGAATTTCCCATGGAATGTAAATGGTCTCTCAGCATTTCAACTATAAAGATTAGCTTAGGAGGAAAATCAAACTTGTGCTGAAATGTATAGATTTGCTTTTATTTGAGGCACTGACATATTCACATACAAACCTAAAACACTGAAAATGCAGCTGAGTTCCACTCTTTGCCGCGTGCGTGGCTTCCAACCAATACACTACACAAATCGAAACCAGATTAGTGCAAACATTGAAAATTCTGGAAGTATTTTGATATTCAGATGGGCTCTTTTGGGGCCTGCACTCTATTTTCAATTTTCTGTGACGTGTTCACTGAGGGGGAAAAGGGATTATTAAGAGTGTATGATCAATTTAACTTGAATTGAGTGAACTTTAAATTGCTGACGTGCACTTTAATGCACATTCCAGCTGTTTTGATGTATCTTCCAATAAAGAACCATTATTCATATTTTGTAGGTAAATTGGAATGTTACTACTAACAGTATGTAGCATGATATCAGTACTAACTGCATGTGTAAATAAGTCATCAAGTAAAATATATATATTATGTAATGTCATTCATGTAGTTGTCTATAAGATTTGTAACGGCTGAAGAAAGATGTGCTGTTGAACATTGCAATAAAAATATTCTTATCATGCTTTTTGAGGAAATCATGTTATCATTTTTTTTTAATGTTCATTTATTTTTGAGTATCTAGTAAATGTTCTCCTATATTGAGAAATAAGGAACTATTTATTAGATATCCAAAATTTTGAAATTCACTATTTTCCCACATTTCTTCCATACATCTTATTTCAAACTTGCTAAATATCAATGCTGTTCCAAAGTACACATTGGTAGCATATCCTCTAAAGTAGAAGTTTAGTACATTTTAAAATAGCCAGTGTTTGTAATCAGTACATCAGTGACAAGCTTGTGCATAAAGAATGTCAGTAGAATGCTCTCCATTTCATTGTTTTATTTATTTTAATCATGTTAAAAGATCATGAGGCCAGATCATTTTACTATTCAACGTTGTTTTCAAATGTGCCATAATTCAATTGGCTATGATTCAAAACTTGAAGTTGTCAATACTTAGTAATTCATAGTAAAATCTGTAATAGTTTTTTTTTAATTTGGCCAGTAAATGAGAGCATTTGATTATGCATTTCAACCCTTCTCCCAAAGTTTTGTCTTTCAAATGGCAATACAAATTCACTTGTACTTCAGAGTCCCAACAATGAGCAAGAATACTGAGATCAGAAACAATTGTATTCAAAATTATGTTCAAAACTTGATCAAATTATGGCACTAATTTGTGTAACAATTCAGGCTTTATTGTGTTAAAACTTTGAATGAATCTTAAAATTCACTTCCTAAATAAAATAATATTGCTATCCAAGTGAATTAACTTGGATCTACATCAGTGTCCTAATGCATTACTTCCAGATCATTAAAATTACAAGAATCCAAATCTGTAGAACTCTCCTGCAGGAAAAATAGCAGCTGAATAATGATCCATGTCTACGTTTGTGAATCAAATATCATGCAGTTTTTATTTTATTGTACCAACACAAATCTGTGAAATTTGTCTGTATCTATTTCACAAAGGAAGTTCAAAGAATTTGAAAAATCTATAATTCAGCATAAAATCCATCATCTTAAAGCACTTCCCTATTTACCAATTTTTTTACAGCTGGAAACCAAGGAAAACCTATAAAAATGTCATTTATTTTCAATGTCCTATTTAAGAAAATTATCTTTAGTAACTACCTCATTTTCTCTTCCCTTAATAATAAACTGGTCTGTCTTTATGTTAATGATAAATCTTCAAAACTAGACCTATGTATGTATGAATGGGCCAATTTTTCAATTGCAAGGTGATTTTAAATCATTGTTTATTAAAATTGCTTCGAAGTGACTTTAAGCAGTTTAAGAAAATACATGAAATGGAAACTGGACCGCTGACAGCACATACAATCTAACAGTGTAGAAATATATTTTGAAACTATTTGGTACTTCACTGTTTTGCACAAAACAATCGCATGTTTCCAATTATTTACATAATGTACTGCATGGGACAAATACTTTATAAAATACACATCAATATATAATAACAATTTCAATGCATGTATTAATGTTTTTCAGAATTTGCAGTTCACAATTATTAATGACATGAATGACACTGCTTTTATAGAATTTTATTATGAATGTTTAGCAATTACTAAAATATTTATAGATATTCCACAAGAGAGTATTTTGTTTGATCATGGGATGTGAACAAGGCTGGAAAGGTCAGCTTTGTTGTCCATCTCCAAACTGCCTCTGAATGGAGGAGAAAATAAGAGTCAATTATTCTCGAGTCACGGAGACCAGAGAGGAAGAATGGCAGATTTTCTTTCCTAAATCTTAATGAAATAACTAGATATAATCTCCTTAATTCTGTGGTTTCTATTAATGAGACTGACTTTAAAATGTAAAATGTATTTATTTGTCTGAACATATATTCCCCATCAGGTGTAATTAAATCTCTGAAATAATTGCCCATTACTTTGGATGTCACTAAACCTCTTGTAAAATGTAGAGAATATCTTGCTCATTAATTATAATCAAAGGCTTGTTTTACTGTGATTTTTGTTTCTCTCTTCTGCTGTATAAAAGTTGATTCTCACCCTAGTAGGTACTAAACCAATAGTAATTTCTGGGACAAAAGTGGTTGATACATGCAACATTTTCTCCCTCCCTCTAATTACAATTAGGAGCTAATGGGATTTGCAAAAAAATTGATTTGGTAGAATTACAAAACAATAGTTTGTAGTTACATAGCATGTAAAATTGATGCTAAATTTTATGTGAATAAATTGTCATCTTTGTTAATACTTCATTGTTGAAAAGGAGTAAAACACAGATTGTTTTAGTTAATTTTCGATGTGGTAATAGTCTATCATTAATCACAAGAAATAGAAACATTGTAATGATGGAGGAACTCCAGGAGGTCCATGTCTGCTTTTTACTCATACCTTGAGGCAGAGCTCAGGCCCTAAACGTAGAATCCTATGGATTCTACGAGACCTGTTGAGCTCCTCCAGCATTTCTGAATTACTCTATGTCTATCATTAATTGACCACTGCAAAGTCCAAATAGAATTACTGTTTTAGTTAATGATAGTGGGGAGAGTTGGACAAACTTGGGTTGTCTTCTCTGGAGTACCACATCTGAGGATAGACCTCATAGAAATTTACAACATTATGAGAGGCATAGATAGGGAGCACAAAATCGTTTTTCCATGGTGTTTAAAGTAAGGGGGGTAGTGGAGGGAGGTTAAATGAGATAGGTGCCTGGAGCAGGTTGCCTGGGGTAGTGGAGGAAGCAGATAAAGTGGTAGCATTTAAGAGGCTTCTTGACAGACACTTGAATATGCAGGAAATAGAGGGATGTGGCAAGCAGCAGAGATTTAGTTTATTTTGAGAATCATATTTAGTACAGGCACTGTGGGTTTAAGGCTTGTTCCTGAGCTTAACTGCTCTGTTCTAAGGGTATGGCTAGGAATGGTTACCAAAGAAGAACATAAAAATATTTTTATTTGCTTCCTATTGTTTTTCAATGGCAAACAAAATTTGCTGAAATATGTTCTCATGGTCCAGGCAAATAGCAGGTCATTAGGAAAATAAAAAATCTATGTTTATCCAATTAATGAAAATCAGTTTATATAAATAAGAATAAAGAGGAAAATATTGCTGTACAAATAACAAAGCTGATTTAGACGTTAAATCCCAAATCTCTAAATACTATATAATCCAAACATTGAATTTATTGGAATAGCATTGTTAGCCCATAGGTGATGCCAGTATCATGTTCTATGTGCAAATCTGTTCAGAGGTCTTTGCTGGGGGTTGGGTTGTCCTCAAATTTAAATTGCAATTTTTATTAAGAATGGGGATTGACTATACAAGTCCAATGTGATGCCAAAATTTAGTGAACACTTCAGGAAAAATAGTACTGAATTGTTCAGTGAGATAAATAGATACAGATCTAATGGGATGAAAGATTGCAAAATAAAGGGAAAACAGGGTTACGAGGGCAGTGACAGCTGGAGATAAAACAACTGTAATTTTTACATTTGGTTCATTAAATAAATCTGGGTATACAATAGTTGTGGAGATGAACAATCTTCTACATTTTCTAACCCAACAGCACAAAACTGAGAATCCCTGTAAAGTCATAGCTCAACATACACCCAACCACTTAACTCTACTGTTACCATCAGGTCAGGGATCAAGAATGGGCACAGAACAGAATGCATACCAAGGGCATTGCCAGGCTTTCATAAAAATGAATGTCTGGCTATGTGCTGAGAAAGAGGCACAATATAGTATCAGGACAGCTCAGTAATCATGAACAAAAGGTCAGATCAAAATTCTCTGTCCTATTACAAGAAGTTATGAATGGCTGTGGCTAAAATAAGTAATTCAAGGAAGCTGTTTCAATAATAGTGGAATCCAGCTTGCAAGTGCAACAGTTGAAGTGAAAGTGATTGTAACTATTTTGAACACAAACTACCAAGTGAAAGACCTACCTTAGACTCAGTCAATGATCCCAGAAACCAGTCTTTAGTTAATTCAGTGTATTCCAGATGATACCAAGATGTAGATGAGTGCACTATATACAGCAAATGTTATGTGACTGAAATCTATATTAGGAAAGATGCGCCTAGATCTAGTGGTATTTGCAGACAATATTACAGTATCTATTTGAGCAATAATACAAGTAATTATGCAAAAAAAAGGATGGGAAATTATCCAGTACGTCCTCAAAAGAAGATGCCAATTCCAATCTGGCTAATTACCATACCTTGCTCTCAAGCATCAGCAAAGTGATAGAAGGGCTTTTCTTCACCAATGACATGTCTCCTTGTTCGGTGTGAGCTCTGCCAGGACCATTTAGCTTCAAACCTCATTTGCAACCATTGGTTCAAGTATAGAGAGAAGAGCTGAATTCTGCTGTGATATGAGGATGACATCAGGACACATTTGACAAAAAGGAAGCATCACAAATCCCTGCAAAATTGAAAACAACAAGTTGCAGTAAAACTCTCCATTGACCAAAGTAGAACTTTCAAAAGGTCAATCACTTCAACCAGTATTCTGGTCCTTCTTGTGCCCCTTCATCATTGATCATTACAGCATCATAAGGTAATATGCGATGATGTTTACTGAGAGCTCGATAGCATTCAATTAACCTTTTGATTTTTAAATGATCTAGTCTATGCTTCCATGAAGAAAGACTTAAATATCATTCAGACTGAATTGAAAAATGACAAATCACATTGATGCCACGCAAGTCAAAGACAAAGATTATCACCAATCAGAGAGAATCTAACCAGCTCTACTTACATTACCTAAGTATTATGGCTACATGAACAGGCAAAATACCTAATGTTATCTTACTCATTTCTTGGCTTCTCGGGGCCATTTTATCATCCACAAGTATAGTCAAGTGTGTGAATGAAGTTATAATCTGCCTCCATGTCTGCAGTTCCAAAACCAATCCAAGGCAAAGCAGCCAATCCTCCACCAATTTAAACCAATCCTGACCCATTGTACTGCAGAAACTTGCCAAAGCCTCTGACAGCACCTTCCATTCCAAACAGACTCCACCGCTGAGATCAATAAGATTCGCAGAAACCTAGAAACACAACCAAAGGCGCACACTGTCCTGACTTGGAATCAAATTCTTCATCACTGTTGGATCAAAATCCTGAAGTAAAAATATGGAGGTGTCTTCACTGCAAGGAGGTTAGCGGTTCAACGAAGGTGGCGCGCCCCAATTCGGGATGGGCAAGAGGCAGGCCTGTGAATTCATTAAAAAAAAAGAAAGTGGATTCCTCTGGTATCTTTGGTATCTTATGTTAGAATTAGTACAGTTGCAGTTCATCAAACTTTCAAGCATGAAAAGCAGGCACAACAAAATCCACTCTCTCTGATGGCCATGAATATTATGAAGTCTAGATTGCTCCGCAAAGCTCTCTAAAAAGAATCTTAGGCTTGTATGTGATGTCATGGATGGACTCTGACAATAAATCTGAATCTGAATTTTCAAGTGCTTTGTGGCAACAATCTGTAAAGAGCGGAAGTCTAAACAAATGTCATGGCATAAAATATTTATGATAATAACATCAGGGTTATCTGTGAATGTTCCTCGGCACGCATTGATATTAATTGCGTGATTATTACATATCTCCATTTACCCTTTACATAAAAACATCATAAACGATTGTGACCTGGTTTGAATAGTTCAAATATATCATAAATATTCAAAAACATTGGAGGTCTTGTTCAAACAGCCTCCCTGCAATGTCCGTTGACATGCCGGGAATTGTTTCTGAGATTTCCTACGCGAATAGCACTCCTGCTTTGGGTTGGACGCCTTCAACGAGCAACAATTGGCCTTAAAGGAATCGTTCACAAAAACATTTAACACCCCGCCCGGGCCGGCAGCTGCAGCAGTAAGACCTGCCTATTCTCTGACGGGTGGCACTTGTTGATGTGGCTAGTGAGACCGGGCGAGCTGAAAAAGGTCGACGGGCAGTGTTTGCAGCAGAAGACCAAGGCTCCTAGGTCGCCAGGGTCAGCGTGCTCCCCGGGAACTGCGCCTTTCTCGCCGCAGTCGGGCCCGAACAGCGCCGGTGCTCCGCCCTTCACCGTGTGCCAGAGGAGAAGCTTGTCGTGTGTCTCGGCTGACTGCAGGTCCACGCCGCACAGTTGACAGGAGAAGGGCATCCGGGCCGACTCGAGGTGTCTGTGGACACGAGATCCGGCCACTTCGTGGGCGCTCAGATGCTTTTTCAGATAAGCCTGCCGGCGGAATCTCTTGCTGCAGTAGCGGCATTGGAATCTCACGTCCAAGCGCTGCGCCGCGCCGCCCCTGAGAGAGCCCATCGCTTGTGCGCTGTCCATGGTGCCGGAGCGGCTCTCCTCGCTGCCTGCCTCTGGCCGCTCCGGCTCCAGCGCGCAGTTCTGCTTCTCCCTTGAAGGATTCGGATCTGGCCGAGGTTTGTGCCAGCGCCGGTGCGAAGCCAGGTTAGCTGGGCAGCTGAAGACTTTGCCGCACTCAAGGCAGCGGTACTCCACACGGACGATCCTGGAGCACTTGTGCTGGGCGAGAGAGAACGGGTCTGAATATTGCTCTTTGCACAACTGACAGATGAATTCTCCAAGGGGCTGGTTCATTCGTGTCGGCGACGGCTTGCAGTCCCTGGGATCAACCTTAATTCTTAGACCCAAGACAGGGGAAGTGCTCACCTCGTCTTCGAAATTGAGTTTTCTGATCACTTTGGTCTTTTTCGAGGTACTCTTGTGCTTGCGATGGCTGGAATCTGACACGCATAGTTTACTCCCCTGGAAAGGTGAGTACAGGTGAGTAATGCCTCCACATTTGGCAGACGCCGGAGAGAGGGCTGGTTGGACCAAAAGTTCCTCCACTGGGTTTAAGGACGCTGCAGCAGCCAATGGCTCATTCGAAGCAGATGTGTCCAATAAAGCGTTGTCAGTTGTTTTGATGGGCGTGTAAGAAACATTATAGTCTGGAGAAGTTGCTTTAGTGTTGAATGCACCTGAAGCACCGTCCTCCTCTAACGCGCCCTTTCTGTGGGCTATGTCCAAGGTTTCAAGTTGTGTCAATCCATCTTTAAGGTGCTCTGGGCTGTTTCTCGGACATTTCGGCAGTGGTGTGCTCTGTGGATTTACGACTGCCGGCATTTTTCCACTCAGAGGAGGAATTTCCAGAGGTTCCCACTCCTCATTCCGAATCCTATATGAAACTGGAGACGATTTAATGTTCCTCTTTACTAAGAATCCTCTTGGCATTTTTAAGTTCGCACGAGTACGTTTCCAAAGGTAAATCGGCCTGTATTCTGCAAGGGTGGGAAGGGGTTTACGTATTTCAGTCGGTGGTTTTTGCTGGATGTGTCGGGAATGAAAGTCTGTTCAAAGCAGTCAACAAACTAAAGCGTTGGCTCTCGACATGACCGCCTTGCTTTTATGATGGAGAAGCCTTTTGTTTAGTGTCGAGGTAGTCCAATCAGAGGACGTGGCCGCTAAAAAAAAACTGGGGCGGGAGGAGGGAGGAAGGGACAATAGGAAGACCGTAACACAGGGTTTTGTGAGTAAAGGAACCAACCGGGCTCTCACCGGCGTTATCACATGGAAAGAAAGGGATGGGGAAAGGGAAGATCTCTCTCCGCCAAACAAAAATACGCCTTTTTGTGTCTCACGCGTGTGACACGTACAAATTATTGTCCACGTCCCCCAAACGATAAAGCCACATCACCAAGCCCCCAGCAGATCATCGGACGTAAACTTTCTTTCCTGACTCTTCTCACTAACTGTGCCGAAAATGGGACGTGTTGCCATGACGTTATTGATTGGTTGATCGCCTTTCAGACTCGGTTAAAAGCAACATGCGTGTTTCCTTCTTTATCAATATCCTACAGGAACCTCCAGAGCCTTCTTTACATGTGATGTCTTCATATTATTTTAGATTAACACGAGCTGACGCTGATAATTGTTTGAAATTAATTATTGCTTGATAGATTTCAATTTCTATCGATGAGCATGTTTTGAATCCTTCCGGGAAATAAAAATCTATCCTTATTTACGGTTTAACTGTTGAACAGTGTGTTTTAAAAAATAATAAGGTGGCAGTAAACTTACTCAACTGAGTGCAGTCTATGGACAGGCATCTTTCTGCTGTTTATTCCTCACTTGAATAGAATCAATACTTTGAGGCGTTTCCCAATACCGAATAAACGATTAACTATAAAATAATTATACTACCTGGAACAATTCGGTTCATTTTGTTCTATTTTTTGATGGAAAAACTCCTCATAAGATACGACTGAAGAATACTACAATTGCACAGAATATTAGTGTGGCTGTGTATCTAATTTTTAATCTGCCCATTTTTTCCAAACCAAAAGAGAACACAACAGGTCCCCGCGGGAGACACCAGCGTGATAATTGAACAATGTGGTTACACTCTTGAAATCTTTCCAGTGAAACACTTGTAAATCCTAGAAAAGCTGTTGAGAAATTTTTTAATAGCACATTTTCCACAGATGAAATCGTGTTTGGATGCAAATCTTTTCTTTTAAAAAAATGTAACATTATGTGCCTTTATTTCGACCGTGTTTTGGTTTTTTTTTGTTGCTTCAAAAGAGCAGCCTTCTTCTCATTCCAATGATACAGTCCAGAGAGTGAAATATCTGAATCATGTCATCAACCTGGCACATTCAGTCAAGCGCGTATCTTGGTCAATTCACATTTTCGAAGGATGTTATAACGCAAATCTTAAGTTAGTCATCAAAATAATTGCATTTATCAGGACATTGTTCTGGGCAGTCTGTTTGCTATTGTTGGAAGCATTATGCCGCTTTTGTCAGGCAGTCTTTATCCTTCTTTGATGTTATCGTTTATCAAAGGAGAGGATTAGGCTGATTTTAGTCAACGAGAATGACAGGGTTGCAGAGGTGGAGGGCCTGAATGCTTTGATATCAAAAGCATTGGTTTTTAAGGACCGAGGGCATCTCGGTGCTTGAGTCAATATTTGTGATGGGAAGCGAGAGTGTTTGCTCGGGGAAATGGCCAGTGTGTGCTGTCTGTTGTCTGTGTTCAGTGATCTGCCATCTCCGCCTTTCCACATACAGCTGGCACTCTCTTGTCTCTGGCCAGCTCCAAACACAGCAGGATTAACGCCTCTACTTACAGGAGTAAAACCTATTTAAAGAACTCCTCCATTCATTTAAAATCAGATTACAACCGTAAGTGGCATTGAGGTGAAACGAGGATAAAGCGACATCGTTAGACCATCATTTTGCTGATCCCACGAATTTCCTTTAACAATAGGGGCGAATTTTTTTTTTATCCAACAGGAATCCACAGCTCACTTTACCGAAATCATTCCACTTCCCTAAGTTTCGGCATTTCAAAATATTTCTACAGGAGATTTTATAACCACGTCGCACACTCCCTTCATCTCCATCGGGCTCGTCACAACGGTAGCTTGACAAATGTGCACGAAGCCAACTGAATTTTCCTGATTAAAAGGAAGAACTTGTTCTAGAGAAAAAGATTTGCGCCTTGTGTTCTTCATGTGAAATGACAGAAAGTAGGAATGTAGGAAGGAGGGAGTGTAATTGGTGATAATGTGCCAGAAACCAGAAAGTAAACCAACCAAACATTTGAGAATGATTTCAGCAATTGAAGACAGTGGAGTTCTCCTCCGTGGACGGTTTCGTCCTGTCACAATATTGAGCGCCTATTGTGGCTTGTGGTTCTTTCAGTACCGAGGCGTTATCTAATGATGCAGCGGGTTCAGGTACATGGGACGCGTTTGTTTGGATTCGCCGCTGCGGAAGAACTCATTTGCAATGACCAAGCCTGCTGTCAGCCTCGAACAGATAACGGCCTCTGAAGGCATATTAGTTTACAAAATAATAGCCTCACTGAACAGAAAATTAAACTTTGCTTGTTGCTTCTTGGCAGATGATGAAGGAGATCTGAACAGGTGGGTTAATTTGTCGTCCCAATTATTCGTTTCCAAGCTCTATTTTTCAACCCGAGCGGCAAATTACTCAAAGCAAATGAACGCCGCTCTGTGAAAGGATAATGCCCTTTACAAGATGTCACGCCGAGGATTCGCACAATACATGTGTGATTTCAGAAGATCGTGTTAATTGTCATTACTTCTAATGAGGCAGAAATGGGCGAAAACCAGCCGAGGTGTTCTACCTTGAACGTCCCCCGGACTGTGCCGGCAGATACATGGCGATTCGTTGTTATTTGCATTTGTTTGGTGGCGTTTATTTGTGCCAGTTTCTTATGAAGGGGAGTAACTTGATACCAGCTGGCGGATGTCTCCTTGACCAGCGCTAATGACTTACCGCAGCAAATACATCAGAAATAACGGTTGCAAAGTATATACCAAGTTCCCAACACATACACACACTCATGCACCCACATATCCATTCACGTACCCATACACACTCATATATACACACAAACACTCATATACCCACATACCCATTCACATACCCATACAGTCATACACACTCATATACCCACATACCCATTCACATACCCATACAGTCATACACACTCATCTACCCACACAAACACTCATCTACCCACACAAACACTCATATACCCACATACCCATTCACATACCCATACAGTCATACACACTCATATACCCACACAAACACTCATATACCCACACAAACACTCATATACCCATACACAGTCATACACACTCATATACCCGTAGGCATACACACATATATTCATACACACACACATACATATTATCCATGTGTGCACACACACAAATTCTTAGCCATTGCAGATTCTGCCCATGAAATCAAACAATACAATTAGAAATTTAATTTCAAGTGCAATTGTTCAGAATGATGGTGCTCTGCAATAGTAAGTAATTGCTGTATGTTTCAATGTCTGTATCTTTCTACTAGTCACATCAACCTCAACCTCTACATGCAAATGTCATAATTAAATATAATGTGTTTCAATACATTATATAACGTCAGTGCTGGGCAAACTATTGGAAAGGATTTTAGATACAAGATTTATGAGCATTTAGTCTTCTCAGGGATAGTCTACTAACTAATCCATCTATCTAACTCCTTCCACGCAGCCAGCAGCCCTGTTCTTTTTATCCCTCAAATATTATTTCTAGTCTCCTTTCAGAGTATTTCACATGTATTGTTTCCATTTCCAAAAAGGAATTCCAGATCACAATGTTATGGGGAAAAAAATCCTTTATTTACTTATAGTTCTTTGGTCCCTCTGCCCAATGAAAACCTTTTCTCTATTCAAAGTCTGTGATTTTCATCATCTCTATTCTTTATATCTTGTTTTTTTTTTCACTCTCTCCATATCATTGATATTTCCTGTTCCTGAAATTATTCTAATAAACCTTTTTTATACAGTATTAAATACTTTGACATGCTTCTTAAAGTGTGGTGCCTAAAATGAGCATTTCAGGATAATTTATAAAAAAATTATTGTAATTTCCTTCCCTTTTACAGCAGATATTGAAAACCTGAAATAAAAAAATAATGAATTAAGACAGTGACCACCACACCCTATCCTTTAGACAAGGATAGGAGAAGACAAAATAGAACAGAGTTTAAATGAGCTCATTAAGATGGAATCAGGCAATTGGGAACATTTGGGGAAATGTACAGCAGAAATGTTGAAGATGTTTTGAGGTGTCTTGCACACGGATAGGTATGTTCCACTGTTACAGGGAAAGGATGGTAGGGGAAAGGAGCCATGGTTGACAAGAGAAGTGGTACAGATAGTAAAAAGGAAGAAGAAAGCATATGTAAGGTTTAGGGAGCAAAAGTTAGAAAGGGGTTCTAAGAATTAGAAGGTACCAAGGAAATAATTTAAGAAAGGGCTTAGTAGTGCCAGATGGAGGATTAAGAAGGCCAATTGGATTAAGGAAATCCCCTGTGCATTCTATACATATGTGGATAACAGGAAGATAAATAGAATGAGGGTAGGACCACTCAGGCAAAAGGGCGAAGAAATTGCATGAGGCATTTGCAATGATCTTTGCATCTTCCCTGGCCATGGGAATGGTACCAGAGGATTGGAGGATTCTAATGTAACAAGGAGAATCCTGGGAACTAAAGACCAATTAGTATAACGTCAGTGCTGGGCAAACTATTGGAAAGGATTTTAGAAACAAGGTTTATGAGATTTTAGTAAGGTGTTTGAAAAGGTGCACCATGGCAGGCTTGTCCAAAAAAATCATGAAGCAAGGATACCTGAAAACTTTCTTGTGTGGATTTGAAATTGACTTGCACACAGAAGCAGAGGGCGGTAGCAGATGGAGCTTGTTCTGCCTTAAGGTTGATGATGTGGTGTTCTGCAGGGATCCAGCAGGATGCTGCTTGGATTGGAGAATGTGTCTCATGAAGAAAGGTTGACTGGGCTAGGACTTTTCTCTTTAGCCTGACAAACAATGAGAAGAGATTTAATAGAGGAGTATCAGATTATAAGAGGCATAGATAGGGTAGACAACCAGCACCTTTTCCAAGAGCATTGCCAATACCAGAGGACATATGTTTAAGGCCTGGGGGGGGGGGGGGGTATCAGAGTGATAGGTGCCTGGAGGGTCTTGGTGGAGGTTGATACAACATTTAAAAGATTCTTAAATAGGCAATGGGTGCAAGAAAAATAGAGGGTTATACATGTGAGGTTGGGAAGCGTGAGACTGATGCTGGATAGGAGTATAGAGGTTGGTAGAATATCATGGGCAGGGGGCTTCTACTGTCCTGCGTTCTAAAACTTAAAACGCTGAAGGTCTGTCAACATCTCTGGAAGAGAAACTGAGCTATACTTGATATCTTTTATCAGCCACGTCCCAGTTTTGATAAAGCCCATAAAGATGAAATGTTATCTGTTCTATCTCCGCCGGTGCTGCTGGACCTACTGAACATTTTCTCGCATTATCTGCTTCCTCGCGTGTCAGAAATATCCCGTCGCAAAATTTCTAAACTCGGCCTCTCAATAGCTAACCGTCTCTTTGCAGGAATCAAATCAGTGAGTTGATGCAGTACTGCATCCTCATTAGTGGCGGGGAGGAAAACTGGTCCCAAAGCTCCCGAGGTCGCGGGCCACTCCCCACGGCATTAGATGAATACACGAGGAACAAAGAATGTTGAAGATGGTGTCTTCGTCTAAAGAGAAAGATAATTTTGACTTAATCAATTTTTAATAATGTGATTCATTTTACCAACTGGGTTGTTTTAACGACTTTTTTGATGTTTTAATAATTTTATTCAATTAATTATATATTCTATTATATGTAATTAAACTTACAATATCGTTATAATTTACCAGAAGCCCTTGATTGTCCCCCGACTCTTTTGAATAATTTAAATATATCGCTATAAGCTACGAAAAGCCCTTATTTGCCGGGAGAGCGATTTGGGTGGGAGGGGAGGTTCGGGCAGTGCGGCGGAATGGAGTCGGCCAGCAGACGGCGAGTCCAGCGCCAAACTGTCCCCGACCCGTTGATTCCGTAGTCCATTTCAAGAAAATGTTCTCATTATCAAGACCGAGGCCCGGTTTTCATTCATTGAGAAGTTTTTTTTTGAGTTGAAAGCCAGTCTCCCTGGTGAGTTTCCGCTGGGTTTTCCGGTGAATATTTAAGGTTTGAGAATGTATGACTCCGGTCTAAAATGCTCATTAATTTGCAAACCACATAAATATTTGTAACCTTTTAATTTGCATCGCCGTCAGGTCTTCGGTGATCCCAGTGAAATTAATCAAAGGTTGCTTGAGTTTTTCACCATGGATACGATGGGTGTCATTGAACTTGATTTAATGGCTTCAGTCCAGCATTCCCCTAGCAGCATCCACGCAAACCAGAATGCCTGGATTCTTGCAGATGTCGATTTTAAATCGAGAAAAATTCCTCTATCAGTGCAGCACAGACATCCATTATCTCAACTTACGTTGAGGTAAGTTTGATGTTGGGAGACAACGCTTCTGTATCTCTGCACCTGCCCACATAATTAAACCGCAAAGCAGTTATCTGGTGGGGAAATTAGGATGGTTTCCATTGAGACTCAGAATTGTTAATTAATGTTGCCGTGATGGCGATAACCTCTTTTCACAAGTCGTGGGAATGTCTCCCTGCCCCTTCCTCCGTGGTGCTGAGCCTCCGCCCAGCGGGTAATAGAAGCAGCAGGAGTGGGGACGCGGGCCAGTGTTGATAAAGCGGCGAGAGAGGCCAACTCGCCAGCTGGGCCCCACCTCTCCTTGGAACTGCGGCCGCAGATCAAGAGCTTGCACACAATTCCAGGTGGAAGGCCGGTCCTGATCTTACCGTACATCGAAAGTGTGGGCGCCTTTGATACATCACCTCGTTTTATTAAAAAAAAATAGAAAACTCTTGACCCACAATAAACATTCGATCCAGTCTCTTGATCTTTTCCAAAGTCAGGACCGTACACACTTGGACATCGGTGCTGCTGGCAGTTCGGATCGGAGCTGATATCTGGAACCGAGGGGTCATGCGGTGGGATTCAATGGCAATTTCCGGACATATCCCCCCCCCTTTCCCCGGCTCCCTGATACCATCTGCTGTGTTGGACACCCGCTCAGTTAAAGGTAGTCGTTTTTATTTAAAGAATACATTCCAGTTTTTAAATAACTATATTTTCTTGCGGCAGGGCGTGTTCTGCTCAATGGCAGAAAGCGTAAAGTGAACGTGTTGGTTGAAGCCGCAGGTTGTGCGACAGAAAAGTTCTACACGTCCAACTCATAGGAGGTGGTCGGACGCTTGGGAACTGATCGCTGTTGTCAGTCTGCGAGCGAAGGCAAGCTGTGGCCGCCGCTGTTCGCTTTAAATTGGAGTCGCCTTACGCTACTCCCAGTACATGTGTCCCGAGAGCTGCTGCCTGGATCTCATCGCCTCTAACTTCTGAAATGAGATGATACGTTGGATCAGCCCCGACTCCTGGCAACCTGTCCCAATTTGTCCTGACAGTTCGAGTCGTGTTGTCGCAATACCACGACAGGTCGCCCCAAACCCGAGCGAACCCTTCGAGTAACGGAGCTTGCTCCTGTTTCCTCAAAGGCTGACCGGACTAAACCGTTGCTCATCCTGCCACAAATAATATTTATTATTTTAAGGGCAGTTGGTGGTCGGGTGCAAAGCCCCCGGGTCCTGCCCCATTTCCCTCTCCAGCGGCAAGTCCCCGACCCCTTGATCCAGAATAAGATGTGAAACGAGCTGCGGTTGGTTGCCAGCGCTGGGGCTGATTGGAAGTTGCAGCGCGTCTCTGCTCAGTTCCCTCTGGACCTCGGAGTGATTCCGGTGTGGATGTTCACACGCTCTGAGCCTCGCTTCTCTCTCGCACAACCTGCTGCTTCAGTCAACACGTCCACGTTTGTTTGCTGCCAATTACGCTTTCTGCAATTAAATAAAAACAAAAAGCAGAGCCGCCTCCGGGATCGCCGAGAATTAATTGGCCCCATGCTATTTCCGTCCATGTTCAGTGGGCACACGGCGTGGCGGATGTGCGGAGGGGGCTGACACCTCTCTCCATCGGCCCCAATGATCAAACTCACCTCAGTTCTCCGGGACCGAGAGCAGAGGCGACAAACGGTCCCCCAGCCTGGTGTTAACCCTAGCCCCAAGGCCAGCAATTGGATTCTTTGGCTTGGCTTCGCGGACGAAGATTTATGGAGGGGGTAAAAGTCCACGTCAGCTGCAGGCTCGTTTGTGGCTGACCAGTCCGATGCGGGACAGGCAGACACGATTGCAGCGGTTGCAAGGGAAAATTGGTTGGTTGGGGTTGGGTGTTGGGTTTTTCCTCCTTTGCCTTTTGTCAGTGAGGTGGGCTCTGCGGTCTTCTTCAAAGGAGGTTGCTGCCCGCCAAACTGTGAGGCGCCAAGATGCACGGTTTGAGGCGCTATCAGCCCACTGTCGGTGGTCAATGTGGCAGGCACCAAGAGATTTCTTTAGGCAGTCCTTGTACCTTTTCTTTGGTGCACCTCTGTCACGGTGGCCAGTGGAGAGCTCGCCATATAATACGATCTTGGGAAGGCGATGGTCCTCCATTCTGGAGACGTGACCCATCCAGCGCAGCTGGATCTTCAGCAGCGTGGATTCGATGCTGTCGACCTCTGCCATCTCGAGTACCTTGACGTTAGGGGTGTGAGCGCTCCAATGGATGTTGAGGATGGAGCGGAGACAACGCTGGTGGAAGCGTTCTAGGAGCCGTAGGTGGTGCCGGTAGAGGACCCATGATTCGGAGCCGAACAGGAGTGTGGGTATGACAACGGCTCTGTATACGCTTATCTTTGTGAGGTTTTTCAGTTGGTTGTTTTTCCAGACTCTTTTGTGTAGTCTTCCAAAGGCGCTATTTGCCTTGGCGAGTCTGTTGTCTATCTCATTGTCGATCCTTGCATCTGATGAAATGGTGCAGCCGAGATAGGTAAACTGGTTGACCGTTTTGAGTTTTGTGTGCCCGATGGAGATGTGGGGGGGCTGGTAGTCATGGTGGGGAGCTGGCTGATGGAGGACCTCAGTTTTCTTCAGGCTGACTTCCAGGCCAAACATTTTGGCAGTTTCAGCGAAAGGGCCTTTCGAAATCATTAAAAGGCTTTCTAAAAACCGGTTTCTCAGCGAGCTTGGCGCGAATGAGGCTTCAAGCGACTTTTGAGACATTTGTCGACCGCTGTTCCCAAAGCACCAACGTTTCAAGACGATGGGCTTTCATCGAGGTGAAACATTCTGTCTTCCATGGCATTGCCTAGGCTGGCTCGAAACGGTTCTGAGGATCCCTGACATTACCTAGGCTGACTCGAAACGGTTCTGAGGGTCCCTGACATTGCCTAGGCTGGCTCGAAACGGTTCTGAGGGTCCCTGGCATTGCCTAGGCTGGCTCGAAACGGTTCTGAGGGTCCCTGACATTGCCTAGGCTGACTCGAAATGGTTCTGAGGGTCCCTGACATTGCCTAGGCTGGCTCGAAACAGTTCTGAGGGTCCCTGGCATTGCCTAGGCTGGCTCAAAACGGTTCTGAGGGTCCCTGTCATTGCCTAGGCTGGCTCGAAACGGTTCTGAGGGTCCCTGGCATTGCCTAGGCTGGCTCGAAATGGTTCTGAGGGTCCCTGACATTGCCTAGGCTGACTCGAAACGGTTCTGAGGGTCCCTGTCATTGCCTAGGCTGGCTCGAAACGGTTCTGAGGGTCCCTGACATTACCTAGGCTGACTTGAAACGGTTCTGAGGGTCCCTGACATTGCCTAGGCTGACTCGAAACGGTTCTGAGGGTCCCTGACATTGCCTAGGCTGGCTCGAAACAGTTCTGAGGGTCCCTGGCATTGCCTAGGCTGGCTCGAAACGGTTCTGAGGGTCCCTGGCATTGCCTAGGCTGGCTCGAAACGGTTCTGAGGGTCCCTGACATTACCTAGGCTGGCTCGAAACGGTTCTGAGGGTCCCTGACATTGCCTAGGCTGACTCGAAACGGTTCTGAGGGTCTCCTTGGTCTCATATTATGCAAGGAGTATCTGGGATAGGGCAGATAGCACTAGACAATGATGAATTTGCTTCCTGAACATTTTTGGGTGTATTTTATAAATTTTGAGCTGCTGATCACGAAAATCACCTTAGAACTTCCCGTGCCTTCTTTAAAGGAAGCAAAGGGGGTATATATGGAGACTGTAGTGATTAAGTAAGAGGTAGCTTTTGAAACATATAAAGGTGGATAAATCTCCAGGTCCTGACAGGATTTTCCCCAGGACCTTGAGAGATGTTAGTGAGTTTGACGTCTGTGGTAGGTACATTGATGGAAAGCGTTCTTAGAGATAGTATATATAAGTATATGGAGGGACAGGGTCTGACCAGGAACATTCAATTTGTGTGTGGAAGGTCATGTTTGACCAATCTTGTTGAATTTTTTGAAGAGGTGACTAGGACTGTTGATGAGAGTAGAGCAGTAGATATTGTCTATATGGACTTCAGTAAGGCCTTCGATAAGGTTCCGCATGGAAGGTTAGTTAGGAAAGCTAAATCCTTGGGTATTAAGTTGGAGATGGTCAAATGGATTCAACAGTGGCTGGAAGGAAGGTGCCAAAAGTAGTAGTAAATAATTGTTTGTCAGGATGGAGGCCGGTGACAAGTGGTGTACCTCAGGGTTCAGTATTGGGACCATTGCTGTTTGCTATATATATTAATGATCTGGAGGATGGGGTGGTAAATTGGATTAGTAAATATGCAGATGATACTAAAATAGGGAGAAATGTGGATGATGAAGAGAGTTTCCAAAGATTGCAGGGGGATTTAAACTGCTTAGAGGAGTGGGCAGAAAGATGGGAGATGGAGTTTAATGCTGATAAGTGTGAGGTGCTTCATTTTGGAAAGAATAATCAAAGCAAGACATATGTGGTAAATGGGAGGGCATTGAAGAATCCAGTGGAGCAGAAAGATCTAGGAATAACGGTGCATTCTTCCCTGAAGGTAGGAGAGCATGTGGATAGGGTGGTGAAGAAGGTCTTGCCTATATAAATCAGTGCATAGAATATAGGAGTTGGGAAGTAATGATGAAACTGTACAAGGCATTGGTGGGGCCAAATTTAGAGTACTGTGTGCAGTTCTGGTCACCGATTTATAGGAAAGATATTAACAAGATAGGGAGAGTACAGAGAAGATTTACAAAAATGTTGCCTGGGTTTCAGCATCTGGAATACAAGGAGTGATTGAGCAAATTAGGTCTTTATTCCTTGGAATGTAGAAAGCTGAGAGGGGATTTGATAGATGTGTTTAAGATAATGAGTGGGATAGATAGAGTTGATGTGGAAAGGCTTTTCTCATTGAGAGTAGAAGAGATGGATACAAGAGATCATGGGTTGAGAGTTGACGGGTGAAGGTTTAGGAGTAACATGAGGGGGAACTTCTTTACTCAGAGAGTGGTTAGTGTGTGGAATGGGCTTTTGGGAAAGGTGGTGGAGGCAGGGTCAATTTGACATTTAAGAAAGAGTTGGATAAGTATATGGATGGGAGGGGGATGGAGGAATATGGGCCGAGTGCTGGTAACTTGGATCAGTGCAGAGTAGAAGGGCCAATTAGCCTGTTTCCATGCTGTAATTGTTATATGGTTAAAGATATAATCTATTTTTTGTGATTTCCTGGCATAGTTTGTTCTCTTCAAACATACAAAACCATGAAGTACAATATGTAATTGAAAGTCATTTTCTACATTAGCACTTTCACTTCTTCCCTGCTGATCTTGGTGCAGTCAGTAACTAACATGGTGAAAGGTATTACCAAGACCTTGGGACCATGGAAAAGCAAGAGGCCAACTATTGTTGGACGCTGACTCCAAAAGCATAATACAATGAGTCAGCATCATGATGTGATTAAACATGATAAATTCAATAAAAGTTCATTTAATTTACCTGATAGAGAAAATCTGAAATTATCTTTGTGTTCAATTTGAGGTTGTCTGTCATAATCCCCCTTTTTTTTTCAAGAAGCAAATCTTTAGAAAAAAAATTGTTGTCCAGTGTAATTATAATTCATGTGAGACTGAAATGCAATGGAAAGAAGGTCAATATTCCCCTTCCACACACCAAAAACTGGGCTTCCAATTGACTAAAGCCACATGCACCCCACGGTTTGTTACAGAAACAGAATGCAGTTTGTGTCTGTGAGAAACCAAAAACATTGAGACATTCTGCGTGCATTCAATTGTTCCACTTCCAAATTTCCCTCTAGACACAGAGTTGTTTCTTCTGGGGAATTTGGCAGTTATAAAAGTGAACTTCTCCAGAAGTAAATCTAAATTTATTAAAATTGCATTGTCAATAGCCAGGAAATGTATCACGGTAACAGGGAAATCGGATTCCCTACTTCACATTGAATATGGAAGTGAAAAGTTTTATTCCCCTTGTGAAGATTACTTATAGTTTTAGGAATAGATACAGTGTGTTCATCAAAATTTGGCAACCTTATTTAGATTACTTAAATGTCCAGATGGAATAATTTATCTTGATATTTGTCACTTAGTATACTCCTCATTAGAAATGTAATACTTTTAAAATGATGTGACTCTGAGATGTCCAACCTTGCTCCTTTGCTTTTTCTTTTCTATTTTCTTTCTTTTTATCTCCCTCTATTCCTTGCTGTCTGTCCCCTTTTCTTTAAAATCTGGATGGGCGGGGGGAGGGGGGTGCACTGCGAGAAGAGGGAATCTCCTTTCTTTTTTTTTGGACCTACAAATATTTTTCTATGATTTTATATTCAAGGTATTATTGTTATATCAATTGTATTGTTATATCAATTGAGTCCTATATTCTGTATTTTCTTAAAACTTAAAATATTCAAAAAAATTGTTCCACTTCCAAAATCTTTTTGGATGTGTACGTTTGGCTCTAACACACATAAAAGGACCCTTTGCCCTGGGGAGTTTGCCTGGCATTCAAGAACTTGTTTACATATCCCAGCTTCCATCCTTCCAACTGAATGGAGTAGGCACGAGAATGCCTTGTACAGTTTCATCATTACTTCCCAACTCCTATATTCTATGCACTGATTTATATAGGCAAGCATACTAAAGACCTTCTTCACCACCCTATCCACATGCTCTCCTACCTTCAGGGAACAATGCACTGTTATTCCTAGATCTTTCTGCTCCCATCAATTTCATTTGCAAGCGACCTTGGTACAGCTGTCTTTTGGAACATTGTGTTTTGGTCTGTAACCCTTCATTGGATTTTCAGCCTGAAACTTCAACTATCGATTGCCTTCATTGGATGCTACCTGACCTGCTGAGTTCCTCCAGCATTGTATGAGTTGCTCGAGTTTTCCAGCATCTGTTGTCTCTCTTGTTTACCTTGTTTTGGAGATGTTGCTTGCAGATTATGGGACATCTTGCAAAAGTGTGATAGGGAGAGCTCAGAGAGCTGTTAGAGAGAATGGCAAGACTTGCAGGAGTAGGGAACCCTGACTGATGATGGATACTGAGGGTCTGGCTGGATAAAAGAACCATAAATCACAAGATCACTTCCTGGCTTTCTCTCCATAACCCTTGATGCCCTGACTAATTAAATACCCCCATCTCTGTCTTATATACACCCAATGCTCTCACTTCCTCAACCATCTGTGGCAACAAGTTCCACAGATTCATGGCCCTCTGATGAAATAATTTTTTTCATGTCTCTTTTTAAATTGATGCCCTTTTATTCAGAAGTATGCCCTCTTATCCTAGAATCTCCTACCATGGGAAACATCTTTGCCACATCCACTCTTTCCAGGCCTTTCAGCATTTAAAGCACCTCTAGCAGGTCCCCCCTCATCCTTCTGTACTCCTACATGTACAGTCCAAGAGCCGACAATAATTCCTCATATGCTAACCCTCGCATTCCTGGTATAATTCTAGTAAATCTTCTCGAGCCTTCTCCATCGCCAGCACATATTTTCTCTAATAAGGCACACAAAACTCTACACAAGTACTCCAAGTGAAGTCTTACTAGTGGTTTATGGAGTCTGAACATGACATCCCTGCTCTTGTTTCCTATTCCTCTACAAATGAATGCCAACATTGCATTTGCATTCTTCTCTACCAACTCAACCTGGAGGTTAACCTTTAGGATATTCTACACAAGGACTCCCAAGACCCTGTGTACATCAGAATTTTGAATTTTCTCCCCATCTAAATAATAGTCTGCTCGACTATTTCTTCCATCAAAATACATGACCATACGCTTTCCAATGTTGTATTTCATCTGTCACCTCTTTACCTATTCTCCTCATCTATCCAAGCCTCTCTGCAGCCTTTCAGTATCCTCAGCACCATCCACCCTACCATCTATTTTAATATCATCTGCAGTTTTAGACACAAAACCATCTATTCCATAATTCAAATCATTTATATAAAATGGAAAAAGAAGTGGGCACAACACCAACCCCTGCAGAACACCTCTGGAAACTGGTACCCAACCAAGAAGAGGATCCCTTTATTCCTGCTCTCTCTTTCCTGCCAATCAGCCAATGCTCTAGCCATGCTAGTATTCTTCCCGTAATCCATTGGCTCTCATCTTGTTTAGCCCCCTCATGTGTGGCACCTCGTCAAAATACAATATGTTTGTCAGGCATTATTTTCCTTTAAGGAAACCATGCTGACCTGGATTTATCTTTGCATTCACCTCCAAGTATTTTGTAATCTCATCCTTGACAATTCACTCTAACAGCTTCGCAGCCACCGATGTCAGGCTAATATGTCTATAATTTCCTTTCTGCTGCCCCACTCCCTTCTTAAACAGTGGAGTGACATTTGCGATCCTCCATTCCATTGATTCCTGGAAGATCATTACCAATGCCTCCACAATCTTTAAAGCTACCTTAAGAACACAATGGTGCATTCCATCCATCCAGAAGACTTATCTGCCCTTGGACCATTTATATTCCCAAGTACCTTCTGTCTTGTGATCTTGACTGAATTTATGGCACTCACTGAGAGAACCATTAGAGTCCAGTTTGCTACTAATGCCTTCCACAGTGAAGACTGATCCAAAATATTCATTTAGTTCCTCTGTTATCTCCTTGTCTCCCATTACAATTTCTCCAGCATCATTTTTTAGTGGTCCTATATCTACTCTCACTTCTCTCTTACCCTTTACATACTTAAAGAAACTTTTTCTATCACCTTTGATATTACTTGCTACCTTACTTTCATAATTCATCTTTTCTTTTGTAGTTACCTTCTTAGTTGTCTTCTTCAAGTTTTTAAAAGTTTCCCTGTCCTCTTTATTCCCACTAATTTTTGTTTCTTTGTTTGCCCTGTGGTGCTTTTACTTTGGCTTTAACTTCACTCATCAGACACAATTGTCACATTTTTCTTCCTTTTCATTATGAACGTGTCCTGCATTGTTCTCATTTTCTGCAGAAACTCCAGCCATTGCTGATCTGCTGTCTTCCCCATTAGTACATTTTTCCAATCGACTCGTGCGACTAATTTCTTTTACTCCACTCAAATACTGACACATTGGACTTTAGCCACTCTTTTTCAACTTTCAGAATGAACTCAAATCATATTGTGGTCTCTATCTCATAAGGATTCCTTCACCTTAAGCTCTCTAATCACCTCTGGTTCATTACACAGCACCCAATCCAGATCAGTTAATCCCCTGGTGAACTCATCCTGTAGGCATTCCACAAACTCTCTGTCCTGAGATCCCAAACTAACCTGACTTTTGCAATCTACTTTCATGCTAAAATACCCCATGATTATTGTAATGCTGACCTTCTGACCTGCCTTTTCTATTTCCAGTTCTATTTTATTATCCACATCCCAGCCACTGTTTGCCATTCCTTAACTCAATGCACAAGGATTCCACCTCTTCTGACCCTATGTCCCCTCTTTCCAATTATTTAATATTGTTCCTTACCAGCAGAGCCCTGCTGCCCCCTGTACCTACCTGCCTATCCATGCAATGCACTCCCAATGGCGTCTATCCTTTAGCCACGACTCAGTAATGGCCAAAACATTGTACCCTTCAATTTGTAGGGTAAATGTGATTGTCTATGGTGGAGTTGCAGGAGATGGACAAGGTCTTGAATGAAGATTTTGGATCTGTATTTACCATAGAAAGGTCATGGAAGCTAGGAAATTCAGGGAAGAGAATAGTGACACCTTGAAGCATATTCACATGACAAAAGATGAAGTACTGGTGGTCAATGTCAATATGTATAAAGATGGATAAATGTCCAGGGCCTGACCAAGTCTAACCCAGGACATTGAAACCAGGGAAGACTCTTGGATATAGATAGGAAAGGCTTATTGGGATATGGGTCTATGGCAGGCAAATGGTACTAGCTCAAGTAGGCATTTAGTCCTCATGGCTGAATTGGGTCAAGGGGCCTGTTTCCTTTCTGTAGTCTCTATCTTATCAAGTGGTCTGCAGATGTTGGGGTCTACTACAGTGTGTAAAAGTGCTGGAGAAACTCGGCATTTGGGCCTGAGCCCTTCCTCAGGAGTCAGACCTAAAACATCTCCTGCCTTTTACTGCCTATAGATGTTGGGTAGCCTGCTGGATTTTTCCAGCATTTTGTTGTTATTTAATTAGTTTGTACGTTGTCAAATGTTGAGAATTGGAATTTCATATTTGATGTTGAATTTAACGTGGCGCATAAAATGAGGCTGTGGAGCATGTCAAAAGAACCAAAGACTTGTTGATCCAAACCAAGGCTTTTATTAACTAAAAGTCTGGAGCATATCACATGTTGGTCGACCAGTCCACAATGACCTGGTCTGGCTAGGAGCAATCCTTTAAGACCTGCCAGTAGGCGTGGCTACGGTCTCAGCCAATCACAGTCATCCTACACTACAATCTGTACATATACACATTGGTAATAGAATCTGTACTATCACAGAGGCTACAAGTTAATAATGTCCTTTTAACTTTTAAAATCTTAAAGTGTTAGAGTTTCGGAAGGTAATGGGTTTTATGAACATAAAAAGAGCATTTCTGTCATTTGTTATCTGAAGATTCTGACACTTAAGCTTCAAATTATTCTTGGAGATAAGGACCAATCTTAAGGTTGAGCAACCCGTGATTCAACGCCAAGAGCTTTGGGCAGTTCCAGCAATGATGTGCGTGATTGGGCAAGAGATCAGGGAGAGTGAATTTAATTATGTTTTAATTGTTGCTAATTACCGTCACATTCGCTGGCTTTGGCAACATTCTCAATGAACCTGAAAGTATTTCTTTCCATCAAAATAATTACTTACCAAGTGGATTGTAAATGCAGCTGAAGTATACAATTAAAAAAACATGCTTTCAGCCTAATAAAAGATTGCACCAGTAATTAATCAATGATTAATATAATATGTAAATTTTCAAACCAGCCTTAATTTGCAACTCTTTTTATTGATCCTTGTATTTAATGACATTAAACAGATGCAACTCATCCAATCAGGTTGCCAGATGTGGTACTTCCAGATGATTCATGGAGATGAAAACTTAATATTCTTTTGAAGCAATGATAAGGATGTCAGAAGGAACCTTTCAGGCTAATTCACCGTTTGATGGATTATTATCATAATTAAGCAATTCATTGGGTGTTGGAAAAGGTAATAAAGCATTTGAAACATAATCGTTTTGTTCCCTAATTTTGTGACGTTCAGAACTCAACAAAGCAAAAGTAGCTCAAATGTAGAATTTGATATTCTACATTTAGAATACCATATCCTAAATATGATATTATTTAGAATATAAATAAATAATTGTAATTAATATTATACTTTGCATTGTTTTTCAACATTATATTTGTGCCCCTAAAAATTAATATTAATTTTTTATTAATATTAGTTTTATTAATATTATTATATTAATTTTTATTAATATTAATTAATATTAATTTTTATTAATATTAGTTTATTAACATACTTCTTCAATCTACTCACTTAAAATTCTTTCACTGTCAACTTAATGGACAATTCTCTCCATTGTGAAGCATGGTATATACATCAATTATTTCTACTGAATATGTCCAGCAAAAACACAAAATGCTGGAGAAGCTCAACAGGTCAACCAGTGTCCTTTACGTAGAAAGGTAAAGATACATTTTGGGCTTCAGCCCTTCGTTAAAGTAGCTTGATGATGACGATGAATGTCGTGGTGATATGTAATTACACCACTAGGTCACCAGGGGTCATCCCAGTGACCCGTAGATAAAGCAGTCCAGAGCTACAGTCTAGCCTTCCAGGTTTGTCTTGCAGAGAGACAAGACCTCTTAGTGTATATATTAGTTTATTAAAGCTATCATATATGCGCACTGCTGTTGTGGTTATTGTCAGTACAGATATAATCTGGCCCGTTAATACTTTTAATGAACAAGCCTCAAATGCCTCAAAACGTTACAGCAAAAACAACTTTAATACACAAATATTTTGAATGTCAACCCATTACAGATGGGATAAATCATGGGGTGATTACGCTATTTTGGTCAAAGTCTTCAATTCTTGTCCCAATCCAAAAAGAAAATATTTGTCTCAATGGTCAGTGAAATGGGTTAAATAGTGAAACCTGGATTTTGTTCCTCAAGACCTGAATCTCTGAAACATGAAATGAATGGGGTAGCAGGGGATTCTGCAAGTAGTTGCCCTGTCACATTTTCTATTACTGATCTCTTTGTAGCTCCACAGATCTGAAACCAGTAAAGTGATTGACGTCTGGTGAACTGAATCTTCTGCGGTAAGCAATGCAGGTCTTGACATGCTTCTTGGTAGATACCAAAAGCATGAACCAACAGCATTTGCATGCAAGATCTGAGCACTTATTTTGAAATGGATGTTTTATGTTGCTTTCCTTAATCTTTGATTGATTATCTAACAGCAGCTAAACCATTTAATGCCCAGTCAAAGCTTTTAAAAATGAAAATAGGTTTAATTGTAAAATTATTCAATGTATTTTTATTAATTCAAGACATATTGCAGCAATTTTCAAATAATTTGACTTTGATTACTTGGAGTAATATTTTTGTCTCCTAATTATTTCAAAAATCATGCTTTCTTCCTTAAATATAATTTGTTATCATTACTGTAAATTGCCAATTCCTGACTTTTATTGTCAATAAATCTCCAGTATTCTTTGCTCCTTCTTTAAACAAATAGCAAATCAGAAGAAACAAAAATACATAGTACACTGGCAAAGCAGCTCAATGGAAAAGCACAAATGATTCTGGAGTTAAACAGAAAAATCTGTAGACCAGCCATTCTCCCCAGTGGAGAATGTAGTCAGTAGGAGAAAAATAAGGAAGAAATCAAAACTTGCTGCCTCACAGGGAAGGGGGCCCATAAACTTTGATCTAAGTCCTCGGGTGGCACGGGTTAGTGCAACAATGTTACTGCGACCAGTGATCAGGATCGGGGTTCGAATCCTGTGCTGTCTGTAAGGAGTTTGTACGTTCTCCCTGCATCTGAATGAGTCTCCTCCAGAGGCTCTGGTTTCCTCCCACCATTCAAAATGTACCGTGGGTTGTAGGTTCATTGGGTGCAAGTGGGTGCCGAGAACTTGTGGGCCACAATGGTCTGTAACCTTGCTGTATGTCTAAATTTTCCAAAAAAAAATAATTTAAACAATGGTTACTGTATGACTCAGTAATTATATTGCAACATACAGTGCTGGAAAAAAAACTCAGTGGGTCATGCAGCATCTATAAGAAGTAAATGATAACTAGCATTTCAGGCCGATCCCTTTGTCAAGGTATGAGCAAAAAGCAGGCAGGCACTTGAATTAAAAATTAGGGCGAAGAGAGGATGGTGGAAGGGGTAAGAGGAGGAGTACAGGCCAACAGGTAAGATTCAAGTTCTGAGGCTGTCTGGTTAGTTGGATCCACTCCAGCTTCAGCCACTCACCGGTGTTGTAGGACTGCAGACTGACATTAATATTGAGGATGAAGAGCAGAAAAGAACAAATTCTTCTGGGTTGTGCCTGTTCTTTGCTATTCAGGAGGTGGCAAACTCAGAGATTGAATTAATGTTGTTGCCTAGATCTGCTGATATTAACTAATGAAAACAAAATTGGCCTGAAAATGAGAAATGAAAGGGGAAGATCTACTCCAGTCTTCATGAAACAGATCCACAGATTTATCCATAGCTGGATAATTCCCAAGAGGAGTGTGGTGATATGTAATTACACCACTAGGTCACCAGGGGTCATCCCAGTGACCTTGTATATAAAGCAGTCCAGAGCTACAGTCTAGCCTTCCAGGTTCAAGACCTCGTAGTGTACATATTAGTTTATTAAAGGTGTCTTATACTCGCACTGCTGGTGTAGTTATTGTCAGTACAAGGAGCCCATAAAAAGACCAAGGTGCCACATTCATTGATTGGACGGTGGTGAGGTGGTTAGTACTTTCAAATTCCTGGGAGTCCACAGATCAGATGACATCAATGCCACCATGAAGAAAGCTCATCATCATCGCCTCTACTATTTGACTGCTCAGGAATGCAGAAGGTTGCAGAAAGTCACCATCAGAGCTCATCACTGATTCCAATCTCCTATCCATTGCAAACATCTCTGTTAGATGCTGCCTCAAGAAAGCAGACAACATCATAAAGAACCCTCATCAGCCTGGTCACAACCTCTTCTCAATGGTGCCTTCTGGCAGAAGGTACAGAATCCTAAAGACAAGCACCTCTGGGTTCGAGAGCATTTCCAATAACTATCAGGCTCTTGAACCTTCCTTTATTACCCTAACCTTGTACTATGGAACCACAAATGAAATGCCACTTTGTCTTTCTCTTGCATGAACCATGACTGTGAATATTTAGTTATCCTTCATATTTATTATCTCTTTCCCTGTGGGTTAATTTAATGTATTCTCTCTTGTAGATTTGTTCACAAAAACTCTCTCTTTGGCTGCAACAAGTTGAAACAAGTAGAAATGTGGTACATTGCACTGATGTGTATGACAATAAACATTATCGTCATTTTCATCAACCCTGCCTTCCCTCAGCAGAGTGCCAGACATGCAAGATCTATGCTGCACTGGTGAACTCGTTGTGAAGACAGTGTGCAGCAGGAATTACCACAGTTTCCTGGTTCTCTTCATTTCACCCATTCAAACAAGCAGGAGAAAGTGGCTGCTGGGATAAAGCTCTTATTTCAGTTAATGAAGTTAAAATATTTTTATGCTTCCTGGTGATGTTAAATGTTTGTGATTGGTAGGCAGAAGGTGGCTAATGAAGCGCATTATTTTAAAAGGGAAGCAAGGACATGCCAGGAAACTATTAGTCAGATGATTGCTGGAGGGAACTTTGAGGGTAGGATCCCCACCAGCATTTGGAGATGCAAAAATTGACTGGAGGTCATCAGTATGGCCATGTGTGGGAGATGTGACTCACAAATCTGATGGTTTTTTAAAAAGGTGAAGAAATTGATTGTTGAGGGCGGAAGGTGGAAATTTTATCTATATGGATTGATGCCAAGGTTCTGCATTGCAAATTAGTCTGGAAAGTCAGACCACACAAGAATCAAGGGGAGCTGATTAATTGGATTCAAACTTGACTTGGCGGAATGAGTCAAAAGATAATAATGGAAGGATATTGTTCTGATTGGAGGACTGTGCTGTAGGGATCAGTACTCGAGATGGCAGAGGTCGACAGCATCGAGTCCACGCTGCTGAAGATCCAGCTGCGCTCGGTGGGTCACGTCTCCAGAATGGAGGACCATCGCCTTCCCAAGATCGTGTTATATGGCAAGCTCTCCACTGGCCACCGTGACAGAGGTGCACCAAAGAAAAGGTACAAGGACTGCCTAAAGAAATCTCTTGGTGCCTGCCACATTGACCACTGCCAGTGGGCTGATATCGCCTCAAACCGTGCATCTTGGCGCCTCACAGTTTGGCGGGCAGCAACCTCCTTTGAAGAAGACCGCAGAGCCCACCTCACTGACAAAAGGCAAAGGAGGAAAAATCCAACACCCAACCCCAACCAACCAATTTTCCCCTGCAACCGCTGCCTGTCCCGCATCGGACTTGTCAGACACAAACGAGCCTGCAGCTGACGTGGACATTTACCTCCTCCATAAATCTTCGTCCGCGAAGCCAAGCCAAAGAAAAAGAAGAGAAATACTATGTGATGCAGTGCAGTTAATATGATTAATAAATTTACAGATGTAACCAAAATTGATGGTGTAGTGTACAGTGAGGAAGGATATCGTAGTTTACAAACAAGATTAAATCAGTTGGGAAGGTGACCCAAGAAGAGGCAATTGGAATTTAACTCTGACAAGCGTGAATATGTTGCATTTTGGTAAGTCAAACCAGGTTAGGACTTGCCCAGTAAATGGCAGAGCCCTGAGAAAGTTGTACAACAGGGAAATCAAGGAGTATAGGGGCATATTTCTCTGAAGAAGGAAACTCAGGTGGGCAGGTGGTGAAGAAGGCAGACTTGCCTTCATTGGGCTGGGTACTCAGTGCAAGAACTGGGACCTCGTAATTCAGCTGTACAAGGCATTGGTGAGACCACACTAAGAGTATCGTGTAGAGTTTTGGTTACCCTGCTATTGGAAAAACATCAATAAATTGGAAGGGGGCAGAGGAGGTTCACCAGGATGTTTAAGTTAAATTTAACTTTATTCGTCACACAATAGCTTGTGCAGTGAGATGGGTTCTTCAGGAAACCCTTATCTCTAGCATTGCATACAGTCAAAATTTATAGAATATTGTATTCCACTGACAAGAAAGATCAATTAGCATTGAGCAAGGGCAGGATGAGAGCACAGTTTATGGAGTTCATTCAGGAGCTTGGTGGCTGCAGAGAAGAAGCTGTCTTTAAGCCTGTTGGCATGTGCTTTCACACTCCCTGAAGAGATGAGGGAGAAGAGAGTGTGTCCGGGGTGTGATGAGTCTTTCAGTATGTTGGCTGCCTTTCCTAGACAGCAGGAGATGTAGATGGAGTCCATGGAGGGGAGGGAAGGTTTTGCAATATTCTGAGCTGCACTCACTACCTTCTGTAGCTTCTTTCAATCTCGAGCAGAGCAGAGTAGCTACCATTTCATGCAGTAATGCATCCAGTAAATATGCTTTTGATGGCGGACCTGTAGACATTGTTGAGGGACAGGGGAGGACAAGCTAAACTTCCTTCATCTTCTAAGAAAGTAACGACATTAGTGCACTTTTACGATATCAAGTCAGGTATTGGAAAAAAAATTTCTCCACAGAACTTAAAGCTATCTACTCTTTCCACTTCATTTCCATTAACATGGATTGGGTTGTGGTCTCTGCCCCCTTTCCTGAAGACAATGATCATCTACTTCATTTTACTGACATTGAAAGAGAGATCGTTATCTTTCACCATACTACTAGACTTTCAATTCCTTCTTGTATTCCATTTCATCGTTATTTGATACCTGGCCTACTACTAAGGAGTCATCAGTAAATTTGAAGATGGAGCTGGAATGGCATTTGGCAGTACAGTCATGGAGAAGGAGTATAGTAAGGGGCTGAGCACATACTCCTGAGGAGCACCAGTGTTGAAGAGATGTTGTTACACATCTTCACTGATTGTAGTCTATTAGGAAGTCAAGGATTTAATTGCAGATGAGGGAGGGCACTGAGGCTTAGATTTTGAACTTTGGGAATAATTTTCTGAGGGACTATGGGATTGAGCCATTGAAGACAGAGCTGTAGTGTATGAACAGTAGTCTAACAGATGTGTCCTCTGCTTTATTTGTTCTAGGGACAAATGGAAAGCTAGGGAGAAGGCATCTGTTGTAGATGTGTTTGACCTGTAAGCAAATTGAAGTGCATCAAAAGGCTTGATCAAGTTTTGCTGTTAGAAGATAGATCAAAGTAAATAGAAGTAGGTAGCAGCGTGATTATCCAGAATTTGTCACATTGGAATAGTCGATCAAGGAATTTATGTTTCACGTTAGCCTCATCCCATCTCTTATCCAACCCTTATCCTCCCATAATTTTACTCTTTTCCCCCTCATCTCCTGCTTTGGTTTCACCTTCAATGCATTCTTGCTTCTCACCTTAAATATGGCAACTCTCTCTGAAATGCAACCTTGGCCTGAAATATGTTTAAAATTATCATAATTATCTGAGAATTATGATTTTTGGTTTTGGACACCAGCATGAGTAGGTTTTTATTTTACATGTCCCCTTTCAAATTCTTTCCAAAAGAGTTAAGTCCCTTCTCAGCAATGGGATGTTAATTTTCTGAGAGTAATAACCTTTCAGTTCTGGGCTATTCTCATTAACCCACTTGGAGAGTTTCTAATAATGTCACCAAGACAAATGTTTATGTTGTGGTCCCTTCTCTTACCTTCTTCTCCCCACCCTCCCTGTTCACCCCGTGTCAGTGTGCATGAAGACTGACTTCATCATATTTAGCCCTGCTCACTGTTGATCAATGAGAAGGCTGGTTCCAAATTGTAGAAATCTACTCTCAGGGCCCAGAAAGGCACCATGATTAACAATATTTAAATTTAAAACTTAAATTTAGACATACAGCATGGTAACAGGCCATTTCGGCCCATGAGTCCGTGCCACCCAATTTACGCCCCATTAACCTACACCCTTGGTACATTTTTGAATGGTGGGAGGAAACCAGAGCCCAAGAGATCGTACAAAGGCGTTGAACCAACCACGACGCTGTTAGGAATTAAAGTACCTTTAAAGAAATTGCTCGAGACAAAAATTGAGAACAAAGAACATTTATTACTACAACAATGCAAAGTTGGGTGCTTCCCCTTACCCTGGGAATACACACACACACTGGGGCTCACCCAACTTTTATACAGTTGATTTCAGTGTAGGAATACCCTCCCCCTTACATTCTTCTGCCTCCTGCTGGAGAGGTTTGGCATTAGGCAATCCTGCCTGCCTACGTGCAATTTCAGTATACTTGGAGAACCAGGGGGGGTTATCCTGTCGGTGTCCCTTCATGTCATTGTCCTTATTCACACCTTCCTGATTCTCGGGGCTACAGTCTCTTGATATGCAGAGTTGACTCATTCTATCTAGGGTTGGCTAATTTCATATGTATAAATCTGTGTATGGTTAGCTAATTAGAAATGTATGACTTGGTACTTCTGTCCAGGGCTAGGAGACCCTTATCTGATCCAGACTACCTCAACTTCCTACATTCTATTGTACCTTACCATTCCTTATCTTAGTCCTATGGTCTTGTCACAAAGACTAGAAGATTCTTATGTTAATCGTGCTGACTCTGCTTTCCTGCATCCTAAGCCCCAAACTTATCCTGTTTGAACTGGTTTCAGCCATTTTACTGATGAACTTTAGTTTCTTCCATGTTCATAATTTTAGGTCAATTTTCCCATCTCTCACAATCCTCACTTTTCTTTTAGATCAGTAATACTGATCTTTCACCATGATCAGTGTTACTGATCTTTGGTTACTAGTGTCAGTGTGACTGATCCCCCCCCCCCCCTCTCCTCACTTTTCTTTTAGATCAGTAACACTGATCTTTCAAGTGTAAGGTGTAGTTTTACCCAGCTGGTCAATAACCGAATTGTAATGTCTGTGTAAAGTCTTTAGGTAGGGGAGCACCATGAAGGTCAGGGGAGTGAGTCCAGCTGCTTATTAGGGTTTGGAGTATCAGGCTCCAGTTCTCAGTAAAGAGTCTAGTCCATCCCATACGTTGAAATATTGAAGCAGTGTCTTTGAAGCACACGACCTTTGTTAAGTGTTGTCCCGACGAAGTCTGTGAGAGGCGCTGCCTTCAGCAGCGAACAAGTAGCAGTCTATGAGAAGCGCTGCCTTCAGCAGCGAACGAGTAGCAGTAGTCAGGCGGTTCCGTTTGATTGTGGCTCGTATCTGATGTCCTCTTCAGCCCCGAACCCTAGGGCCACCGATCTCCGAAGGCTGTTTGGAGCCTGATATTAAAGTGTCAAGCAGCTCACGTTGTTGGAAACTGGTGCTCCCTTTCATGGGGTGATGAAAAGTGACCAAGCAGGGGGGATTGTTTCTTGTGATTTAACTGTGTGTTGCAGCTTGTCTGCTAACATTAGCATATATATCATTGAACTTGTGAGTTGCAGCCTGTCTGTGTACATTAGCATATGTATTAACTCTCTCTCTCTCTGTTACATGTACAATGCTGACTACCATTCTGTCTGTCTTTGTCCCACCATGTCCTTTGTGCTATCGCTTCAAAACTCCTGTCTTTAATACCTGTGTAGGCTATGATACAAATTAGATGTACTCCACTAAAGCTGTTTAATTCCCCTGGTCCGTATTGGGATCCCTTATATCCCATTATGACTATACATTAAATCTATGCCCTGTCTACATTCTAAAGGAGCACAATTGTAACCTCTGCTGCCCCTATTCCAGGGGGACTTAAAACATTAACGAACAATATTCCAAAAAATGAGTAAAACAACAATGAAAGTAAAACCCATTGAAAGCAGCAATAAAATATAACAATAACTGAATAAACAACAATAAATGTAAAGCTCATTGAAAACAGCAATAAAATACACAAAAACTGAATAAACCACGATAAATGTAAAGCTCATTGAAAACAGCAATAAAATACACAAAAACTGAATAAACCACGATAAATGTAAAGCTCATTGAAAACAGCAATAAAATACACAAAACTGAATAAACCATTAAAAAAAACGAATAAAATTGTAACATTATGGCACTTTGTCATTAATTCTTTGAATGTGGGTCCAGCCTTTCTCTCTTGTTCTTACTGCGGTGTCTGTAATTAAAAGTACACAGAAGGGACCATCCCAGGCAGGTTTTAGTTGATCCTCTTGCCATGCTTTTACATATAACCAATCACTAGATTTTAATAAAATGAATAACAATCTGACTTTCCTTTGTGTTAGTGTAAAAATTGTAAAATGAAACACAAACCATATTTGCATGGGTTTTGAATATGTTAGACCTTATTAAAATGCAGTTGGAGCTGCTTGTCTGTATGGGGCACAACCCTCCAATTTGTTAGAGTGAGTACATAACAGACATTGCAGCACAAGAGCCCCTGCAAGAGAACTTGAAACATATTCAACCTTTAGTTCTGCCTTAAGTAAAATGCCTTGTGCCACAGCTCACAGGAGCTGGCCTTATTTAAAACAGTCTGTAAAACAGGCACCAAAAAAAAGTTAAAAGATGTTCTTATGAAGATTGCACACACAATAATTTAAGTACAGGCTAGTTTCTATTATATTCCACTTAAAAGTTCTGCTGCATGAATCCTGGAGCTTGTGGAGTCATTATTGAATCAAGAAATATTGGTACCATGCCAATCTCATTCTAACATGCCAATTTCTCCAGTCCTTAAGTCAAGATGTACTGAATAGCATCTGGTACAAGATCTGTGAGTTCTTAATGATATTATTATTCTTATGCACCCAATTGTTCTGAACTATGCCACCAATTTAAATCATATTCCACCTATTGCAATACTCACACAGCACCATAGACCAGTTCGCAGGTTTATTTCTCCATTAAGCTGAATCCAGTCGCGCAGGGTTTACCTCCGTGATTATTTACAATGTAACTTCCGCACTACCGGATTTAAATATAAACCTGATGAATGGGGGAAAGTTATCATGAATTAAATAACAGCGGCAATACAGAGAAATTGTGCTGAGGCATTAATTTCACTCCGGAGGAAAATGCACCAGAGAAATTAATGATTAAACTTATAGGAATCCCCATAGGAATCCCCAGAGGTATCTTTATTCTCCAGAGGTGGGTGATCTTTAAACTCACGGACCTTGACTGCTGAATGTGTAGAAGAAATGTATTAAATGTGTTGATAGGGCTCCATACCTCTAACTGCAAGACAAGAGCCTGAAGCCTCAATTTCAAGTGCCACAGTGCACTTAAAGGGACATGCACACTCCCCCTTCAACTGGCTGATCCAGCCACTTTACACATCAGATCCTTTCTTTATCTTACATACACTTAAAATAAGATGTAGAACTCACCCTATTTGCGCAAACATTTCTCCCTGCAAATGTTATAACATCACTCAACTCTCAGGTACTCCCTGTGCAAAATCACATTTGAATACAATTTATTTCATAAATTGGAATTAACTGGTAGTTCAATTCGCTCATTCTACAGTATTGATAAACGATCCTTTATGACATTTAAATTTTAGCATGAATTTTAATCAATATTGGTCAGTGACTGAAGTGGGAAGTCGTGATTTATGAAATTATCTCTGGTCTCTACTCTCCCACTCCCTGCACTTCTCCCAACATTCAGGAGCTGGCACACAGTCCCTGCCTTTTTTTTTTCATGTTACTCGTCTACTATTCCTTTAACTGCTTGCATCAAAATGTTAGCCTTTGCTTTCTGCTTATCCTCAGATGTCTGGACAAATGCTTTTTGTGTGATCTGTAGAAGCTGGGTTATTCCCTGCTCATGCCAATTTTCTGTCTTTTGTAATTTTCTCTTAATGTCTGGGGCTGAGTTGGTAACAAAACCTGTTAGTACCAATTGTTCCCCTGCTGGGGATTCTATGTCGAGACCCCCATATTGTATATATATATGGTCCCAAAAATTGGTCTAACTGTTCAGCACATCCCTGGGAGGTCAGTTCTTTCTTAAAGTTACACACTTCAGTACTGGTCAGGGGCACATTTACGAAACCGAGACCCTCTCCCATGGGAACTTCCCGCAGTGGTCTCATCCAATTGGTTTCTGGCTTATTAGGTCTGGGTTCCTGCTCCCTGGGAAATGAATCAAAGGGTTCTGCCCTTTCTTCCTGAAGAGTCTCACGCTGTTCTGAATTAAAGTTACCTCTCTCTCCTGCCAACAGAGGTGGTAATCGAGTGCTTTGTGAGCAAGTTATCATACCACTCCTGCTCTCTTCTCTCTTCTCTAGTGGTGGGGGAGGTGGGGAAGGTGCAGAAGGGTAGGTCATAGGAGGGGAAGGAAAGATAGGAGCTGGCATAGGAGGAACATAGGGTGGAGGGAGGGAATGTAACACATCCCAACCCTGTGATTCAGGGACAAGAGGTTCCTCCTCTCTCTTATCCCTGGATTCTTTCTCATTCAAAACCAGCTGTTCAATGGATCCCTTGAGCCAGCAGGCTGCATATTCCCTGCTCTCAACATTGTCTTTCTGGTTTTGATAGAGCCATAAGTTCAAAGCTTCACACATCCATTCATCCTCGGATCCGAATTTTGGCCAGTACACGGAGCTCCCTTTAACCGGGTATCTCACCCATTCATTACAACAATACCTGACCGTCGTCAGTTTGTCTTTACCGCGGGTCTTTCCTGTGCCCCACTCAGATAACATCATCCCAAGCGGGCTGTACGTAGCTATCTGGTGGTCACGTCCTGTGTCAGGACTCTCATCTCTACTGCCCGCTATTCCCATACTTAGGAACAAGTAAAATACTCTTACCGAGTTCTGGCAGTACTGCTCTAGCGCGCGTCCTTCCGCCGTTTGTTCTCAATGCCTCTTCTCGGATATCACTCGCTTCTTCCACTGACCAGCCACCCGTCGCCCGTGAGTCCAGCTGAATCAGCCGGGGTGCACCTACTCTCGTCGTCGGGGTACTCTGTCAGTGGAGGGAGTGTGATCCCGGACGAGCCCCCATTTGTTAGGAATTAAAGTACCTTTAAAGAAATTGCTCGAGACAAAAATTGAGAACAAAGAACATTTATTACTACAACAATGCAAAGTTGGGTGCTTCCCCTTACCCTGGGAATACACACACACACTGGGGCTCACCCAACTTTTATACAGTTGATTTCAGTGTAGGAATACCCTCCCCCTTACATTCTTCTGCCTCCTGCTGGAGAGGTTTGGCATTAGGCAATCCTGCCTGCCTACGTGCAATTTCAGTATACTTGGAGAACCAGGGGGGGTTATCCTGTCGGTGTCCCTTCATGTCATTGTCCTTATTCACACCTTCCTGATTCTCGGGGCTACAGTCTCTTGATATGCAGAGTTGACTCATTCTATCTAGGGTTGGCTAATTTCATATGTATAAATCTGTGTATGGTTAGCTAATTAGAAATGTATGACTTGGTACTTCTGTCCAGGGCTAGGAGACCCTTATCTGATCCAGACTACCTCAACTTCCTACATTCTATTGTACCTTACCATTCCTTATCTTAGTCCTATGGTCTTGTCACAAAGACTAGAAGATTCTTATGTTAATCGTGCTGACTCTGCTTTCCTGCATCCTAAGCCCCAAACTTATCCTGTTTGAACTGGTTTCAGCCATTTTACTGATGAACTTTAGTTTCTTCCATGTTCATAATTTTAGGTCAATTTTCCCATCTCTCACAACGCCAAACGAGCTGCCCTAATATTTAACCAAGGTCATTGACTAACTGAATGCTTCGGTTACCAGCGCATATGAAAAGTTAAGTAAGTTCAGTGAAGCATTTACAAAGTGCCCACTATTTTAAAAGATGAATCGGCCTTTTCATTCTCATTTTGCAAAAGTGAAATAAGATCATCAGAAAAATTCTCCAAGTTATTAAAAAAAAATCCCTACTGCATCTTAAAACTATCTTATGCTTCAGGGCACGTCAATAGATAAATAACTGCATGTGAGCTCCCTGTTCATATAAATTGCTCCAGTGGAGTTTATTTCTGGAACAAAACTTCAGTCCTTGTGAAACCATGAAGGTTTGCAGGAGCAAGCTAGACAACGGAGGCCAACTGAGATTGCAAAGTGTCCTGTGGATTTTGGAGCATTCTGATGCATGTCCTTGTCTTCTGTGAGCAACAAACAATTAAAAATCTTGAGCTTTGGTGATTCAGTTTCATCATCTGTATCTTGCCAGATTGCAATAAAACTCTTCTTGAATATTAATGATGAAATTGTACAAGACATTGGTGAGGCCAAATTTGGAGTAGTGTGTACAGTTTTGGTCAGAGAAGTGCAGAGAAGGTTCACGAGAATGTTGACAGGATTTCAAGGTTTGAGTTACAGGGAAAGGTTGTGCAGACTAAGGCTTTTTTCTCTGGAGCGTAGAAGATTGAGGGGCGACTTGATAGAGGTGTTTAAGATTTTAAAAGAGACAGACAGAGTAAATGTGGATAAGCTTTTTCAATTAAGAAAGGGGGAGATTCAAACTAGAGGGCATGGTTTAAGATTGAAGGGGGAAAATTATAAGGGAAACATGAGGGGAAATTTCTTTACGCAAAGGGTGGTAGGGATGTGGAATGAGCTTCCGGAAGACGTGGTTGAGGCGGGATCATTGGTTACATTTAAGGATAGACTGGATAGTTACATGGAGAGGAGAGGACTGGAGGGGTATGGACCGGGTGCTGGTCAGTGGGACTAGGAGGGTGGGAATTTGTTACGGCATGGACTAGTAGGGCTGAACTGGCCTGTTCCGTGCTGTAAGTGGTTATATGGTTATATGGTTATAATTAAATGAAGCATTCATTACTGGACTGAAACGAAAGGACCTACTTTTATGAGTATCCTTATGATTTATAAAATTATGGGGAAAAGATGGCTTGATAAATGAAAGAAGACCAGATGTGTGACATCAATATCAAAAAATTCACATGCCCATTCGATATATCTGCAACTTTATTCTATCGTGAAAGCATAATTCTTTTCCTTTGTTCTGGGAATGATCAGTTGGCCTTGTGTTAAAACCAGACCTTGTCATGAGAAAATCTTTCAACTCAGACCTACTGTGGTAACTCAAGTCATATTTGAATGTCAATGGGATAAATTCAATCGAGATTGCTTGTTAAGAGGAAATTTGACAGCACCTTTCCTGCTGGACTGAAATTTGATTTGTCAGTCTGGGTTTATCATTGGTCCAAATGGCCATGTCTAATTCGATAACTGTTCCTCTTCGAAAACAGATTACAGTCAGAAGGAAATTGGCAGAAATCAGCATTCTAACATTGCAGAGCCGCAGTAGCCCTAGTTACTCTTTGAAAGACGTGGGGAGACAAAATGTAAGCAGCTTGTTAATGGGAGAAATGAAATAGCTTAAGGATGTTGAAGAAAATTGTAAATTGATTGTTAAGCAAGCCTCTGACTTTGTGTTGAAGTAAAATAACCTGTTGAAATTCACGCTAAAATCCTTCACTTTGTTTTTCAGGGGGAAAGAAGCAATGAATGATACATTACTGTGACATTGCAATAAACAGCATAACTGAAATTAAAACTAGAAATATTTGATTCATTTCTTCTTTCTGCTTCAGATTTCTAGTTTTATTGATTTGTTAATGATAACACTGATCCAATCTAAGCAATGTAGGAGTTGCCACTGGCAAGAGTTGCATAAAATAAAAGCAACATTGCCTTCTGTCCAAAACTGAGTATATCGCCACATTTGACTTGGTTTGGGTACATGCCTGTATACACACACATGTAGAAAGCAGAGTTGAGTTTGCATTAGGTCTGACTGAGTGTTGACGCCATTCCAAGTTCATAGAGTCCAAAAATGGGCCCTTCAGCACACCACATCCATGCTGACCTTTTTGCGGAGGCCTTTTTTTTGAGGAACCCATACCACAGTGCCTCACCGATAATTTTGTGGCTTCTGTGATTTCATCAGTGAAACATGGTGACATTATGGTAGAAATATGGACATAGGAGACTTACTCAGAAAGTAATGAGGCATGGGACTCATGGATCCTTGGCTATGTGGATTCAGAATTGGTTTGCATGTAGAAAGCAGAGAGTAGTAGTGGATGGGACATATTCTGCCTGGAGGCCAAGTGACCAGTGGAGTCTTCAGGGATCTGTTCTAGGACCCATGCTCTTTATATTTTTTTTAATAAATGACCTGGATGAAGAAGTAGAGGGATGGATTAATAAGTTTGTGGGTGATACAAAGATTGGAGGTGTCGTAGATAGTGTTGAAGGTTGTCATAGGTTACAAAAGGATAGACTGGATGCAGAGTTGGGCAGAAAAGAGGGAGTTCAATCCAAATAAGCGATGCACGAAGCGGTTAGCGCAATGATGTAAATGACAGCAATCAGGACATGGTTCAAATCCCACGCTGTCTGTAAGGAGTTTGTACGTTCTCCCCATGTCTGCATGGATTTCCTCCGGGGGCTCTGGTTTCCTCCCATCCTCCAAAATGTACAGGAGGGGTTGTAGATCAATTAAATGTAATTGGGCAGCATGGGCTCGTGGGCCAAAATTGCCTGTTACTGTGCTGTATGTCTACATTAAAACATTTAAAAACTGGATTACTGAAATAATGTCATAATCTGAATCATAGAGCAAAAAAAAAACAGGTAAGCATCCATACTCATCCCACTGTCTTGGGTAAATTTGTACCTCTCATTTTGTTCGTTTTAGATTGGTCACAGTGTTCAAGCTACCGAAAGAAAATAGACACACACACCAAGAGCAGTTCAGTTTATACAAGTCTTTATTACTAAACCTAAAGCTGAATTCACACTACAATATGCAAGCCCTTCCCAATTATTCTTATCAATGCCTGGACTGGTCCCAACTGCCAAAGCGAGGCGACGACTACACACTTGTAGTAGGTTGTCTGGGCGCCGGTAGCAGCTTCTCCACCTCCCCGGACCGGGACGTCGGTTTGGAATCTTGAAGTTCTTCTTCTTGCTGAGAGATGTTGCCACCTCTTGGAGAGTCTCAAACTTCAGCAGTGGGACGATAGCTTATATTACCCAAAAGTTGTTTACTTCAGATCTTATCTCTTTGAACAAATGATTTAATTATCTTCAAGGTCTCCTGACAGTCTGCGACCAACAAAAGACAACTGCATCTCTTGGCCTCATGGTGGAAGATGGATAATGTCTACTGATTCATATGCATCCCTGGGCCCCATAGTGGAATTGAGATTAGGTCTTCTGATGCAACTGCATCCCTTCTTGCATCAGCTGGTCTAAATCCTCCATTACACCCACTAACACGCACTTCTTTTGTTGCCTTGTGTGCCTTGATGATTAAAATGTTCATCCAGATACTTGTTAAATATTGGCAGAGAACCTATATTCACTACCCACTCAGGATGTGGGTTTCAGATTCTGATAACCTTCCAGATGAAAAGGTTCTTGGTTGGATTCCCTCAAAACCTCCTACCCTTTCATTATGCCTGTATCTTCCAGTTTAAGGCCACTAAAACTATAGACCCTGTTATATGGAAACCTCAGCCAGCTCCCCACCATGACTACCAGCCCCCCCACATCTCCATCAGGCACACAAAACTCAAAACGGTCAACCAGTTTACCTATCTCGGCTGCACCATTTCATCAGATGCAAGTATCGACAATGAGATAGACAACAGACTTGCCATGGCAAATAGCGCCTTTGGAAGACTACACAAAAGAGTCTGGAAAAACAACCAACTGAAAAACCTCACAAAGATAAGCGTATACAGAGCCGTTGTCATACCCACACTCCTGTTCGGCTCCGAATCATGGGTCCTCTACCGGCATCACCTACGGCTCCTAGAACGCTTCCACCAGCGTTGTCTCCGCTCCATCCTCAACATCATTGGAGCGCTTTCATCCCTAACGTCGAAGTACTCGAGATGGCAGAGGTCGACAGCATCGAGTCCACGCTCGGTGGGTCACGTCTCCAGAATGGAGGACCATCGCCTTCCCAAGGTCGTGTTATATGGCGAGCTCTCCACTGGCCACCGTGACAGAGGTGCACCAAAGAAGAGGTACAAGGACTGCCTAAAGAAATCTCTTGGTGCCTGCCACATTGACCACCGCCAGTGGGCTGATATCGCCTCAAACCGTGCATCTTGGCGCCTCACAGTTTGGCGGGCAGCAACCTCCTTTGAAGAAGACCGCAGAGCCCACCTCACTGACAAAAGGCAAAGGAGGAAAAACCCAACACCCAACCCCAACCAACCAATTTGCCGCTGCAACCGTGTCTGCCTGTCCCGCATCGGACTTGTCAGCCACAAACGAGCCTGCAGCTGACGTGGACTTTTACCCCCTCCATAAATCTTCGTCCGCGAAGCCAAGCCAAAGAAAGAAGAATATTGTTTAATATAATATAACCAGCCAATACCTACTGGGCAATGTTAAGTAGAAGCAATTATGAAGTTAAATAGTAAACTCCAATCTGGGGCATGCTATGATTAATCCACCAACGGGTAGGTGGGTACCACATTCCTTGTGGTACTTCGGAAATAGGTAAGAACATAGAACATTACAGCAGTATACAGGCCCTTGGATCACGATGTGGTTTTAACTGATAAATACCATCACAAAAAAACTAAACCTTTCTTACCTCATAATTGTGATGCTTTGCTGCAGCAGTAAGCAGACACTAAACTCAAGAAAGACTGTACAATAGGCTTTATTCAGTTAAAAGTCTCTGCTACAGTGGTAGCTGTAATAGTGACTCCTGAGTGACTGTCTCAGGATATGTTTGATTGACAGCGGCCGGGTGGAGTTAGGTCTATTCAGGTCAGCTGATTCACAGCCGGCCAGGAGTGGTCTGTCCTCCGGTGATTTTCCTGCAAATACAGAGATCACCCCTTGCAGTCATCTAGTGGTATATCACCACAATAACCCTCTATTTTTCTTTTTTCTATGTGCCTGTCTAAAAGTCTCTTAAATGTCCCTATTGTTCCAGCCTCCACCACCACCCCTGGCAATGCATTCCAGGCACGCAATCTCTCTATGTAAAAAATGTATTCCTGATGTCTCCCCTAAGCTTTCCTCCTATCCTGGGAAAGGTGCTGGCTGTCTCTCTTATCTATGCCTCTCATAATCTTATAAACATCTATTCTGTCACCTCCCATCTTTCTTCACTCCAAAGAGAAAGCCCTGGCTCTGTCCCAATCTTGCCTCACAAGACACATTTTCCAATCCAGGCAACTTCCTGGTAAATCTCATTTGCACCTTCTTGAGAGCTTCCACATCCTTTCTGTCATGTGGTGAGCAGAACTGAACACAACATTTCAAGTGTGGTCTCATCGGAGATTTATAGAGCTATAACATTACCTCATGACTCCTTAACTCAATCCTCTGACTAATGATGTCCAGCATACCATCGGCTTTCTTAACTATCCTATCAACCTGCGCAGCAACCTTGAGATCTATGGATTTGGTCCCCAAGGTCCCTCTGTTCTTCCACACTTGCCACTAACCATGTACTCTGCCTTCAGGTTTGACTTTCCAAAATGCATCGCTTATTTGGATTGAACTCCATCTTTTCTGCCCAACTCTGCATCCTGTCTATCCTTTTGTAACCTACGACAACCTTCAACACTATCTACGACACCTCCAATCTTTGTATCACCCACAAACTTATTAATCCATCCCTCTACCTCTTTATCCAGGTCACTGCCCTACTGCCCTACCTTCATCAATTTCTTTTGTTACCTCCTCAAAAAACTCAATTAGGCTCGTGAGGCATGATTTTCCCCCTACAGACTATCCCTGAGATATGCTCCAAATATACTTCTCGAAATGCTCATATTTTCTGTCCTTAAGAATCCTCTCCAAAAGTTTTCCCACCACTGATGTAAGATTCACTGGTCTATAATTCCCAAGATTTTTCCTGTTACCTTTTTAAAAGAAGGAGAGCATATTTGCCATTCTCCAATCCTCCAGCACCTCTCCTGTGGCAATGGCCAATGGCTCAGCTATCTCTTCCCTCCCTTCCCATATCTGGGGTATCTCATCAAGTCCTGGGGACTTATCAATCTTAATATTTTTAAGAAGATCCAGCACTTAATCACAACAGGCCCCAGCACATAAGCTTGTTCTATTCTGACCTTACCTTAACCAAGGTCCTTTTCTCTGGAGAACACTGAAGCAAAGTATTCATTTAGGACTTCCCCAAACTCCTCCACTTCCAGGGACATGTTGCCTCCTTTATCCTTAAGCACCTCCACTTTCATTCTCATCATCCTTCTGTTCTTCACGGGACCATAGAATACCTTAGGGTTTTCCTTAATCCTACTTGCCAAGGCCTTCTCATGATTCCTTCAAGCTCTCCCAAGTCCTTCTTATTTTTTGCTTCCTAAATCTAATGTACGCTTCTTTCTCTTAACTCTTAACATCATCCCCTCAAAATTGGGACTCAACACCCCACTGTGTATTGGATCCTGGATTTATTCACCTCCAGACCACAACTAGTGGGGATTGGTAAGAACATCTCCTCCACAATCTCCATCAGTACAGGAGCACCATAGGGCTGCGTTCTTAGCCCCCTGCTCTACTCGTTTTACACCTATGACTGTGTAGCTCGGTACAACAACAACATCATCTACAACTTTCCTGATGATACCGTGGACGATACCGTGATACTAATGGCATTGTGAAGAAAACGTGTCAGTGCCTCTATTTCCTCAGGAGTTTGCGGAGGTTTGGTATGACATTGGAAACCCTGGCAAATTTCTACAGATATGTGATGGAAAGTTGCTAACCAGATGCATCACAGCCTGGTATGGAGACACCAACGCCACTAAACACAAAGCCCTCAAAAGGTAATGGACACAGCCCAGGACATCACAGGCAAAACCCTCCCTACTATCGAGAACATCTACAGGGAACGCTGCTGTCAAAGAGCAGCAGCAATCATTCAGGATCCACACCTCCCAGCACATGCTCTGTTTTCGCTCCTACCATCAGGAAAGAGGTTTGGTGCCACAAGACTCACACCACCAGATTTAGGAACAGCTACTAACCCTCTACCATCAGACTCCTCAACAATAAACTAATCAGGGACTCATTTAAGGACACTTTATTTTATTTGTTTCTTCTCTATATTGCAGATTTATTTACATTTCTTTATTTACATGTGTACATTTTTTTTTGTATTTCCAATGTGATAATTCTGACTCACCCATAGGATAAAGAATCTTAAGGTTGTATGTGGAGTGATGTATGTACTCTGACAATAAATCTGAATGAGCTGCCTCATATGTTTTGTCAATTATGGCTTTCTTTTCCAAATTTATTTTGTCTCAATGGGACAAGCCTATCCAGAACCCCATGCAAGTGATCCCTAAACATCCTCCACATTACCTCTGTGCTTTTCCCGCGAACATCTGTTCCCAATTTATTCTCCCTAGTTCCTGCCTGATTGATTTTATGAAGTTCTTTTGTAAGTGTCATGTTTCAGAACCAACAGAAGTAATGGTATTTATAAAACCAATAACTTCATAAATCTATGAGCTGCTTCTGGACTGCAAGCAGTGTAGGGAATTGTTCCTAAACAAGCTCTAAATGTAAAGATCCACGAAGGGCATTGGAGTATTACTGAGCAACAATATTACACCTGTATTTATCAGCAATTTACGGAGTCTGGTATCTTTTCATGCATTAAAACTTTCTACATTGATAAAGGACATAAACAGCAGTTCAGAAAATCCTAACCTTATTCTAAATGAGATTCAGTTCTCATCTTCATTATTATTGACTTTATTTTCATAATCTTCAAATCCTCTGGTTCCTAAAGTGACATGTCTGTTACAATGCAAGCTTTCCACTTAGTTAATGTATAAAGTTTTTCATGAGAACCTGAGTGCAATAATGTACTAGCGGTATAAATGGATTTATAACTCAGAATCTTAGGTTAATGATCCATCAAATAAGAATTTACAGTCAGGCTAAGAATAGGAATTTGGCTTAAAGAATTTGGGGGAAAAAAACCAATATCATTAATCTAGTTAAAAGCCAACAAGAAATGTGCTTACCATGAACTCTCTGCTCACGTGCCAATGTGCTTGACTCTTCGCTGCCCTTTGAGGTAGCCTAGGAACATCAAACTGCCCCTAGAAACACCAAACGCATTGATTAAAAAAGACTGCCCATCTCTTTCCTTGCAGCTCCTGAAAGGATTTAAAAAAAAAAGAGCCATTTGCTGAAAACAACCATTATATTCACGTAAAACATGAAAGTCTGCAGACACTGTGAGTGCAGTGAAAACACGTTGCTGGAGAAACTCAGCAGGTCAAACAGTGTCCTTTATGTAACAAAAATAACGAACATTTTGGGCTTAAGGATTCACAATCAGGGAAGATTTAAGAATATCTCCCAAGTAATCAGTTGGAGTCTAGCTAGAACTATTGTATTCATTATGTATTTCTTTCTACCTGTGTGCATGTTGAGTCATCAGACTACCTTACATTAAACCTCTTCATTTATTTGTCAGAATTAAATTGAATATTAGCATATAATTTTGCTACTCAAAATAGGGGACTGAGCGAGAGTTTATTATTGAGTTAATGCTCTCCTCACTGATGGAAAAAGGAAGTTGGGCATATTAAAATAAAAGCTAAAATGAGTGTGAATGGGACCCAGCTATTTTGTCATTATCATCTCCAACACTGTTTACGGCCAAATGAATTGTTGTTTTTAATCATTACATGAGTTTATTGCAAAGAACTTTAAAACACCATTTCCTCATATGGGTTGCTCTTTACAATTTTAATGAATTGTACTCCTGAGCTCATATTCCTGAAATCATGATCAAACTATTAGCACGATGTGTAAGGCTGATATTTTTTTCACATTTTGTGTTACCGTGCCCATGGATGTCTGAGTGTAATTGTTTATCCATTCTTATGTTTTTCTTTGGTTTTGTTTCACTGGCTGTTTAAATAATCTTGTTAAAGGAAATGTTATTTTTCAGACACTTCCATGTACACCAACACTTCCCCCTAGTAATATGAAAGCAAATAAGCATGAGATATAGCTTAATATATTTTGTTGTAGAAATGAAAATGTCCAAATGAATGATCGGAGGCGTATGTGTATTTCAATGATTTATAAGGAAATATATTTTATTTTAATAACCATTTTGAATTGAGCCAAAGCCCATGTGTTTAAAAAGCTGCACAATATTGCGAGCTATTTATTGAAAAGCAGCCTAAAGTCATAAATATTCCGCAGGTCTATTTAGTTCTCTAGGATTGGGAGTCAACAGAAGATTATTCTTACAGCATGCAAGAAAAGAAGATGAATATTTTGAGTTGTGTGAAATCTATCAGTACTTAGAAGGTTAAAATATAAAAAAAATCTATTTTGTGGCTCCAGGCTGTGATGTGAACCAATTAGCAGACAGCTTTCCAATATGGCAGAACAATAGGGGGGCTTCCTTCTGTGGTATACTATAGTATCCAGTCTATTACACAACAATGGAACAAATTAACATGAAGACAAAACGTGTATTTACTACCCAGATGATACTTTGATATATTTACAAAATCACAGAAAAGTGCATTGAATAATTCCAATGATATTGGAAAAATCAAACTTCCTACTGTCCAGATTCATTGCAGTTTTCTTTCTCTTTTCAGAAATAAATGTGAAATAATAGCTCTGTGTGAACGATGTGGGGTGACAGTGGAGACATTCCCTGATGAGCTGCAGTATGACTTGGCATCAGTTTGGCTCATTTACTTGTTTCATCAGTCTTTCCACTACAGAAATACATGCAAGTTTACTAAATAATGAAGGTAATTCTTGCTCAGAAGCACTTTGTGCAACATTCAAGACTACAATCAATAAAATACGATGAGACTTTATAATCATCTAATTACAATCTGCCCGCACAAAGGGTTCCCAGTAATTATAGTAATTCCTTCATGATGGAAGCCATTTGACTCAATGCTCTTCTTAATTTTTCCATGAATTTTAAGATGTTTTCAACTTCTTGAAGTTTTAATATATGTTCATTCAGTGTCTGAGAATTCTGATTTCCTTTTACTTTTGTATCACACCTTTTCTCAATATTTTACTCTACTGATGCAAATCTTCAGGATTTATGCAAGGCTTAATTTATATCTGTGTGGAATAATTTACTCTTGCAAAGGCTAGACATAGCCTGTCCAGGATATGAGCTTATTCAGGTTGTAGCAATTGTGGAAGTCAAGGGGCATATCTATGTTTCTCTTGCTTCATTGCTCTAAAATTCCTGCCCCCCCCCCCACCACCTTCCTGCTATTCTCTGCTTTAAAAATAATGAATTCCAGTCCCAAATTTCTTTTAATTGGTGCTAGAATTGGTAAATTTACTATTCCTTTTTTTTTTAATTTTTTATTTTTCACACCATAAATCACATTAGCCATGATATACACTTTTTCTTTTTCACACATATACAGTGACTTTTTCTCCCCCCCCCTCCCTCCTCCCAGGCCACCCCCCACCACCCCCCCTCTCATCCATTTTAGGTATACAATCTAGGTTGCATTAAACCAGTCAGACAATGTTGTCATTCAACAAAAATACACCAGAAATTCTACTGAGTCCATTCTTTTCTTTCCTTCTCCTTCCATCAACTTAGGTAATGTTTGTCCCCGGTAGGTTTTCGCTATTGTATTTAATGTAAGGCTCCCATATTTGTTCGAATATTTCAATATTATTTCTTAAACTATATGTTATTTTTTCTAATGGAATACATTTATTCATTTCTATATACCATTGTTGTATTTTCAAATTATCTTCCAATTTCCAGGTTGACATAATACATTTTTTTGCTACGGCTAGGGCTATCTTAACAAATCTTTTTTGTGCATCCTCCAAATCAATTCCAAATTCTTTGTTTTTTATGTTACTTAGGAGAAAGATCTCTGGATTCTTTGGTATATTGTTTTCTGTTATTTTATTTAATATCTGATTGAGATCATCCCAAAATTTTTCTACTCTCTCACATGTCCAGATTGCATGAATTGTTGTTCCCATTTCTTTTTTACATCAAAAACATCTATCAGATACCGTTGGGTCCCATTTATTTAACTTTTGCGGTGTAATGTATAGTCTGTGTAACCAATTATATTGTATCATACGTAGCCTCGTATTTATTGTATTTCTCATCGTTCCAGAACATAATTTCTCCCATGTTTCCTTTTTTATCTTTATATTTAAATCTTGTTCCCATTTTTGTTTAGTTTTACCATTTGTTTCCTCATTCTCCTTTTCTTGCAATTTAATATACATATTTGTTATAAATCTTTTGATTAACATTGTATCTGTAATCACATATTCAAGGTTACTTCCCTCTGGCAAACTCAAACTGCTTCCTAATTTATCCTTCAAGTAGGATCTCAGTTGGTAATATGCCAGCGCTGTATCTCCAGTTATATTGTACTTATCTCTCATTTGTTCAAAGGATAAGAATCTACTTCCTGAAAAACAATTTTCTATTCTTTTAATTTCTCTTTTTTTCCATTCTCTAAAGGCAAGGTTATCTATTGTAAAAGGGAGTAGCTTATTTTGCGTCAATATTAGTTTTGGTAATTGATAATTTGTTTTATTTCTTTCTACATGAATCTTCTTCCAAATATTGAGGAGATGATGTAGTACTGGAGAAGTTCTATGTTGTACCAATTTTTCGTCCCATTTATATAATATGTGTTCAGGTATCTTTTCCCCTATTTTATCTAATTCTAATCTCGTCCAGTCTGGTTTTTCCCTTGTTTGATAAAAATCTGATAGGTATCTTAATTGTGCGGCTCTATAATAATTTTTGAAGTTTGGCAATTGTAAGCCTCCTTGTTTATACCATTCTGTTAATTTATCTAGTGCTATCCTCGGTTTCCCCCCTCTCCATAAAAATTTCCTTATTATTTTCTTTAACTCTTTGAAGAATTTTTCTCTCAGTTGTATTGGCAATGCCTGAAATAAGTATAATATCCTTGGAAAAATGTTCATTTTAATACAGTTTATCCTTCCTATCAGTGTTAGTGGTAGATCTTTCCAATGCTCTAAATCATCCTGTAATTTTTTCATTAGTGGATTGTAATTGAGTTTATATAGTTGGCCTAGATTTTTGTTTATTTGTACACCTAGGTATCTTATTGCCTGCATTTGCCATCTGAATGGAGATTCCTTCTTAAATTTTGAGAAATCCGCATTATTCATAGGCATTGCTTCACTTTTATTTACGTTTATCTTGTAACCCGACACTTCTCCATATTCCTTCAATTTCTTATATAATTCTTTTATTGATAGTTCTGGTTCTGTTAAGTACACTATAACATCATCCGCAAATAGACTGATTTTATATTCCCTGTCTTTTATTTTTATTCCTTTTATATTATTATCTATTCTTATCAATTCTGCTAGTGGTTCTATAGCTAGCGCAAAGGTAAATTTACTATTCCAAAGAGATTTTTCTCCTTTCCTGAGAATGAAATCTGCATCACTGAATTTGGCCATGCATTCACTTTGGAATTTTCTCAGAGTTCTCCCTGTAACTTTGATAGAAGACCCATTGAATTCCCACTTGTACAGTGACAATTTCTAGGAAACTACCCGAGAGTCAGTGAGAGCTGAGTTAATGGAACATGGTACACAGCATCAACCGTTAAGTTTTGCCAGAAACGTTCACAATACCAAGCCTGTAACTTTAAATGCTACGTTTACACTGCAGAAAATGCTTGCCTTCAATAGAACATAGAACAATACAGGCCTTTCGGCCCTTGATGTTGTGCCAATCCATATATTCCTTCCTAAAAAAAACTAAACCCTCCCTACACAATAACCTTCTATCTTTCTTTCATCCATGTGGGGGATTTAAGAGTCTCTTAAGTGAAAAGTCCCAGCTCTGTCAACTTTGCCTCAAAAGACTTGTTTCCCAATCTTGGAAACATCCTGGTAAATCTTCTCTGCACCGTCTCCATAGCTTCCACATCCTTCCTATAATGAGGTGACCAGAAATGAACACAATACTTGAAATGTGGTCTTACCAGAGATTTGTAAAGTTGCAACATGACCTCTCTACTGAATTCAATCCCCCTATTAATGAAGCCAGCCTCACATAGGCCTTCTTAACTATCATATCAACCTGTGTGGTGACCTTGATTGAACTCAATTTGCCACTTTTCTGCCCAACTCTGCATCCTGTCTATATCCTCTTGTAACCTTCAACAACCTTCAGCTCCATCCATAACTCCTCCAACCTTTGTGTCATCCGCAAACTTACTGATCCATCCTTCCACCTCTTCATCCAGGTCATTTGTAAAAATCACAAAGAGCTGGGGTCCCAGGACCAATCCACTAGTCATTGACCTGCAGGCAGAATACTTCCCTTCCACCACTACTCTCTGCTTTCTTCCTACAAGCTCATTTTTTTATCCACACAGCCAAGGCCCCATTGATCCTGTGCCTCATGACTTTCTGGATGTGTCTCTTATGGAGGACGATGTCAAATGCCTTGCTAAAATCCATATAGACCACATTTACCACCCTACCCTCATTAATTTCTTTTGTTACCTCCTCAAAAAACTCAATTAGATGTGAGGCTTCACAAAACCATGCTGACTATCTTTGAGTAGACTGTACCTCTCCAAATGCTCATAGATCCTATTCTTAAGAATTCTCTCCACTGAGAGGTTTGCATACCACTGGCATGAGACTCACCAGTCTATAGTTTCCAGGATTCTTCCTATTACCTTTTTTAAACAAGGGGATCACATTTGCCATTCTCCAATCCTCCAGCACCTCCCCTGTGGCCAAAGAGGATTCAAAGATCCGCATGATGGCAACGCGGCCTCTCCAGACCCTGATGCTACCAAAACGAGTGCTGTGCTCAATTTTTAAAGGATGAAGATTGGAAGGTAGGGCTAAGGAGATGGGAAGTTGAGAAGAACCGTGAAGTAGGATGAAAGTATGGAAGAAGCGGCGCGTCTGGTCTGGTCGGCTGTGGTTGGGCCCCTGGTGTGAGGATGAGACGCCCAGATGTTGGGTGCTGCCAGTGGCTGAGGAGGAGATGCTGTGGTAGAGCCTTGGAGCTGTGTCTGCAGAGCTGTGTCGGGGTGCCCAGAGAGGGCAGTCTATGCCTGGCTGGCTGTTGTGCAGAGAAGGTGTCCAAGAGCCTGGAGTGGCCATGTTGTGTGCATGGCCTGGAGGTACAGGAGGCTGTGCCATCTTGGAACAAGGGGCCCTGCGGCGGATGGTGGGGTCGGAGAGGAGGCCGTAGGGGTCTCTCCATCATTACTGCCAAAGCTGCCAGGCCTGTATGGACATGATCGGTGTGACAGTTCTTCTTTTCTGGACATTTTAAAATCTAATTGCCTCCATTGCCCAATGGGTACCATTGTCTAGTTTTTCATCTTTTACTGTATTGTTAGCTCTGTTTCTTCACTCATTATGTAGTATTGTGAAGGTGTGTTTTAGTCTTGTGTAGATTTTATCTTTTGTTTTGTCTGGAGTAGAAATGCATCTTTGTGTTGTCTGATGTGTAATTGCGGTTTTATGGGTAGCATTGTGGTTTCTGGAAGACGTAATTTCATTTTTAACTGCGTAATGTGTAGTGTGACTGAGAGCACACAAGACCAGAAAGGGTACAACATACTTTTATTTGGTAAGAATATCACACAATGGTCTGTGGACTGAACTGGGGTTTTGGCAGGGATCCAGGGTTTATATCGGGATATGTGGGGGCAGAGTCAGGGGAGGAGCCAGTCCTTAGAACATCACATCAGTAGTGAATTCCCAGTTCACTACATTCACCTCTTCCTTTAGAATGAAACCTGTGGGTGAAAACAGAGAACATAGAATAGTCAAATTTTCTTTTACAATATTTATAAATTCAACCTGTCAGGAGGTCTGGAGGTACGGGCAGAGTGCCATAGTGCAGACTTCCCAATCCTCCTGTGATTCTGAGACCTCGGGGTATGGGTGGTCCAGCTCTGGTTGATGGGTGGCTGGAACCTGAGACATCTCACCTGAATGAGCTGCTTGGTGTTTCCCAGGGAACCCTGGGTAGGTCCTGGCTCCCTTGAGGTGATGAACCCTCAGTTCCGGTGGGTGCCAGTTCCCTGATCGAGATAGTGTCCTCCTTGACATTCACGTATGCCATGTAGGTGTACATGGGTTTGGCATGGAGTAGGTGCACCTTCTTGACCAGGGGGTTGGTTTTGCCCAACATCACGTGCTTTTGAAGTAACACTGGACCTGATGCTGTAAGTCAATCTGGGAGGGTGGTTCCTGTGGTGAGATGCAATTACACCACTAGATCACCAGGGGTTATCCCAGTGACCTTGTATAGAAAGCAGTCCAGAGCTACAGTCTAGCCTTCCAGGTTCGTCTTGCAGAGAGACAAGACCTCTTAGTTAGTTTATTAAAGCTGTTTTATACTCGCACTGCTGTTGTGGTTATTGTCAGTAGAATTCCTGATGTTGACTTTCTCTCGAAAGAAAACACCAGCTCATGAGGAGTTTCATTGGTCGCAGTGCAGAGTAGCGACCTAATGGAGTGGAGCACCATGGGTAGGATATCCTGCCAGCATGAGTATGGAAGTCCTTTGAACTGGAAGGCCAATTTTACAGCCTACCAAACCGTAGCATTCTCCTTCTCAACCTGTCCATTCTCCCAGGGGTTATAGCTGCTTGTCTTGCTGGATGTGATGCCCCTTACCAGCAGGAAATGACGCAGCTCCTCGCTCATAAATGATGAGCCCCGGTTGCTATTGATATAGCCGGGATACCCAAACAGGGCGAAAATGGAGTCTAGAACCATAATAATGGATGGCGTTGACGTGTCCGATCAGGGAATGGTGAAAGGAAACGAGAGTACTCATTGATCACTGTGAGGAAGTACAAGTTCCCATTTGTAGAGGGGAGGGGTGCTTTGAAATTGTTTGAAGGGCTGAGAAGCCTTTATCAGGTGTGCTTTGTTGGAGTGGTAGAAGTGCGGCTTGCACTCAGTGCAGACCTGGCAGGATCTGGTCATTTCCCTCATGTCTTCAATTGAGTAGGGTAAATTGCATGCCTTTCAATGGTCAACTCATAAGTAGTGCAGTCCTTGACGATTGGGAATTCTTTAGGTCTGACGCGAGAGAGAAGTGCCGACCTTTTGAGTTCATCCATGGAGTAGACCATTTGTGTGGCTGCCAGGTACGTTTGGAAGCACTCCAGCCAGTACGTGAATTCTTCTGGGGCCTCTGGGGACAGAGGGTCAATTAGGAGTATCATTGGTTTCAACAGAGCTTCCATCCTCTTCTTTACTGAATAAAATTATAGCGCAACTGATGTACAACACACGTTTATTCAGTAAGAATAACACACAATGGTCTTTGGACTGAACTAGGGTTTTGGTGGGGATCAGGATTTATATCAGGATATGTGGGGGAGGAGTCGGGTGAGGAGCCAGTCCTGAAGACATCACATCAGTAGTGAATTCCTAGTTCAATACATAATGCGTACCGGTTTTAAATGACAATAAAGGCTAGTACTTCTATTACTATTGGCTATTTCACTGCTTAAAAATAGAGATCAATCTTCCATTTTTGGAATGCTACTCATGAGTTGTGTGAATTTTTTCAGTAGTTATAAGGTTAAGATAAGAATATCTGCCTGAAACAATACCAGACAAACATTATAAATGCTTTTCTATCAGTTACTTTAAGAGGCAACTTTTTCAATAATTATGGCTACTTATAAAAGTAAATTTAAAGAGAATACAAAGAGATTACAGAACACTTGGAAAGTAGCAACAGAATTAAAGATGGATTTCTGAAAGGGAAACCATGTTTTTGAGGATAGAACCAGCAGACTAGATTGTGGTGATATGTAATTGCACCGCTAGGTCACCCAGTGACCTTGTATATAAAGCAGTCCAGAGCTACAGTCGAGCCTCCCAGGTTTGTATTGCAGAGAGACAAGACCTCTTAGTGTACATATTAGTTTATTAAAGCTGTCTTATACTCGCACTGCTGTTGTGGTTATTGTCAGTACAATTTAATAAACTAATATGATAGCTACTAGGATGGAAGCTGCTTCTGCTCCAATGCAGATTCCTGACCACCTGGAGACTCTTCCTGAGGAATGGAATCCGGGGATGACTAGCATACACGTGCTTCCGAGGACAGAGACGGTGAAAAACCTGTGGGAACCAAGGAGTTAAGTAATCATGGAAAAGTACAAAGAATGTCAGAGTAGAACAAAATGGATAAACACATTAGTAGGAATGATGAGTCATAAGGATACATGGGAGGTGTTGATTAGAACAGAAGATTATGGCCAAGACGAGAACAAAGAAATAATTAGAAATATCTGGGGTATGGATTGACTTCTGATCAAAACAACAGGATGTTCTGGCCTTGGGGATTAAGATAGGAGGTCTACACCATAGATAATTGCAGAGCAAGAAATTGCTTGAGATAAATCTTATGCAAGGAGTCTATCAAAGAAAGCCAACTCTTGGTCAGTGTAACAATGTTGATCTATATAAACAGAAGAGACTGGATGGTAGGGGTCAGTCTTAGGAAATAGTTCACCGAGAAGGTAACCTATGAACTAATGACTGAACCAGAGCTCTGTTGAGCTTTATTCTTGTGCTATGTAATAAACTGATTGTGAAACCGAATACCTTCACCTATCACTCCATTCAACGAGCACGCTGGACTCAGCCGATACATAGACCAAATTGAGGGTAGGGTAGAGCCAGAGTCCGACAATTTGGTGACCCTGACGTGATGAAGATAGAGAAGTGACGGAAGAGAAAGAGACGAAACTACAGTCGATTGCGGTGTGGTGATAACAAGTGGCCACTCGACAAAAGGAGGTAAGCAGACGCCTGTTTAAACAAGGTTCTGCTATTGGCAATGATAAAATTGTGTGTTGTCACTACTCTGCAAAAGTCCTAGTAGAAGCCAATGAATAAAGCTTAAAAATCCGGGGGTTAGAGTCCCCTGGAAGGAAAATGGGGGTTAGAAGGAGTCCCCTAGAGAAAACAGGGGTTAGAGTCCCCTGGAAGGAAAGTGGGGGTTAGAGTCCCTCAGGAAAAACAGGGGTTAGAGTCCCCTTAGAGGAATAGGGGTTAGAGACATAGAGGTAAGGGTTAAAATCCTTTGCCAAATAAGAATTAGTTAACATATTGTATAACTGTTATTTGTTTTAGTATTGTGCAAAGTTTTTCTTTTGTGTTTACGAGAAAGCGTGAAGGTTCAAAGTAGGTCGATGGGTGGCGAAATTCTACCAGATGAGATAATCATTAAATTAAATACGAGGTCTAAAGGGGAAAAGGTCGGAACATAAGATGGAAGGAGAATTTGGGGATGACTGCCAAGAGTACGGGAGATGTGAATGGATTCCTCCATCTGGAAACCAGCAGTGGGAAAAAACAAGGAGTCAATTGGTGGGAGGCCTACCAAAGGGAGAGGAAGTAAAGGCTATGAGGCAGTATGATCAGATATGGGAAGAGATGTGGGATCAGGGAAAAGTGCCGCCAGACTCAGAAAGAATCAGGCTTGTTTTGTACCTAGGAGAAGCCGAAAGGGAGGTGCCAAAGGAGATACAGGAGCATGAAAGGAATGGACAAGAGTCTATCTTAAATAGAAGAAAGATTAAACAAAAAAGGAAAGCGAAGGAGCAGAGGAGGGCAAATTTGCATAATATGGCATTAGCTTGCATGGCTGTAGAAACGAACCTTCAGCATGCTAATAAAAAGGGATCCCCTATCCAAAAGGAGAAAAAGGGGAGGAGGTGACAGGGGAGGTTAAGCCATCAGCCCCGCTCTATCCAAATTTACTAGAGATGTTGCCACCACCTTATCCGATTCCCCAGATGCCAGTGATGCAGATAAATGAGGGAATAGTGAATGTCACTGAAATAGGAGACAAGAACTCCAGGAGGTGAAGGAGAGACTTAAGATAGTTGTGCAGGGAAGTGTGGAGGCAATGAAGGAATTGACGAAGGGAATACAGGACAATGTATGTAAAGTAAGGGAAAATAGTATGCGACTGGAAAGAATAAATAAGAGAGAACAAGAACAAGCACTTGAGAATGCCTTCTCGGTAGTAATGCCAAAGGATCACTGCACCCCTCATAATAGACAACAGGAGGAAGGGAGAAAACAGGAAGAAGAGGAGGCAATGAGGGAGGTGACCCAGTGAGAGTAAGATGGCAGTGGGAAAGAGTTCGGGATGAGGAAAGTGAGATAGTGAGTCTAAGTGTGGAGAGCGAGGATGAAGAACAGCTGGTCACTATTAGGGGAAGAATGATTACACACAAAGGACAGGGTCAGGGAAGAGCTCGCTCCCCTCCGAGATATGGGTTGCGAGATCGGAATGAATTATGTCCTCCAGAAAGGTATAGACAGATGCCACTAATCTATAAAGGACCGCAAGTCGGGGAAAGGTATCAACCCTTCTCGTTCACCGATATGAATTGTGTTTTGGATAAAATGCCACCTCCTACTGAGGGAGGTGGAGCGTGGATGGGAAAGTTCTGCCAACATACGATGGGACATAAGATAGCCATGGGGGACTGGAGAGCATTATTAGGCAAACAGTTGTGGTTATGGGAAATACAGCAGGTAGAAATGGTCGCAGGAACCTCTATGTGCCCGGATGCCGAACCATTTGTAAAATATGCTACAGCACTAGGAGGTGGAATGCGAGATAAGTTTCCCGTTCACCCCAGTGTCATGCATTCCCTGACATTTTCCATTAAGGAGGACGAGGAGGCCTCGACCTTTTTGAGTCAGTGTAAAGAGATTTGGACGAATAAGGCAGGAGTCCACCCAGCTACAGGACCTCTACAGACGACGTTGTTTAGGTCAGCTGTGATGAGCGGTTTACCAGCAGTAGTCAGGGAGGCATTAGAAAATAACCCTGATATTCCTGGTTGCTCTACTGAGCAATGGGAAAAGCATTTGACCCATCATATGAAGCGTCATAGGGCTAAGCAAGAGGAGGACAAACAAAGTATGGAGTCTGCACAAGTGCAACTCCTTAAGCTCCAACTGGAGGAGGCTAAGAAAAAGACCAACGAGGCAAAAAAGAATCCCTTGAAGGGTTCAGCAGCCACCGCAGCCACCACAAGGGAATAATATGAATTGGCATTGGCACCTGGCCCCAAATTGGGCACTGGGTCCCGCCTATGGGGGCAGGACTGGGGGGTCCAATGGGGGGGATTCTGAGGAAGAGGGAGAGGTCGGGGTGTTCCATGAATGCCGCCATCCGTATGTTTTGGATGTGGTCAACCAGGACACTGGAAAAGAGAATGCCCCTAGAATAGGGTCCTCAGGGCACTAGGCGAAGGGAATATGGACCACCACAATATGAGTCTTGGGTCCAGCCCCAGAGATCGTCAGTGCCACCCCCGGTACATCAGGCACCCCATGCGGTTATAACTCCGATGGGACAATTCCCATTGCTGACGGAGGAGGAGCAATGGTACCAGCAATGACTGGGCCTGAGCACCCAGGAGCAGGCTGGGTTGGCAGACCCCTTCCTGCAGATAAAAGTGATGGACATGGAAGTATCCTTTTTAGTAGATATGGGTGCTAGATTTTCAACACTTACCGGGGCTAAGTTTCAATCTAAAAAATCATCTCTTAGCGTCCAGTTGATAGGGTTCTCGGGTACACCAGAAAATCTGCCGTTTTCTATGCCACTAGTCACTTCTGTGGCAGGACAGACTTTCGCACACCAATATATTTTGTTGGTAATGTGCCCTACTAATCATTTGGGCAGAGATCTGCTGGTCAGGTGTGGAGCATTGGTCCTTTGCGGACCCAGTGGAATAGAGGTCACCTTTCCAAATGGATATTCAGTGAACTGTTCACTAGCTACGCTTCGTTCCGGTTCTCAGATGTTGCTGTCAGCCGCTGGAGGATCCGCGTCTGAGGGACTGTGGGCCGACATTTACTGGGGACTGCTGGAACCGGAGGACCCACAGAGGGGAGGGCTGCTAATGCTTTACAATCAGTGGAAGCCGTGGATCCAGACATTACACCCATATACCTCTCCCTCGGACCCCCTCCATGTTATACTCTTTTGCGATAGAGATGGGGATGAAATTTATCAGCATGCCTTTTATGAAGAGGTAGAGGGCATGCAATGGAAATTAATTCGGACTACATAGTGTTAGGAAAGGAGAGAGTGGTCGCTACGGTTGCACTGACATCTGAGCAGCTTGAGTGGTATGCTATGGCCGGTGAGGCCGTCCCTCATGTTACTCTTGCAATTGGCACTAAACACCAGGCAAAGGATTTGGGACCAATGTGTCGAAACTTGATGTTCTTGAGGGACTGGTCGATTACTCAAATATCGATGGTGCAGTTTTCTCCATCTGGTCAGGCGTACAGGATTTCGCACCCTTCGAATAATCGGGTCCTCCTTGAGCATAGACAGATTGAACACTTTCTTGGTAGAGAAAGGATGGATCATCCCGACTCTGCCCCTATGTTAGATTCTCTCCCTGAGAACCTTTGGTCAGCAGATGTGTGTTTTTGCCAGCAGGTTGATCCCATAACCTTTGAACTTTTGGATTATACTCCCATTTGGCAGACACAGTATCCCCATAAACCCGAGGCTGAGGCGGGTCTGGCAGATACCATTGATGGCCTAATGTATTCAGGGGTGTTGGAGCATTCGTGTTCGAGTTGGAATACACCCATCTTACCTGTTCCGAAATAGGACATGGGCAAATATCGGATGGCCCATGATTTAAGGCGCATCAATGGTATTGTGCGAACACCCATAGTTCCACCATGACTGCTTTAACCCCTGACCACAAGTGGTTCTCTTGTATAGATTTAGCAAATGCTTTATTTTGCTTACCGCTGGCCGAGAAATTAAGAGATGTGTTTTCCTTTGTGTAACGTTATGCTATACTCGACTCCCACAGGGTTTTATCTTATCCCCAGGGATTTTCAATCAGGTTTTGAAAGAACAACTGGGGGGGGCTAGTACTGCCAGGCGGGGTAGTTCTGATCCAGTACGTAGATGACATCTTATTGGCAGCACCTGATCATGTCTCCTGTCTGGAGGCCACAAGACTCCTGCTAATGCAGCTGTTCACCACAAGTTTTAAGGTCTCTTGTTTAAAGTTGCAATGTTGCAGACAAGTGGTCTCCTTTTTAGGAAGAATGGTCTCAGGGAAAGGTACAGGACTATCCCCTGTGCATCGAACAGCGATACTACATCATCCAAAACCAAAGACATTTAAGGAGATGCTTTCGTTTTTGGGTTTGACGGGTTATAGTAGGCAGTTTATCCCATCATATGGTGAGTTGACACATCCACTGCGAACTTTGGTAAATGAGCAGGGGATGAGGAATCTGGGGGCTACACTTGACTGAACTGCACAGGCCGAGATGAGTTTTATTCTACTTAAGCAGGCTCTTGCAACCGCCATAGATTTACCGATTTCAAATTATAGAGACCCTTTCTTTTTGGATGTTTCTGAAAAAGCACCCACAATTAATGGAGTCCTTTTTTCAGAAAAAAAGGAGGTGGGAGATGTCTGCTCATGTATGTGAATATCACACTGGATCCGACTGAAGACAGACACCCACCATGTACAAGACATGCGGCGGGGATAGCAAAAATTTTACAAAAGGTGGCACACATAGTGATGGGACATGCCCTGACGGTATTAACAACACACAGTATTGTGGCATTTGTGAACTCGACGGCGTTTACAATGACGTCACTGCGGCAGACAAGATTGGAGAAGATCTTGAATGCTCCAAATATTATGTTTACCCATGAAGGCATTAACATGGCAGACAATATGGGAGAGGGAGAACCACACTATTGTGAAAAGAGGGTGCTAAGGGATATTAAAATAAGACCTGATTTACAGGCTACACCCCTGAGAGAACCAGACGAAACCTTATTTACAGACACCCCACGGACGAATTAAAAGCCGCCTATGCAGTAGTACGGAAAACTACAGAAGGATTTGAAGAAATTATCACAGGGACAGTGAGAGGAAAGGAGTCAGCACAACTGGCCGAACTACAAGGAATGATAGCAGCATTAGAATGGGCAGAAGGGAAGGAGGTAAATATATATACAGATTCGGCATATGTGGTAGGGACAATACAGGTTGAGTTTAGTCAATGGATTAGAAGTGGGTTTTTAACAGCAGCAAGGACCCCAATTAAAGAAGAGAAGGATGTTAGGAAATTGGCTGAGGCCCTCCTGAAACCAAGGGCAGTAGCAGTTATTTAAATGTAAGGGCCATGATAAAACAGATACGATGGTAGCTCGGGGAAATCAGGAAGTGGATACGGCTGCAAAAAGGGCAGCAGTTTATTATGATGCAGGCAGAAAGAACGGCACATGACTTATTGCCGCCTTGTGAGGTAGGAATAGTAATTCAGGAACAAGCGAAGGCCTCACCCCAGGAAATGATGGTATGGAAAGAAAGGGGGGCAACCGAAGATCAAGGACTGTGGAGATCAATGGACGGTAGGCCAGTATTACCATCTGGACTCATGAACCCCCTCCTGGAGGAGGCGCATGGGTTAACCCATTGTGGGAAGAAACAGATGATAAGGTATTTGATACATTGGTGGCAGCCCTTCCTGTCGGCGATGGTGGAGAATCATATCAAAGAGTGTAAGGTATGTACAACATATAATGTCAGGGCGACTGTGAAACCTCACGAAGGACAGTTTCCATTGCCTAGGTTACCAGGCCAGAAAATTATAATTGATTACACGGACATGATAGAGAGGGTAAGGGGATATCGATATCTCTTAGTAGCAGTAGATGTGTATACAAGTTGGCCGGAGGCAATCCCTGCCAAAAGAGAAGATGCAAAGATGGTAATTAAGTTCCTAATCAAACAGTATATTCCTATACACGGATTTCCGGAAGATTAGGTCGGATAATGGGACACATTTTAAGAGTAAAGATTTACAGGAGGTAGAAGTGGTGTTGGGCTTAAAACACGCCTTTGGAACGGTGTATCATCCACAATCCCAAGGGAAAGTGGAGAGGATGAACCAAACAATAAAAGGTAAGATCGGGAAAGTGCAGGCACGGACCAAATTAAATTGGGTGGATGTGTTGCCCCTGGCATTGATGTCAATAAAGAGTTCTGTAAGTTCTGTGACAGGATTTACTCCGTATGAACTACAAACGGGGCACCAGTTTCCAGGACCTGGAGCCAGGATTCAGACCATGAAGGAAGAGGTAAGCCCCATGAGATGTAAGTTTTATTATGATAAACTAACGGCTCTGGTATCAGCTTTTTCACAACAGGTTGCAAGTACCGAACGAAAAGGTGAAACCTCGATACCATCCGTTGCTGAGTGGGTTCTGCTAAAGGTGATCAAGAGAAAGTGGTCAGAGCCCAGGTGGACAGGGCCCTACAGAGTGGTGCAAAGAACATCCCACGCAGTTCGACTACAAGGCAAAGGAGAGACTTGGTATCATTGGAGTCAGTGTGCAGCAACAGATCCACCTACACGGACCCTGGAACAGACTTCTACAGATTTTAAGAAGGACATTATTGAATTACTGTGATTGTTTATAGCTGATAGAATGATGCGGGTGATTGTAATAACGTTGGTCCTGATAACAGCGATCCTAGTCAGAGCCACGACACTAAGTCGGCACACGTCCAGATTCGGGTGGGCCAAACGGAATACGAATAAAACGCAGAGAAATTGTACGTGCGCAGTGGGAGAACGATGTATATTGGGAATTAGAGTTAGAAGGCTGATTGCCACAGTAACAGATTTGGTTGCTGAAGTTGAGGATCGTACTAAGGCGGTAGGAATTCGATCCAAATTACTCACCTTAAAACACGAGGGAGAAGTCTAATTGGTTGATCTCATTTTCATGAGACCAAAAGGGGGACTTGTGGGAACCAAGGAGCTAAGTAATCATGGAAAAGTACAAAGAATGTCAGAGTAGAACAAAATGGATAAACCACATTAGTAGGAATGATGAGTCATAAGGATACACGGGAGGTGTTGATTAGAACAGAAAATTATGGCCAAGACGAGAACAAAGAAATAATTAGAAACATCTGGGGTATGGATTGACTTCTGATCAAGACAACAGGATGTTCTGGCCTTGGGGATTAAGATAGGAAGTCTACACCATAGATAATTGCAGAGCAGGAAATTGCTTGAGATAAATCTTATGCAAGGAGTCTATCAAAGAAAGCCAACTCTTGGTCAGTGTAACAATGTTGATCTATATAAACAAAAGAGAATGGATGGTAGGGGTCAGTCTTGGGAAATAGTTCACTGAGAAGGTGACCTATGAACTAATGACTGAACCAGAGCTAACATAGAAACATAGAAGATAGGAGCAGGAGTAGGTCATTCGACCCTTCGAGCCTGCTCCGCCATTCAACGAGATCATGGCTGATCTTAAAGTTCAGTACCCCGTCCCCGCCTTCTCTCCGTAACCTTTAATACCCTTATACTGAAGAAATAGATCTAATTCCCTCTTAAATATATTTAATGAACCTGCCTCTACTGCCCTCTGTGGCAATGAATTCCACAGATTTACCACCCTCTGGGTAAAGAAATTCCTCATCTCGGTCCTAAATGGTTTGCCTATTATCCTCAAACCATGGCCCCGGGTTCTGGACTTTCCCATCATTGGAAACATCCCATCTGCATCCACTCTGTCCAGTCCTGCCAGAATTTTATATGTCTCTATGAGATCCCCTCTCAATCTTCTAAACTCCAGCGAGTACAATCCCAATTTGCGCAATCTTTCCTCATAAGTCATTCCAGCCATTCCAGGTATCAGCCTGGTAAATCACCTCTGCACTCCCTCCATTGCAAGAACATCCTTCCTTAGATAAGGTGACCAAAACTGCACACAATACTCCAGGTGGGGTCTCACCAAGGCCCTGTACAGCTGCAGTAAGGTATCCTTGTTCCTATACTCAAACCCTCTTGATATGAAGGCCAACATACCATTTGCTTTTTTAACCGCCTGCTGTACCTGCATGCTTGCCTTCAGAGACTGGTGTACAAGTACCCCAAGGTCTCTCTGCACTTCCCCATCTCTTAATCTATTGCCATTCAAATAGTAATCTGCCCTCCGGTTTGTATTACCAAAGTGGATAACCTCACATTGATCCACATTGTAGTGCATTTGCCATGTATTTGCCCAGTCCCTCAATTTATCCAAATCACACTGGAGCTTCCTGACCACCTCTTCCGTGCACACAACCCCTCCTAGCTTAGTGTCATCTGCAAATTTGGAGATATTACATCCAATCCCCTCATCCAGATCATTAATGTAAATTGTGAACAGCTGGGGTCCCAGTACAGATCCCTGTGGCACCCCACTGGTCACCACCTGCCACTCAGAAAATGAGCCATTTATCCCAACTCTCTGTCTTCTACCTGCCAGCCAGTTTTCAATCCACATCAATACTTTGCCCCCAATCCCATGAGCCTTGATTTTTGGAAGCTCTGTTAAGCTTTATTCTTGTGCTATATAATAAACTGATTGTGAAACCAAATACCTTCTCCTATCATTTCATTCAACGAGCATGCTGGACTCAGCTGATACATAGACCAAATTGAGGGTAGGGTAAAGCCAGAGTCCAACAAACCACTGTACTAGAATCGTGGTGGAATGCAGGGAAGACCACAGAAGTGCGATAGGGCAGGTAAAAAACAGCAAAGAACCCTGCCTGCCCGTGGGTTCACCGGTACAGGCGCCGCCGACCCTAAACTCCAGTCCGATCAGAATGGGGCCACTACAAGTGTGGGTGGAAGAATCTCCACAAGTCGTGCTCCTGATCACCACGAATGTGCAGAATTCCCAACCACTCCAGAGCCAGGGAAAGCAGACACTGCTACCGTCATTCCCCCAGCAGCAGTTTCCCCAGTACCACGGAGACCTGACGCTACCACTGGGATCCCCTCTAAACCTGCTGCAAATGTCCCAAAGCCAGAGACTCAGCCAACAACCCCAAGCACCCAGGTTACTCCTCCAGCAGACACAAGCCCCACAGAGGCTCTACCAGCAGCTCCCAGTACCCCAGGTCCACCCTTGTTACACCTAAGGGACCAGAAACTGCAGCTTAGCCATGTGCTGCGACCAGACAGGCTGGAGCTCGACCCCAGAAATCCAGGAGCCAGCACGCACTTCGGCCGCTGGCAGAGATGATTTCTGAATTACGTGGAGGGTGCTGAGGCATTGGATAAAAAGCTATTAATGCTGCTGTTAGCCCAGCTGGGAGACCACCCTTACTCCCTTATACAGGATGCCAGGTCCTACCAAGATGTAATGAGCATTTTACAGAGGCATTACAGTGAGGGACATAGTGAACTCCACTCCCGGTACAGACTCATGACCAGGTCACAACAAGTAGGGGAGTCTGCCAGAGATTTTATACTCTCTCTGAAAGACCTGGCGAGAGGCTACAACTTTAAAGCAGTATCAGCTCAGGAGTATGCGGAGGACCTTATTAGGGACAGAATTGTTGCAGGCATACGGTCCACTGAGACGAGGCATCGATTGCTGGAGAAAGGAATGGTGGGGCTAGATGAGACTGTTGCAGAAGCTTTAGAAAGCACCAGGAAAGAATTGGAAGAGTACTCACAGGTCCCTGGGGCTTGGACAAACGTCACACTGCTGGACTCTCTAGCCCAATGAAAAAAAAAGTATGCTGCCTCACAGGAATCCACAGCATCAGCAGGACCTTGAGAGTCCCAAGTGCTTTTTCTGTGGACAAAGAAAGCACCCCAGAGCCTTCTGCCCTGCCAGAGAAAATGTCTGTTCCAACTGTGGAAAATGTGGGCATTATGCAAAAGTCTGCAGAAGCCCCAAGGTCACAGCCAAGGCCCATTCTCATGCTAATGAGAGGCGGGAAAGCTCTTCTTTCTCCACAGACAAACAGAAGAAGAAGAATGCCATGTGCAGCCGACCATCTTGGACAAATGCTACAGAGCAGAGGACAGTCTTCAGGAGATGAATATGACGCCGAGTACTATCGGATGGAAGGACACGAAGGATACGCCAGACTTGCTTCCCTACTCATGAATCAGGCGAGTCCACTCAATTTATCTGACGCCACTGAGTGCATCAAAATTAATTATGTGAGGGTAAATTGCTTAATAGATAGTGGAAGCACTGAAAGTTTTATTGACCAGAGGTTAGTCAACCGCCTTGCCCTCCCTACATGCCTGAGTGAGCACCAGATCCTGTTTGCAGCCAGCAGCCTTGCGGTTGAGGTAAAACAGTTTTGCAGGGTTACTCTAGAAATCCAGCGCACAAAATATGAAGGGTTCAAATTACTAGTACTCCCTCACCTCTGTGCCCCGGTACTATTAGAGTTAGATTTTCAGTGCCAGTTAGAAAGCATTACAATAGTGCACAACGGGCCTCACCCTCCACTACGCCTTACAAAGAAACAACACTGTAGCCTGTCTGTCCTGAACATAGAACCCCCCTCCGCTGTTCACACACCTGACCCCAGAATGCACACCAATAGCCACAAAGAGCAGGAGGTACAGCCCGAGGGATAGAGCCTTCATTAGGACAGAGGTCCGCAGGCTACTACAGGAGGGCATTATAGAGCAGAGCACCAGCCCCTGGAGAGCCCAGGTGGTTGTAGTAAAGTCAGGAGAAAAACTGCACATGGTAGTGGATTACAGCCAGACAATCAACAAATTTACACAACTAGATGCCTACCCCCTGCCACGCATAGCAGACATGGTCAACACCATAGACCTGAAGGCAGCATACCACCAACTGCCCATTAGAAACAGCGATCGCATTTACACAGCATTTGAGGCAGATGGCAGGCTGCTACTTCCCTTACATGTCCCAATTGTAGAACTTGCACAATGAGCTGGGCCACCCGGGGGGTCGCTAGACTGTTTCACTTCATTAAAACCCAAAACCTCCCATTTTCAGTCAAGGAAGTGAGGTCAGTGAACAAGAGCTGCCTCATCTGTGCGGAATGCAAACCACAATTTTACCGGCCAGACAAAGCCACCCTGATAAAAGCTACTAAACCTTTTGAGCGCCTCAGCCTCGATTTTAAAGGCCCGCTCCCGTCCAATAATAGAAATGTCTATTTCTTAAACGTAATAGATGAATCTGATGAAATGGTGCAGATAGACAACAGACTCGCCAAGGCAAATAGTGCCTTTGGAAGACTACACAAAAGAGTCTGGAAAAACAACCAACTGAAAAACCTCACAAAGATAAGCGTATACAGAGCCGTTGTCATACCCACACTCCTGTTCGGCTCCGAATCATGGGTCCTCTACCGGCATCACCTACGGCTCCTAGAACGCTTCCACCAGCGTTGTCTCCGCTCCATCCTCAACATCCATTGGAGCGCTTTCATCCCTAACGTCGAAGTACTCGAGATGGCAGAGGTCGACAGCATCGAGTCCACGCTGCTGAAGATCCAGCTGCGCTGGATGGGTCACGTCTCCAGAATGGAGGACCATCGCCTTCTGTTGGAATCTAGGGGTTAAAACAGTATGAAATAAATGATTAATTAATAAGTGTATATTTACTGCATGGTTCAGGGAAAAAGGAATGTGATTAAGTGGCAATCACAGCATGGAGCAAAGCTGGCTGAGCAAAATTGTCTGCTCCAAAATACAGGGAGAGGAAATGCATAAAACAATTTAGGAGGAATGCTCAAACTAAAGGAGGTGGTGAGTAGCACAGGAGACACAGGCCAGATCAGAACAAAGAATGGCCTGCAAGAAACAAAGGGAATGGAAAACCAGTCTAGGAGGAAGATTAAGGCAGGAGGAGGTGTTAAAGAGAACAGCAGAAATTGGCCAGACAGGAACAGAATGGTGATTAGAAATATCTGGGGATGAATTAATTTCTGATCAAAACAACAGGATAGTCTGGCCTGGAGGATTAAGATGGGAACGCTACACCCCAGATATCTGCAAAACAGGAGATGACTTGTGATAACCCTTATGCAAAAAGATCTAGCAAAGGAAGCCAACTTTTGTTCTGTATGATAATGAAATCTAGCAAAGGAAGCCAACTTTTGTTCTGTATGATAAGGTTGACCTATATAAACTGAACCAACTGGACAATAGGGGTCAGTCTTGGGGAGTAGCTCACTGTGCAGGTGACCTATGAACTAATGAGTGACCCAGAGCTCTGTTAAGTTTTATTCTTGTGCTGTGTAATAAATTGACTGTTGAACCGAATACCTTCTCCTATCACTTCATTCAAAGAACACGCTGGACTCAGACTACACATAGACTAAATTAAGAGTAAGGTAAAGGCAGAGTCCGACAATTCCCAAGATCGTGTTAAATGGCGAGCTCTCCACTGGCCACCGTGACAGAGGTGCACCAAAGAAAAGGTACAAGGACTGCCTAAAGAAATCTCTTGGTGCCTGCCACATTGACCACCGCCAGTGGGCTGATAACGCCTCAAACCGTGCATCTTGGCGCCTCACAGTTTGGCGGGCAGCAACCTCCTTTGAAGAAGACCGCAGAGCCCACCTCACTGACAAAAGGCAAAGGAGGAAAAACCCAACACCCAACCCCAACCAACCAATTTTCCCCTGCAGCCGCTGCAACCGTGTCTGCCTGTCCCGCATGGGACTTGTCAGCCACAAACGAGCCTGCAGCTGACGTGGACTTTTTACCCCCTCCATAAATCTTCGTCCGCGAAGCCAAGCCAAAGAAAAAAGAATAGATGAATATTCCCATTTCCCCTTCGCAATCCCGTGTTCTGATGTATCAGCAGCCACTGTTATAAAATGTCTCCAACCCATCTTCAGCATGAGAACTACATACACACAGACAGGGGTGCTGCATTTATGAGCTCAGAAGTTCAGCAGTGCCTGCACGAGAGAGAGATTGCTACCAGCCACTCTACAAGTTACAATCCCAGGGGGAATGAACAAGTCGAAAGGGAAAATGCCACTATCTGGAAAACGGTCCTCTTGACCTTAAAAGCAAAAGGCCTGCCTGTTACTGGATGGCAAGAAGTGTTGCCAGAAGCCCTATACTCTATACGTTCTTTGTTGTGTACTGCCACTAACATGACCCCACAGGAACGTATCTTTTCTTTCACAGGAAAGCCACGACGGGCTCAGTGCTGCCTAAATGGGACTTGTTCTCCTCCGGAAGCACTGCCATCCCCACAAAGTGGACCTGCTGGTGGATCAAGTGGAGTTGAAGCACGCGAACCCTCAGTACGCCTTCGTCACATTCCCAGATGGAAGAGAAGACTCGGTGGCCACTAGGGATCTCACAGCGGCCGGATATGTGAACAACTTGGAGGAAACACAGATGTCTATGGATCAACAAGGAGCACAGCAGCAGTCACTAGAACAGTCGTCAATCGAGTCACCCCAGAGGACTATACCACCCTCCCTGGAAATCAGGACCCTGGGTACGCCCGCCCCACAGAATATCACCACCCTAGACGATGGCAGGACCTAATCCCATACAAGAGGATCCCCAACCCACATGGCCACATGACCAACCAGTACTTCCCACTCCCACACCTCACAAGGCCAAGACCACACTCCCCACCCCCATACCACTACCGAGGAGGTCCAGAAGGCAACAGAAGCCACAAAAAATTTTGGACATGAACTTACAAACAAGGGAAGGAGGAGGGGGGGGGATAACAATTTTTTAAGGGGTGGTGAATGTGGTGATATGTAATTACACCACTGGGTCACCAGGGGTCATCCTGGTGACCTTGTATATGAAGCAGTCCAGAGCTACTGTCTAGCCTTCCAGATTTGTCTTGCAGAGAGACAAGACCTCTTAGTGTACATATTAGTTTACTAAAGCTGTCTTATACTCATACTGCTGTTGTGGTTATTGTCAGTACATAGATACAGGAAAAACAGTGGATATGGTGTACTTAAATTTTCATAAATCCACATCAAATGTTGATGTGTAAAATCAAAGCTTATGGTATTGGGGTGGTGTCTTGGCATGGACTGAAAACTGGTTTTCGAGGGATATTGGAGATCTGGTTAAAAAGAAGAGCGAGGTGTGTAGCAAGTATAGGCGACAATGAGCAAATGAGGTACCTGGGAAATTGAAAAATTGAAAGATAAAACAAGGAAATCAAAAGGGCTAAAAGAAGACATGAGGTTGCTTTGACAGACAATGTGAAGGAAAATTCTAAAGGTTTTTATAGTGATATTAAGAGAAAAATAATAGCAAGGAACAAAATTGGTCCCCTTGAAGATCAGAATACGGAGCCAGAAAATCTTTTTGATTTTTTAAGAAGAAGAAGAAGAAGAAGAAGAAGAAGAAGAAGAATGTATAAGTAAGAACTAAAGGAGGGGAAAAGAAGGGAAGTAAGGGAGAAGGGGAAAAAAAAGAGGAAGGGTTAAAAAAATTAATAATAAATAAATATATAATAAGAAAAAGAAAAGAGGGGGAGCTTTGTTGTGAAGATAAAAGTTTTCTGGAGGGGGTTGGGTGGGAGAGAATAACAGTCACTGCGAAATCAGTTGACACTTGCGAACAGGTTCGCAGTTCGAATGGAGAGGGGAGTTGTGGTTGCCCGGCAAGGGACAAGGGGTGATCGGGGGCGGGGGGGGTGGGGAGACACTTGGGGGTAAGGGAATTTTAGATGTGGAAATAGTTGAAATATTTTATGTTTTAGAAGTGTTCAAAAAAAGAAAACTGAAAAATGGAAATGGGGAAAAGGGGAAAGGTGGTGGTGAAGAAGCGGAAATGAGAGGTAAACAAAGTATGAAATGGCCATGTTGAACTATATGACTATAAATATTAACAGAATACATAACCAAATCAAAAGGAAGAGGCTATTAAATTTACTGAAAAAAGAAAAATATAGATACAGCATTCGTGCAGGAAACGCATCTAACTAAAGTGGAACACAAGAAATTAAAGAGAGACTGGGTAGGGCATGTAACAGCTGAATTATATAACTCAAAAGCCAGAGATGTAGCTATATTAATCAATAAAAATGTACCAATCAAAATAGAGGAGGAAATAATAGATCCTGCAGGGAGATACATAATGTTAAAATGTCAGATATATTCAGAACTCTGGAATTTGGTCAATATATATGCACCTAATGAAGAGGATCAAATGTTTATGCAAGATATTTTTTTGAAGATTGTAAATACGCAGGGGAATATATTGATAGGAGGGGACTTTAACCTTAATTTGGATAAAACTGGACAAAAGACTAGCAGAAAGAACAAAGTAGCCAGATTTATGGTTAAATCAATGCAGGAAATGCAACTTTTGGATATATGGAGGAGACAACACCCAAAGGAGAAGGAATACTCATTTTGTTTGAGTAGACATAAAACATACTCAAGGATTGACCTGTTCCTGTTGTTGGCCCATATCCAAGGGAGAGTTAGGAAAACAGAATATAAAGCTAGATTGTTATCGGATCACTCACCCCTCTTGTTAGCAATAGTGCTGGAGGACATCCCACCAAGAACGTATAGATGGAGATTAAATTCCATGCTACTTAAAAGACAGGATTTTAGAGAATTTATTGAGCTCCAAATTAAAATGTACTTTGAAATAAATACAGAATCAGTGAAAGATACATTTATATTATGGGATACAATGAAAGCCTTCATCAGAGGGCAGATAATAAGTTATGTAACTAAAAAGAAGGACTACAATCGGGAAATAGAACAGCTGGAAAGGGAAATAGTAAGTACAGAAAAAGAACTAGCAACAAGGGAAGATACAACAAAAAGAAGAGAATTGGCGGACAAAAAAATAAAATACGAAACACTACAAACGTATAAGGTGGAGAAGAATATAATGACGATAAAGCAGAAGTATTATGAGCTAGGAGAAAAAACGCACAAAATACTAGCTTGGCAGCTTAAAACAGAACAAGCTAAAAGAACGGTATTGGCATCAAGAAAAAAGGACAAACAAATTACATATAACCCAACAGAGATCAATGAAAACTTCAAGGAATTCTAAGAGCAATTATACCGAACTGAGAACGAAGGGAAAGAAGACAAAATAGATGAATTTCTAGCTAAAATTGAACTACCGAAATTGCAAGGAGGAGCAAAACAAATTGATAAAACCATTTGAAATAGAGGAAATACAGGATATATTAAAAAAGCTACCGAACAGTAAAATGCTTGGAGAGGACGGACTCCCAATAGAATTCTATAAAACATTTAAAGACTTATTAATTCCTCCTCTCCTGGAAGTAATGAACCAGATTGAAGAAACACAAAACATGCCAGATTCATGTAAAACAGCAATAATTACAGTAATACCACTAACACGAGCATCGTATAGACCAATTAACTCAGGTAATACCTCAACTATTAGCAAACAGATTGAATGACTGTGTACCAAAAATAGTAAAACTAGATCAAACTGGATTTATTAAGAAAAGACGAACAAAGGACAATATCTGTAAGTTCATTAACTTAATCCAGCACAAGGAAATAAGACGCCAACAGTGGCGGTTGCTTTAGACGCAGAGAAAGCCTTTGACAGAGTAGAATGGAATTATTTATTCAAAGTACTACAGAGGTTCAACCTACTAGAGAAATATATTAATTGGATTAAAGCTTTATATAAGGGATAATTGGCGAAGGTGACAGTAAATGGATATATATTGAACAAATTTAAATTAAGCAGGTCAACTAGGCAGGGATGACCACTATCTCCCTTACTGTTCTCTTTAGCTATAGAACCCTTGGCAGAACAGAAAATAAAATAAAAGGGATAAAAATAAAAGAGAAGGAATATAAAATCAGTCTATTTGCAGATGACATCATAGTATACTTAACAGAACTAGAATTATCAATAAAAGAATGACATAAGAAATTGAAGGAATATGGAGAAATATTGGGGTACAAGATCAACACAAATGAAAGTGAAGCGATGCCAATGAATAATCCAGATTTCACAAAGTTTAAGAAAGAATCACCATTTAAATGGCAAACACAAGCAATCCAATACCTAGGTATTAGACTAGATAATAATCTAGGCCATCTATACAAATTAAATTATCAGCCATTAATGAAGAAATTACAAGATGACTTAGAATATTGGAAAGATTTACCACTAACACTGATAGGAAGGGTAAATTGCATTAAAATGAATACAAGGATACAATACCTATTTCAATCGTTACCAATTCCCTTAACAGAGAAATTCTTCAATGAGCTAAAGAAAATAATAAGGAAATTCTTATGGAAAGGGGGGAAACCAAGGATAGCGCTAGATAAATTAACAGAATGGTACAAAACTTTAAGAATTATTATAGAGCAGCACAATTAAGGTATCTATCAGATTTTTATCAAACAAGGGAAAAACCAGATTGGACCAGGTTAGAGCTAGATAAAATAGGGGAGAAGGTAGCAGAACATATACTTTATAAGTGGGATGAAAAATTAGTGCAACATAGAAGTTCACCAGTACTGCACCATCTGCTCAACATTTGGAAGAAGATTCACGTAGAAAGGAAAAAAAACTAATTACCAACTACCAAAATTATTATTGACGCAAAATCAACTAATCCCTTTCACAATAGATAACCTTTCCTTTAGAGAATGGAAGAGAAAAGGGATCAAAAGAATAGAAAATTGTTTTTTGGGAAATAATTTGTTATCTTTTGAACAAATGAAGTACAAATATGGTATAACTCACGGTACAATGTTTGCATACCACCAACTGAAAACCTACTTAAAGGACAAATTGGGAAAATTGGGAAAGTGGGAACAAGATCTAAACATAAAGATAAAAAATGAAAAATGGGAAAAGCTATGCTCCGGAACTATTAGAAATACAGTAAATACAAGGTTACACTGTGACCTTGTATATAAAGCAGTCCAGAGCTACTCTCCAGCTTTCCAGGTTCGTCTTGCAGAGAGACAAGACCTCTTAGCGTACATATTAGTTTATTAAAGCTGTCTTATACTCACACTGCTGGTGTGGTTATTGTCAGTACAGGATCGATGGTCATCTGGTTCATCCATGTCAGTTGGAACCCTAATTTTGTTCGTGACATTGTCCCTCAATGATCACAGCTTCTTTGCAATTTGTCAATTTATTGGAATTTAAAATGTTATACATGGCCATTACTGCAGCATTTAATACTAGCTGGTACTGGATGTCAGCTATTTTTCTGCATATAGCCAATGTGTCCTTTAAATGTACCCTAAAGCAGTTACTGCAAAACATAGTGACCTATATTAAATATGCAAAGTGGTTGTACAATACAATTGCTTTCTGTCCAGACCTCTCTAGCTTTGGTCCATGACCAAGCCGACCAGGAAATCCTGCCAATGGCTATGGATGGTCACCTGAAGAATGCTGTTATTCAATGATCAGTGTGAAGTCAACTGTCTTGATCAGGTTGGTTGTGTGCAATCCTGACTGAGACAGATATAACCATATAACCACTTACAGCACAGAACAGGCCGGTTCGGCCCTACTAGTCCATGCCGTAGCAAATCCCCACCCTCCTAGTCCCACTGACCAGCACCCGGTCCATACCCCTCTAGTCCCCTCCTATCCATGTAACGATCCAGTCTTTCCTTAAATGTAACCAATGAACCCGCCTCGACCACGTCTGCCGGAAGCTCATTCCACATCCCCATCACCCTCTTCGTAAAGAAATTTCCCCTCATGTTCCCCTTATAATTTTCCCCCTTCAATCTTAAACCATGTCCTCTAGTTTGAATCGCCCCCTTTCTTAATTGAAAAAGCCTATCCACATTTACTCTGTCTGTCCCTTTTAAAATCTTAAACACCTCTATCAAGTCCCCTCTCAATCTTCTACGCTCCAGAGAAAAAAGCCCCAGTCTGCACAACCTTTCCCTGTAACTCAGACCCTGAAATCCTGTCAACATTCTCGTGAACCTTCTCTGCACTCTCTCTATTTTGTTTATATCTTTCCTATAATTTGGTGACCAAAACTGTACACAGTACTCCAAATTTGGCCTCACCAATGCCTTGTACAATTTCATCATAACCTCCCTACTCTTGAATTCAATACTCCAATTTATGAAGGCCAACATTCCAGATGCCTTCTTCACCACACCATCTACCTGAGTTTCAGCCTTGAGGGTACTATTTACCATAACTCCTAAATCCCTTTGTTGCTCTGCACTCCTCAATTGTCTACCATTCAATGTATATGACCTATTTAAATTTGCCTTTCCAAAATGTAGCACCTCACATTTATCTGTATTAAATTCCATCAGCCATTTCTCAGCCCACACCTCCAGCCTTCCTAAATCACCTTTTAATCTACGGTAATCTACCTCACTGTCCACAACACCAAACTTGCTTATCCAATTCTCCACCCCTACATCCAGATCGTTAATATATATAACAAATAATAGTGGACCCAGGACCGAACCCTGAGGAACTCCACTAGTCACCGGCCTCCAATTGGACAAACAATTGTCTACCACTACTCTCTGACACCTCCCATCCAACCACTGCTGAATCCATTTCACTACCTCCTTATTTATACCTAATGCCTCCACCTTTTTTCCTAACCTCCTGTGGGGAACTTTGTCAAAAGCTTTACTAAAGTCCAAATAGACAACATCCACAGCTTTCCCTTCATCAACCTTTTTTGTAACCCCCTCGAAGAACTCAATCAGGTTTGTCAAGCATGATCTACCCCTGACAAAACCATGCTGATTACTCCCTGTACCTCCAAAAATTTGTATATAGCATCCCTCAGAACACTTTCTTTTTTTTACACTTTATTTAAGATTTTATAACATGAATAATATATACGATTACATTAAAAAAATTAAGAATAAAATAATAAAATTACAATACGGTATCAGTAATCTAAATAAACTATACCCTCCCCAATAATTATTACACATTAATAACCCAACTCAAATTAGTCCAACCCCCCCTTCCCCCCCAAAATAAAGAGTGAAGAATTAATAAAGTTAATAATATATGTGAGGAAAAAAAACCCACTTACAAAAAAAACCAAAAACATAACTGATTAAAATACTAACAAAAAGAAAAGTAATTAATACTAAGATATCAGACTTAAAAAACATATTTAAATCAAACTTAAATGCATATATTTAACAGAGTTAAGATGAAACATATATTTAACTCAAACTTAATATAAAAAATTAGTAAAGTTAGTAATATTATCTATCAAAAATTCTTAAACAATAATCAATTCTTAAAAAAAATTGTAGCATGAAAAAAAAGATGAAAAAAAAACTTTCTCTATAGAGATAAACCTTCTCCAAATATCAACTAACTTCACATCTATCATCATATTAGTCACATAAACCACCATCTTAAAACAAAATTCAAACCTCATTAAGCATTGTACAATTCAATTTTAGTACTCTTCCACCATTTTTCCCTTTTACTCTTGAATAGTTATCCAATAAAAGCTCCAATACCACATTTAAATATCCCCAATCATTACGTTAAAATTCAGATATCTAAATAATAAAAACACCCTCAGAACACTTTCCATCAACTTGCCCACCACAGATGTCAGACTGGATGTTGTTTTAGATATTGTACGTTCATCAAGCTATCTAAGAGAGCTGCTTGAATGGCTGGAACGTGTTAGTTTCCTATTGCTGATGACCTAAGGTGCTATTTAATCTACTGCTTGCTGAGGAGGACGGCACATCCACTCAATGACAATAATAACAATTATAATGTCATAAACATTGTATAATGTACACATGCACAAAATTTTACTTGTTGCAGATGAAGAGGTACTTTGTAAAAAAAACTAAAACATCTGCAGTATACTTAATTGAATTAAAAACAAACATAAAACAATAGATAAATATTCATAATTATCCTTGTGCAAAAAAAAGAGTGACTTAGCAATAGTGCAGACAGTTCTTTTTGTTGTGTCGGAGCCGTCTCTGATTAATGTAATGCTACTGTAAAGTCACTCAAGACATTTGACAATGTTCAGGGCACTAAAGTCACTCAAGACATTTGACAATGTTCAGGGCACTAAAGTCACTCAAGACATTTGACAATGTTCAGGGCACTAAATAAAAGTAAATCCTTCGTTTGCATTGTTGTGCTTTGATGATCAGTTTCAAATCTCTGTCTGTCCCTGTTGCAGTGTCTTGTTGCAGGTTGATGATGATTTAATTGCTTTGACTGTTACCTTTATTGTTCTCATACAGACCAGACACATTCCAGCTGTAGTAGAAAAGACCTGCACCTTTAGGCAAGCCATTCCAGTACAGTTGCAACACTGGCATCTATCTGGACAATGTGGAAAATTCCCCAGGTGTGTTGCACTCACACAAAACAGGACAAATCTAATCTGACTATTAGTGCCCAATCAATTTACCTGTCATTAACGGTGTTATCAAGTAGAACTGAGTCACCAATAAACTTTTCACTTTGCCCATTTTGCTTTCACCCAAACAATTCTGCTCTAGACCTCATCACAGCCTTGGCCCAGGAGCTGAATTCAAGATGGGAGATGAAAATGACCATCTTTGGCACCCTGGCAGAATTTGGCTGAGGTTGGCATCAAAGTGCCTGGTAAAACTAAGGTACATCAAAAGGAAGACAAAGAGTGGCTGGTACCATGCCTCACATAAAAGAATGGTTGAAGGTTGGAGGTCAATTATCCAGGTCCACAGACATGGCTGTAGGAGATCTTCAGGAAGTATCCTCAACCCAAATATCTTCATCTGTCAATGAGATCTTAACTCCATCATAAACTCAGAACTGGAGATCTTCACTGACAATTCCACAATCATCAATTCCATGTGCACTACCTCAGTTAAAGATGCAGTCCAAACCTGCACGCAGCATGACCTGCAGTATGTACACAGATGCATTTTGGTAATATTTGCCAGTCAATATTAATAAATGCCAGTCAATAACTATGTCCAATAAGAGTCTAACCACCTACCCTTGACATTCATGGCATTACCTTTGCTGAGCTTCCCACTATTAACATCTGAGGGGTCAGCATTGATCCCTGGTTTGGCACATAAATACCATGAATACAGGAGCCAGTAAGAGACTTTATACCTTTTAACACTCCAAATTTTTTACACCATTCATAAGGCACAAATCAGGAGCATGATGGAACACTCTCCACTTGCTGGACTGCGCAACATCATCAGCTGTCAGGGAACCCAACACCAACCCATTTGAATTGCATCTGTTTAATTACTGTACATAATCATTGATGTAGAGCGGCAGCAGTGGGCACCATCTACAAAAGGCACTACAGTTACCTGCTTGCACAGCACCTCCCTAACACTGTAAGCTCCTGCACTAAAAAGGACCAAAACTGTTGAGGCACGGGAATACTACTATCTTCAAGTCAACGTCATGGCAAGGTCCCTCATGGTAGACTCATTCAGAAAGTCATGAGGCATGGGATCCTTGGCTGTGTGGATTCGGAATTGCTTTTCATAAAGAAAGAAGAGGGTAGTAGTTGATGGAATGTATTCTCCCTGGAGGTCAGTAAGAAGTGGAGTTGTCGGTTACAGCAAGGATAGAGACAGGATGCAGAGTTGAGCAGAAAAGTGGCAGATGGATTTCAATCCAGATAAGCATGAAGTGATGCATTTTGGAAGGTCAAACGAAGGCAGAGCGCATGGTTAATGGCAGAATTCTTAAAAGTATGGAAGGACGGAGGACAGAGTCAAAATCCATCGATCTCTCAAGGCTGCTGTGTAGGTTGATAGGGTAATTAAGAAGTCTTACGGGATGGTGGGCTTCATTAGCTGGGGGATTAAGTTCAGGAATCGTGAGGTAATGTTGCAGCTCTATACAACTCTGGTTAGATCACACTTGGAATATTGTTTTCAGTCCTGGTCACCTCATTACAGGAAGGATGTGGAAGCTATGGAGAGGGTGCAAAGGAGATTTACCAGGATGTTACCTGGATTTGAGAAAGTATCTTATAAGGCAAGGTTAACAGAGCTGGGGCATTTCTCTTGGAGTGAAGATGGATGAGAGGTGACTTAGGGGACTACAAGATTATGAGAGGCATTTAGGAGGGACAGCCAACACTTTTTCCCAGGGTGAGAGTAGCAAACACCTGAGGACATCAGTATAAAGTGAGAGGAGAAAAGTTTAGGGTAAGTTTTTTTTTACACAGAGAGTAGTAGGTGCCTGGAATGCATTGGCAGGAGTCGTGGTGGAGGCTGGTACAATAGAGACATTTAAAAGACTCTTCTTAGACAGGCACAGGGATGCACAGAAAATAGAGGATAATGGGTGTGAGGTAGGGGAAGTTTAGCTTGTTGAGTAGTTAGATTGAGTGGGCAAAAGGGTCTGCAATGTGCTGTAATGTTCTATGTTCATTCTGATTTGGAAGTATATTAAGGAAATATATCTTCATTGTTGCTGCATTGAAATTGTGGAGCTTCCCTTCCCAACAATATTAGGAAGGTGTATTCATTAGGACTGCAGCAATTCAAGGCAGTGGTTCAACGCCACCTTGTATCATCACTTAAGGATGAGCAATAAATGCCTAGATCCTGAAACTGAATACAACAAATAAATTCATAATGTAGCTTATATCTGCCCAACATAATTGGAGGCAATCATCAGTGAACTTTTGCATGTGAATCAGAGTCAGAATTTATTGTCATGAACATGTCACAAAATTTGTTGTTTTGTGGCAGCGTCACAGGGTAAATATTATCTAAACCACCTGACAAAATAAATAAAAATAGTGGGAGAAAAAGTCAGAAAAGGCCGTGTCTCCGGTTCATTGATTATTCAGGAATCTGATGGCAGAGGGGAAGAAGCTGTTCTTGTGCCACTGAGTGCTCGTCTTCAAGCTCCCATACCTTTCCCTGATGGTAGCAGAGTGAAGACAGCATGGCCTAGGGGTGGGGGTCCTTGAGGGTAGAGACTGCTTTCTTAAGACACCATCTCTTGTTGATGTCCTCAAAGGAGGGACGAGTGGTGTCTGTGATTGCATACTCCTCACAAGTATGGCCGCTGGCAAGCCTTCTTCGTAATTGCATTAACGTGAAGGCTCCAAGATAGATTCTTGGAGATGTTGACACTCAGTAACTTAAAAGTTTTGACCCTCTTCACTGCTGACTGCTTGATGAGGACTGGTTTGTGTTCTCCTAACTTCCTCCTGAAGTCTACAATCATCTCCTTGGATTTGCTAAAGTTGAGTGCAAGTTTATTGGTGTGACACCACTCAACAAGCTGATCTATCTTCCTCATTGCTATCTGTGATTCTGCCGACAACTGTCATGTCATCAGCAAATTTGTAGATAGCATTGAATTGTTCCCAGCCACACAGTCATGGGTGTATAATGAGTAGAGCCGTGAGCTAAACATGCATCCTTGAGGTGTGCCGATGTTGATAGTCAGTGAGGAGGTGACATTGTTTCCAATTCATGCTAACCGTGGTCTTCCAATGAGGAAGTCAAGGTTCCAGTTGCAGAGGAGAGTACAGGGGCCAAAGGTTTGGAGCTTGTTGACCAGCACTCACAGAATAATGGTGTTGAAGGCTGAGTTCAATGGAAAGCAGCCGAATATAAGAGTTGCTGTTTACTAGGTGATCCAGAAATGAGTGGAGAACCAATGATATTGCATCTACTGTGGAGTGATGTGATGGTAGGAAAATTGCAATGGGTTCAGTCCTTTACTTAAGTCCATGTTAATTCTGGCCATGATCAATCTCCCAAAACGTTTCATCACAGTAGATGTTGGTGCTTCTGACCAATAGTCATTGAGGCAGCTCACCCTACTCTTCTTGGGCACCAGGATGATCGATGCCCTTTTGAAGCAGGTGGGAACATCTGACTGCAGCAATGAGAGGTTGAAAATTTTTTTGAACACTCTGGCAATTTGGATGGCACAAATTTTCAGTACCTTACCAGGTATGCCATCAGGACAGATACCTTGCAAGGGTTCACCCTCTTGAATGATGTTTTGACGTCAGCCTCAGAGACAGATATCACAGGATCCTCAGCCTTTGCAGGGATTCTCGTAGACACTGTTGAGTTCTCCTTCTCAAAGTGGGCATAGAAGATGTTCAGCTCATCAGGCAATGAACCATCACAGCCATCTATGGTATTCACCCTCATTTTGTAGGCTGTAATGGCCTGCTCTCCCTGCCATATCTGGCATGTATCTAGATCTGTCTCTAGCTTCCTCTGGAATTGCTTTTTTGCTGCAGAGGTAGCCTTCCACATGTCGTACCTGGACTTTTTTTTAGAGATCTGGATCCCAGTCCTTAAACATCCTTGATCTCACCCTCAGCAGATTCCGAATCATCTGAATAATCCAAGATTTCTGGTTGGGGAACTTCCAGTATGTACATGTTGGCACACATTTGTCCACGCAGTCTTGATGAAGTCAGTGATGCATGTTGCATACTTATTCAGGTCTAAAAATGAGTCCTTGAATATTGTCCAGTCCACCTATTCAAAGTATGGCAAAGTATGAACCTAGTGTGCTCATAACTAACATCCCTCTAAAAGAAGGTGTACACCACTGTTCTTCCTTTCCGCATTCTGTCACTGAACATATTCATATTCTGTTCAAAAGGCTTGGCTTGATTTGGTTGTGAATCACATGCATAAATCTGTTATTTTAATCACGTGATTATTTAAGCCAAACTCTTTGGAATGGAATGATCTACTCATTTTGACTGTAGTACCGATAGAATATGATCTTGGGTTATCAGTGCCTCAATGAAATGTCTTTAGATTCAGCAAATTTTATGTTAATGGAGCTTTGATAAGCTCCCTGATGAACATTTCTGACCAGAGTTGGAAATGGGCCAGCACTGTAATGGCTATCAGTCTTCACTTCGAGAGGCGGTGTCTTAAGAAAGCAGCCTCTATCCTCAAGGACCCCCACCACCCAGGCCATATCCTCTTCACACTGCTACCATCAGTAAAAGAGGTACAGCAGCCCAAAGATGAACACCCAGCAGCTTCTTTCCCTCTGCCATCAGATTTCTGAAGGGACAATGACAAACTTTACCTCACATTTTCTTATTTTTGCACAACTTCTTTATTTTTTAATGTAATTTACAGTAATATTTGCACTGTAATGCTGCCATAAAACATAAAACAACCAGTTGTATGTTCATGATGATTAATTCTGATTCTGTTCAAGCCTGAACTCAAGATCTGACCCTTCAAGTTTGTATATTGAAGCTACTGTGACTAATGGCACACTCTCTGATTTACCCTGCTAGCATGAGAACAAAGTCAGTCAACATATTCAAACACTTTCAGTTCTTTCCCATCAACACTTCTTTACCAGTTCAATGTGCATATCTCTGTGGGTTTAGTCTAGAAAGAAGAGATATGCAGAGGGTGCAAAAAAATATACAGGAAGCACAGGGACACCTGAAAGGTATGGTTTACTTGAGGTTTTACTCAGAATGTGACCACGGACACAACAACACACACATGATCAAACAGGTCATACCTGTTTCCATATATTATAATAATAATGGAAACAGGCAAGTATAGATCCAACAGCAGCTTATAAAATTTCACCTTTTTGTTGTTCAGATGCTGGGTTATCTGTTAGTAATGGTTTCCAATATATTATCAGTATGATATTGTAAAAATGCTTGTCAGAAAGGGAGCCAGAGTGTCAACACTTTTATTACTAAATAAGCAGCAGAAGCTCAATGATTTACCATTAATTTACTGGTGAGACCAAAGCTTTTTTCTGCCTATCCAGCTTCAGTGCTTCAGTCTCCCGGTTCCCATAACTTAGAGCAAATGTTCTGGCAACATCTGCTGATTCAAAACCACAAGAACAACATTGCATTACAAAGAAACCGGCCTTAAGAAAACAAATACAATAAGATCAGACGTCATGTGGTTAGACCATCCAGATCTACTCTCCCGAGCTGGGATCCTTGGCTTGTCAGAAAATGACGCAGGATCATTTGCTACAGACTATGATGAAAACTGTAGAACTTCCCCACATTTGCCATCACTAAGTTCAAACAGCTCAATTAGCTTTATCTTGGTAGGAGTTCATGCTTTTTAAAAAAAAATGAATGTTAGATACTGAACGTGGCATAGAATTACTTTGAGAAGAGGATTAAAATAGGTCCTAAATTTAAAGAAGGCACATCTGTCAAAACTCTGGTTTTGACACAGCTTTTGTCCTGGAATCTGATTCTCATCATTTGCATTTGCTTGGAAGTGATCAAGTATTGTTTAAAGGATTGTTCTAGTAGCAATAGTTGAGGGCGCTAAACTTATGGAGATCTAAAGTTTTAGTCATAAGACATAGAAGGAGGCCATTTCAGCCCATCAAGTCTATGCTGGCTTGCAAAGCAATCCCAGTCCCACTAATATTCCCTGTCACCTATATTCCCAACATTTCCATCAGCTCTCTCAGATTCTACCACTTGCCCATACTAAATGCAATTTGAAGTGGCCAATTAACCTGATACTCTCACACTTTTGGAATGTGGGAAGAAACTGGAGCCCCCAGGAAATGCTATGTGGCCACAAGAAAAGCATGCAAACACCACAGAGACAGCACCAGGGGTCAGAATTTAACCCAAATCATTAAAACCCAGATGCAGCAGCTCTACTAGTTGCTCTGATTGATCCAAATTGATAGGTTGCAGGGACTATCGAAGAGGGTAATTGGGTTCTCAAATGCTGTTCAGAGGTACTTATGGAGGAGATCGAAGGAAAAGTAACCACAGCAGCCTGTGCCCTCTGCCTGCCCTACATCCACCTTCCGATTCTCTGCAGATCAGAATCATCCTAGCAAGTTGCATGATCAAGTATTCCCTCTTTCAGCTCCTTCACTGAGCCGCTTTCCTCCTAAAGAAACATTTCAGTTCAAGATGCCATCTTGGACATTTCCAAAGCTGTTTAATGGCTTACATAGCTACTAAATCTCCTTCCACACCTAACCTCCGCTGAAGTTTTATTTTGCATTACTATAGCCAGAGATGGTTCACAAAGCACTTGTCAAAGTTGTTCCACCACTTTAGAAACAACACTTGACTGAGGCAGGCAGCCATTTCCTGTGTGGCAGGCTACGCCGCAGATGGTTACTGAAATTCAGAGCAAGAAGTTGTAAGTAGGTGAAGATATCTATTTAGTTCCATGCTGTGGAAATAAACAGTACATGAAATTAAAGACAGGAAGAGCCACTGAGCATTGGCAGTAAATGGCTCCGGATTAACAACCGCACAACAAATATAGAACAAGAGAAGATCTATGGAAACCACATCAGCTAAAAAAAAAAATTATGCCATGGCAAATGCTTCAAAATAATCCCCATTTGAGGAGTATCTGCATGGTCCACTTTTTCCACTGATGCTTAAGATTTAAAGACATAAAATTTCTCTGAATGACTGGAAATCCAAGTCTACCTACTGCTCCTCTTCCCCAACATCCTCTGAGGATCTTTCTTTAAAAACAGACAAGCCTAAAATCATCCAGTTGGAGAGGTGGCATCATGGAAAAATCTTGCATGAGGAGTGTGGTGGTACACCACTGGCCTACTGCAAGGGCCAACCTCTGTAGCTGCAGAAGAGCATGGGGACAAGACAACACCTGCCAATCAGCCGACCTGAATAGACCAAGCCCCATCCAGTTGTGAGAAGCAGAGGTGCCTTCACAGATTTCACTCCAGACAAAAATTGAGAACAAAGAACTTTTATTATACTATTACAACACTGCAAAGTTGGGTGCTTCCCCTTACCCTGGGAATACACACAGATACCGAGGCTGACCCAACTTTTATACATTTCATTTCAGTACAGAGATACCTTCCCCCTAACATTCTTCTGCCTCCTGGATTGGTTTAGCATTAGGTAATTCTGCCCACGTGGATTCTAACTTCTTATCAGTTTATGTGCCTTCCTGCAAACTTGTTAGCCGGGAAATATCATGTCTTTGTTCTTTACTCATTAATCAATCCCCAAGACTTGCTAAAGCTATCTACTTGCTATCCTGTTTTGAAGATCCTTATTTTATTATACTTTTATAACCCTTCCTCCCATTCCAGCATCCCTTCACCCTGATTTAACCCATAATACTTCATTTCTAATGAGCACTTGCTTGACTCCTCACATTCCAGCATCGCTTCACCTTAAGTTAACCCATAATACTTCATTTCTAATGAGCACTTGCTTGACTCCTCACATTCCAGTATCCCTTCACCTTAAGTTAACCCATAATACTTCATTTTTAATTAGCACTTGCTTGACTCCTCACATTCCAGTATCCCTTACAATCCACCCTTTTTCTTTAGCTACGCTTAGTAAATCCCCATTCGGTAGTGCTCTGTCAAGCTTGGTCCCTTTCCCAGCGAGCGAGCAAACGAACTGCGGCCTCAGCATCATCAGACAGAGCATGGGAAGTATACATCACTTGGGCTGTAGTGACCTACCGAAGGGCCCGCCGAATCAAACACTGCACAAAAGTCTTTAGGCAGGGGAGCACCATAATGGCCAGAATAGCGAGTCCAGCTGCTATAAGGGCTATGGGTATCAAACTCCAGTTACCAATAAAAAGTCTAGTTCATCCCACACCGGACCAAGGTTGCCCCGTCTGAACCTGGGCATGGGAAGATTTTCGAACTCCTGAAGAAATGTCTTTAACCGCCTGACCGTTGTGAGCATTGTCCTTAACCAGTCTTTCACAAACGCTGCCTTCAGCAGCCAACGAGTAATCGAGAGCCAGGCGGTTTTGTTGAACTGTGGCTCGTATCTGTCGTTTTTCTTCAGCCCCTAAATTCAGGGCCATTGCTATCTGTTTGGTGATGATCTCCATGGCTGCCTGGAGTCTGATTAAACGATTTAAATGCCAAGCAGCTTTAGTATTCTGGAGCAGCTTACTTCGTTTACAGCTGGAACTCCCCTTACAGTGGTGGTTTTTTTTAATATTCCGAATGTCTGTGTGACCCAAAGGATGCTTTACAGGAGACCAAGTTGGGGAGGGGTGTTTCTTGTCACTTAACCTGTGAGTTGCAGCTTGTCTGCGAACATTAGCATAAGTATCACTGAGCCTGTGAGTTGCAGCCTGTCTGTGAACATTAGCATATGTATTAACTCTATCTCTGCCACATGTACAATCCTGACTACAATTCTGTCTGTCTTTATCCCACCATCTCCTTTGTGCTATCCCTTTAAAACTCCTCTCTTTAATACCTGTAGAGGCCAAAATACAAATCAAATCTACTCCTCTAGAGCCGTTCTGTTCCCCTGGTCCATGTTGGGATCCTATATTAACACATACCCCACTATGACTATACTTTATATCTATGCCCTGTCTACATTCTAAAGGTAAATAATTGTCACCTCTGCTGTCCCTATTCCAGGAGGACTTAATACATCGTGAGTAATTTAGGGATGTCCCAAAAACGGGGAACCAACAAGTAAACAATACAGTAAATGGTAAAAACAACATTATAGCACTTTTTCCCGGCGTAGTGTAACTTTCGGATCAGAAGGATGGAGGACAGCATGCCCTGTGGAGGGTAGATTATCAATGTCTTTAGTCCATGGATCAGCAGCTTGTTTAATTCGTTGTATTTGAGTCCACCCCTTTTCTTTTGTTCGCACTGCAGTGTCTGTAATCAAAAGTACACAATAGGGGCCATCCCAGACAGGTTTTAGTTGGTGATCTTGCCATGCTTTTACATATACCTAATCACCAGGTTTAATTGATTGAATAGGATACTCCAGGAGTGGGCAGTAACAGCTGCATGTCTATTTTCTCCGTGAGTGCAGCCTGTTTGGCAGCTGCATCTGCCTGTCTGTTCCCCTGTGCTTCAGGACTGTCACCACTTTGATGGCTCCGTACATGAACTACAGTTATTTCCTCAGGTAATGTAAGAGCATCTAGAGATTGGACAATTAAGTTTTCATGGATTAACTTTTGTCCTTTTCCAGTTATCATTCCCCGCTCTTTCCAGATCTCCCCAAAGGTGTGCACTACACCAAAAGCATACTCTGAGTCTGTGTAGATCGTGCCCACCTTGTTCTCTAGACCCTGCAGAGCTCTACAGAGGGCATACAATTCACAAGATTGTGCTGACCAATGACTGGGAAGGTGACCGGCTTCAATCACCACTCCTTCTTTCCCATCCACTACACTGTACCCACTATAGCGAGTGCCATCAATGCAACGAGAAGATCCATCAATAAACCACCTTTCACCCTCCTGTAAAGGCTCATCACTTAAATCCTCTCTAATTTTGGTCTGTAAATCTATTACCTCTAAACATACATGCTCTAACTCATTTATGGTATTGTCAGAATTTGGAGAAACCAAGAAAGCTGCTGGATTGTGTTCTTTATTCGTAATCAGGGTCAAATCATCCTTATCCATTAGGATCGCTTCATATTTTAAAATTCTAGAGTCTGTGAGTCACCGTCCAGCACGTTGTAAGAGAATATTGCGGACTGTGTGAGGGGTGTGAACTATCATCGGGGCACCAAACATAATCTTTCGTCCTTCCTCATCTAAAATAGCAGTGGCTGCGATGGCTTGCACACACTCTGGCCAACCACGACAAACAGGGTCTAAAACTTTTGACAGAAAAGCAACTGGCTGTCTACAGCCTGCCCTCTCTTGTGTTAGTACTCTGGTGGCTACACCTCCTTTTGCATTGGTATATAGGTCAAATGGCTTATTTAGGTTGGGTAAAGCCAACACTGGGGCACTAATAAGGCACTGTTTCACCAAGTTAAAATCTTTAATCTCTTCCTCTGTCCAGACAACAGCTTCGCCCCCTAGAATCGTGAGTTTATCATAGAGAAATCTGACCAGGCTAGAATAATTTTCAATCCAGATTCTACAGTATCCCACTAAACCAAGGAATTTCCTAAGTTCTTGGGCATTCTTGAGAGGTGGAATCTGTAGAATACCACGTATCCTCTCTGGACTTATTTTCCTAGTTCCCTGACTTACCAGATGACCTAAGTATTTAACTTCTGATTGAACAAATTGTAATTTGGATTCGCCCACCCTGAGACCCTTATTCTCCAGAAAATTCAAAAGTTCAACAGTATACTGTTTAGCTAATTCATACGTTTTTCCTGTAATTAACAAATCATCAACATTTTGTATCAACTGACAATTCTCTCTCCGAGGAGCCTCATCTAGTATTTGTTCTAAGACCTGACCGAATAAATTTGGTGATTCTGTAAAGCCCTGGGGAAGGACCGTCCACCGATATTGATTCTTGCGTCCAGTAAAAGGATTTTCCCATTCAAAGGCAAACATGTCTCTGCTCTCTGTTGCTAATGGACAGGTCCAGAAAACATCTTTGAGGTCAATCACACTAACCCATTTACTATGTGGATCGATTTTACCCATTATTGGATAGGGATTAGGTACAACTGGATGACGGGTGAGAATAATTTTGTTCAGCTCCCTCAAGTCCTGCACTAATCGATAGGTACTGTCTGGTTTTTGGACAGGTAAAATTGGGGTATTAAAAGGTGACATACAAGGTTCGAGTATACCATCTTTCACCAACAGGTCAATTACTGGCTGCAGCCCCTTTCGGCCAGCCAAAGGAATTGGATACTGTTTTCGTCTAATTACTTGTTCAGAATCTTTTAAAGTAACTTGCAGGGGAGGAATATCTAACACTTCTCTATTGCCTCTTTCTGCCCATACTCCAGGATTTATTAGTTCTCGATCTTCCTCACTTAATACATGCAATTGAACCCTGATACTTGATTCCCGTGGTCTGGTGCCGATAGCCAATTGATCCTGTAAATCTCGTCCTAACAAACAAACTCCAGCTTGGGGAACTAGTAAAATATCCTCTGTTATTATCTTTACTCCCATTTGTATTCTTACATCTCTTAATACAGGGACTGTAAAGTCTCTTCCTCCTACTCCCGAAATCATCACTGTCCCCTCTATCTTAACACCCTCGGGTGGTTGTAAAATACTAGACCGGGCTGCCCCAGAATCTACTAAAAAGATAATCTTGTCACTGTGGGGTCCTATGCTTAAATTTACCAATGGTTCTCCGTGCAGCCCCACGGTGTGTATTAACTGAGAACCGTGACCCCCCCCCCCCCAATTCATAATCTGCTTCCATCTGTCTGACTCTGGCTTTACCCTACCCTTAATTTAGTCTATGTGTCGTTTGAGTCCAGCGTGTTCGTTAAATGAAGTGATAGGAGAATCAGTTTATTATGCAGCATAAGAATAAAGCTTAACAGAGCTCTGGTTCAGTCATTAGTTCATAGGTCACCTGCACAGTGAGCAATTCCCCAAGACTGACCTCTACTGTCCAGTCTCTACAGTTTATATAGCTCAACCTTATCATACAGAACAAAAGTTGGCTTCCTTTGCAAGATTTCTTGCATAAGATTTATCACAAGTAATTTCCTGCTCTGCAGATATCTGGGGTGTAGAGCTCCCATCTTTTTTAATCCTCAAGGTCAGAATATTCTGTTGTTTTGATCAGAAATCAATTCATACCCCAGATATTTCTAATTATTTCTTTGTTCTCATCTGGCCATATTCTTCTGTTCTACTAAACACCTCCTTCTGTCTTAGCTTCTTACTGATTCCATTCTCTTTGTTTCTGACAGTCTCTGTCAGGATTCTTTTTGTTTGTGCTAATCAACACCTCCTTTTGCCTTAACATTCCTACTAAATTGTTTCATACATATTCTCTCTTTTGTAGTTTGGGAGCAGGCAATTCTAAACCTACTGTAATCAGCCAACTTTGCTACATACTGTGGCTGCCCCTTACTTACATTACTCTTTCCCTTCACCATGAGGTAAATATTAAATTGTTACATAGTACTGAATTCATGTATACAAACTGAATAGTACATAAGCATATATTCTACATATTTTCTATGATTAATTAACCCCCATATTCCAACACATCAGTGCGTAAGGTCGCGTCTCCCTGGCTTGCATTGGGCATTCTCTCTTAAAATTACGCACCTCCGGCTAGTCAGGGGCACATTTACAAAACCGAGACCCCCCTCCCATGAGAACTTCCCGTAAAGGTCTCATCCAGTTAGTTTCTGGCTTATTATGTCTAGGTTCCTGCTCTCTGGGAAATGAATCAAAGGGTTCTGCCCTTTCTTCCCGGAGGGTCTCACACTGCTCTGAATTAAAGTCGCCTCTCTCTCTTGTCAATAGAGGTGGTAATCGAGTACTTTGTGAAGGGTCATCATACCACCCCTACTTTCTTCTCCTTTCTTTACCTGTGGGGGAGGAGGGGAAGGTGCAGAAGGGTAGAGCATAGGAGGGGGGGAAAGATAGGAGCCGGCATAGGAGGAGCATAAGGTGGAGGAAGGGAATGTAACACATCCCATCCTTGTGTTTCAGGGACAAAAGGTTCCTTATCTTTCTTGTCCTTGCTCCTTTTCATTCAAAACCAGTTGATCAAACGATCCCCTGAGCCAGCAGGCTGGGCTGCATATTCCCTGCTCTCAAGATTATCTCTTTGGTTTTGATAGAGCCAGATGTTCAATGCTTGACACATCCAGTTGTTAGGAATTAAAGTACCTTTAAAGAAATTGCTCGAGACAAAAATTGAGAACAAAGAACATTTATTATACAACAATGCAAATTTGGGTGCTTCCCCTTACCCTGGGAATACACACACACACTGGGGCTCACCCAACTTTTATACAGTTGATTTCAGTGTAGGAATACCCTCCCCCTTACATTCTTCTGCCTCCTGCTGGAGAGGTTTGGCATTAGGCAATCCTGCCTGCCTACGTGCAATTTCAGAATACTTGGAGGACCAGGGGGGGTATCCTGTCGGTGTCCCTTCATGTTATTGTCCTTATTCACCTGCCTTTGTCCTTAATCACACCTTCCCAACCCTCAGGGCTTACTCTTATATGCAGAACTTACTAATTCTGTCTAAGGCTTACTAATTACATATGCAGAACTTGCTGACTCTCTAAGGCTAGAAGATCCTTATCTTATTCAGACTAACTTCCTACATTCTATTATCTACCCTTATCCTACTAGCTTTATTCATTACACATATTTTCATATTAGTTTTACTCATCTCTCACAATCCTCACTTTTCTTTTAGATCAGTAATACTGATCTTTCACCATGATCAGTGTTACTGATCTTTGGTTACTAGTGTCAGTGTGACTGATTCCCCCCCCCCCCTCTCCTCACTTTTCTTTCAGATCAGTAACACTGATCTTTCAAGTGTAAGGTGTAGTTTTACCCAGCTGGTCAATAACCGAATTGTAACACCTGTGTAAAGTCTTTAGGTAGGGGAGCACCATGAAGGTCAGGGGAGTGAGTCCAGCTGCTTATTAGGGTTTGGAGTATCAGGCTCCAGTTCTCAGTAAAGAGTCTAGTCCATCCCATACGTTGAAATATTGAAGCAGTGTCTTTGAAGCACACGACCTTTGTAAGTGTTGTCCCGACGAAGTCTGTGAGAGGCGCTGCCTTCAGCAGCGAACGAGTAGCAGTCTATGAGAAGCGCTGCCTTCAGCAGCGAACGAGTAGCAGTCTATGAGAAGCGCTGCCTTCAGCAGCGAACGAGTAACAGTAGTCAGGCGGTTCCGTTTGATTGTGGCTCGTATCTGATGTCCTCTTCAGCCCCGAACCCTAGGGCCACCGATCTCCGAAGGCTGTTTGGAGCCTGATATTAAAGTGTCAAGCAGCTCACGTTGTTGGAAACTGGTGCTCCCTTTCATGGGGTGATGAAAAGTGACCAAGCTGGGGGGGGATTGTTTCTTGTGATTTAACTGTGTGTTGCAGCTTGTCTGCTAACATTAGCATATGTATTAACTCTCTCTCTCTGTTACATGTACAATCCTGACTACCATTCTGTCTGTCTTTGTCCCACCATGTCCTTTGTGCTATCGCTTCAAAACTCCTGTCTTTAATACCTGTGTAGGCTATGATACAAATTAGATGTACTCCACTAAAGCTGTTTAATTCCCCTGGTCCGTATTGGGATCCCTTATATCCCATTATGACTATACATTAAATCTATGCCCTGTCTACATTCTAAAGGAGCACAATTGTAACCTCTGCTGCCCCTATTCCAGGGGGACTTAAAACATTAACGAACAATATTCCAAAAAATGAGTAAAACAACAATGAAAGTAAAACCCATTGAAAGCAGCAATAAAATATAACAATAACTGAATAAACAACAATAAATGTAAAGCTCATTGAAAACAGCAATAAAATACACAAAAACTGAATAAACCACGATAAATGTAAAGCTCATTGAAAACAGCAATAAAATACACAAAACTGAATAAACCATTAAAAAAACGAATAAAATTGTAACATTATGGCACTTTGTCATTAATTCTTTGAATGTGGGTCCAGCCTTTCTCTCTTGTTCTTACTGCGGTGTCTGTAATTAAAAGTACACAGAAGGGACCATCCCAGGCAGGTTTTAGTTGATCCTCTTGCCATGCTTTTACATATAACCAATCACTAGATTTTAATAAAATGAATAACAATCTGACTTTCCTTTGTGTTAGTGTAAAAATTGTAAAATGAAACACAAACCATATTTGCATGGGTTTTGAATATGTTAGACCTTATTAAAATGCAGTTGGAGCTGCTTGTCTGTATGGGGCACAACCCTCCAATTTGTTAGAGTGATTACATAACAGACATTGCAGCACAAGAGCCCCTGCAAGAGAACTTGAAACATATTCAACCTTTAGTTCTGCCTTAAGTAAAATGCCTTGTGCCACAGCTCACAGGAGCTGGCCTTATTTAAAACAGTCTGTAAAACAGGCACCAAAAAAAAGTTAAAAGATGTTCTTATGAAGATTGCACACACAATAATTTAAGTACAGGCTAGTTTCTATTATATTCCACTTAAAGTTCTGCTGCATGAATCCTGGAGCTTGTGGAGTCATTATTGAATCAAGAAATATTGGTACCATGCCAATCTCATTCTAACATGCCAATTTCTCCAGTCCTTAAGTCAAGATGTACTGAATAGCATCTGGTACAAGATTTGTGAGTTATTAATGATATTATTATTCTTATGCACCCAATTGTTCTGAACTATGCCACCAATTTAAATCATATTCCACCTATTGCAGTACTCAGACCAGTTCGCAGGTTTATTTCTCCATTAAGCTGAATCCAGTTGCGCAGGGTTTACCTCCGTGATTATTTACAATGTAACTTCCGCACTACCGGATTTAAATATAAACCTGATGAATGGGGGAAAGTTATCATGAATTAAATAACAGCGGCAATACAGAGAAATTGTGCTGAGGCATTAATTTCACTCCAGAGGAAAATGCACCAGAGAAATGAATGATTAAACTTATAGGAATCCCCATAGGAATCCCCAGAGGTATCTTTATTCTCCAGAGGTGGGTGATCTTTAAACTCACGGACCTTGACTGCTGAATGTGTAGAAGAAATGTATTAAATGTGTTGATAGGGCTCCATACCTCTAACTGCAAGACAAGAGCCTGAAGCCTCAATTTCAAGTGCCACAGTGCACTTAAAGGGACATGCACACTCCCCCTTCAACTGGCTGATTCAGCCACTTTACACATCAGATCCTTTCTTTATCTCACATACACTTAAAGTTAAGATGTATAGAACTCACCCTATTTGCGCAAACATTTCTCCCTGCAAATGTTATAACATCACTCAACTCTCAGGTACTCCCTGTGCAAAATCACATTTAAATACAATTTATTTCATAAATTGGAATTAACTGGTAGTTAAATTCGCTAATTCTACAGTATTGAAAAACGATCATTTATGACATTTAATTTTTAGCATGAATTTTAATCAATATTGGTCAGTGACTGAAGTGGGAAGTCGTGATTTATGAAATTATCTCTGGTCTCTACTCTCCCACTCCCTGCACTTCTCCCAACATTCAGGAGCTGGCACACAGTCCCTGCCTTTTTTCATGTTACTCATCTACTATTCCTTTAACTGCTTGCATCAAAATGTTAGCCTTTGCTTTCTGCTTATCCTCAGATGTCTGGACAAATGCTTTTTGTGTGATCTGTAGAAGCTGGGTTATTCCCTGCTCATGCCAATTTTCTGTCTTTTGTAATTTTCTCTTAATGTCTGGGGCTGAGTTGGTAACAAAACCTGTTAGTACCAATTGTTCCCCTGCTGGGGATTCTATGTCGAGACCCCCATATTGTATATATATATATGGTCCCAAAAATTGGTCTAACTGTTCGGCACATCCCTGGGGATCTTCTATCAGGGAGGTCAGTTCTTTCTTAAAGTTACACACTTCAGTACTGGTCAGGGGCACATTTACGAAACCGAGACCCTCTCCCATGGGAACTTCCCGCAGTGGTCTCATCCAATTGGTTTCTGGCTTATTAGGTCTGGGTTCCTGCTCCCTGGGAAATGAATCAAAGGGTTCTGCCCTTTCTTCCTGAAGAGTCTCACGCTGTTCTGAATTAAAGTTACCTCTCTCTCCTGCCAACAGAGGTGGTAATCGAGTGCTTTGTGAGCAAGTTATCATACCACTCCTGCTCTCTTCTCTCTTCTCTAGTGGTGGGGGAGGTGGGGAAGGTGCAGAAGGGTAGGTCATAGGAGGGGAAGGAAAGATAGGAGCTGGCATAGGAGGAACATAGGGTGGAGGGAGGGAATGTAACACATCCCAACCCTGTGATTCAGGGACAAGAGGTTCCTCCTCTCTCTTATCCCTGGATTCTTTCTCATTCAAAACCAGCTGTTCAATGGATCCCTTGAGCCAGCAGGCTGCATATTCCCTGCTCTCAACATTGTCTGGCTGGTTTTGATAGAGCCATAAGTTCAAACTTCACACATCCATTCATCCTCGGATCCGAATTTTGGCCAGTACACGGAGCTCCCTTTAACCGGGTATCCCACCCATTCATTACAACAATACCTGACCGTCGTCAGTTTGTCTTTACCGCGGGTCTTTCCTGTGCCCCACTCAGATAACATCATCCCAAGCGGGCTGTACGTAGCTATCTGGTGGTCACGTCCTGTGTCAGGACTCTCATCTCTACTGCCCGCTATTCCCATACTTAGGAACAAGTAAAATACTCTTACCGAGTTCTGGCAGTACTGCTCTAGCGCGCGTCCTTCCGCCGTTTGTTCTCAATGCCTCTTCTCGGATATCACTCGCTTCTTCCACTGACCAGCCACCCGTCGCCCGTGAGTCCAGCTGAATCAGCCGGGGTGCACCTACTCTCGTCGTCGGGGTACTCTGTCAGTGGAGGGAGTGTGATCCCGGACGAGCCCCCATTTGTTAGGAATTAAAGTACCTTTAAAGAAATTGCTCGAGACAAAAATTGAGAACAAAGAACATTTATTATACAACAATGCAAATTTGGGTGCTTCCCCTTACCCTGGGAATACACACACACACTGGGGCTCACCCAACTTTTATACAGTTGATTTCAGTGTAGGAATACCCTCCCCCTTACATTCTTCTGCCTCCTGCTGGAGAGGTTTGGCATTAGGCAATCCTGCCTGCCTACGTGCAATTTCAGAATACTTGGAGGACCAGGGGGGGTATCCTGTCGGTGTCCCTTCATGTTATTGTCCTTATTCACCTGCCTTTGTCCTTAATCACACCTTCCCAACCCTCAGGGCTTACTCTTATATGCAGAACTTACTAATTCTGTCTAAGGCTTACTAATTACATATGCAGAACTTGCTGACTCTCTAAGGCTAGAAGATCCTTATCTTATTCAGACTAACTTCCTACATTCTATTATCTACCCTTATCCTACTAGCTTTATTCATTACACATATTTTCATATTAGTTTTACTCATCTCTCACACAGTCATACTTGGATCCGAGCTTTGGCCAATATACTGAATTCCCTTTAATCGGACTTTTAACCCATTCCAAACTGGAATACCTGACCATGATCTGTTTGTCCTTCCCACGGGTTCTCCCCGCACCCCAATCAGATAACATTAATCCTAACGGACTTTGCTTGGTTATCTGATCCTCTCATCCTTCACTAGGACTCTCTTCCTTACTACTCACACCTCCCATACTAACAGGTAAGTAAAACTTCTCTTACCGAGATCCAGTAGCTAGTTCTAGCGCGCTTCCTTAATGTCCTCTCGTTGTTTGTTCTCAATGCCTCTTCTCGGATATCACTCGCTTCATCCACTGACCAGTCACCCTTTGTCCGTGAGTCCAGCTGAATCAGCTGGGGTGCACCTACCCCTGTCGTCGGGTACTCTGTCAGTGGAGGGAGTGGGATCCCGGACGAGTCCCCAAGTTGTGAGAAGCAGAGGTTTCACTCGAGACAAAAATTGAGAACAAATAACTTTTATTATACTATTACAACAATGCAAAGTTGGGTGCTTCCCCTTACCCTGGGAATACACACAGATACTGAGGCTGACCCAACTTTTATACATTTCATTTCAGTACAGAGATACCTTCCCCCTAACATTCTTCTGCCTCCTGGATTGGTTTAGCATTAGGTAATTCTGCCCACGTGGATTCTAACTTCTTATCAGTTTATGTGCCTTCCTGCAAACTTGTTAGCTGGGAAATATCATGTCTTTGTTCTTTACTCATTAATCAATCCCCAAGACTTGCTAAAGCTATCTACTTGCTATCCTGTTTTGAAGATCCTTATTTTATTATACTTTTATAACCCTTCCTCCCATTCCAGCATCCCTTCACCCTGATTTAACCCATAATACTTCATTTCTAATGAGCACTTGCTTGACTCCTCACATTCCAGTATCCCTTCACCTTAAGTTAACCCATAATACTTCATTTTTAATTAGCACTTGCTTGACTCCTCACATTCCAGTATCCCCTACACGGTCGAGTGTCAATCACCCTCCAGGATATAAGCCTGAGCAGGCCCTTCAAATATACTCTGAGTTTACAGCAGCTCTCCTCACAGCTGGCTCTGTGTAAGGTTATGTCGAATAAAGCCTGTTGTACAGTCTTTTGGTTTTGTGTGTTTGCTTCTGACCGACAGCGCACCACAAGGAGTAAAAACTTGATAATGTTATGTAGGATGAAAGACATGCCCTGGCCAGCATCTCTATATCATCTGCACATTCTTCTTCGAATACAATGGGGTTTTCCTAGGTGCTTTGGTTTACTCCCACATTCTCAATGTTTGTTGATTAATTAGCCACTGCAGTTTACCTGTTTTGGCCTTGTCACATTCCCCTGCCTGTCACAATGAGCTGAAGAGTGCATTTGTGTAAAAACCCTGTTTAAGTGTTTGGCTATATTGCATATAGGAGCAATTTTCCTTGTGGTGAACTCAAAGAGATAAATGAAGCTACAAGGAATGGTGAATGGTGTGGACATAACTGAATCACTTTCTGTGATGTATGGTTCTTACTGGAACAGCCTTTGCAGTGAGGTTGAATCATTTATTGTCACATATACCAGGAAATAAAATAAAAGGCTTTGTTTTACATGCTATTGTCGGACTCTGGCTTTACCTTACTCTTAATTTAGTCTTAATTTAAGCAGCAGGTATGGATGGAATCCCCCCAGAAGTCTGGAAGGCTGGTGCCAAACTGCATGAGTTTTTCAAGCTTTGTTGGGACCAAGGTAAACTGCCTCAGGATCTTCGTGATGCCACCATCATCACCCTGTACAAAAACAAAGGCGAGAAATCAGACTGCTCAAACTACAGGGGAATCACGTTGCTCTCCATTGCAGGCAAAATCTTCGCTAGGATTCTACTAAATAGAATAATACCTAGTGTCGCCGAGAATATTCTCCCAGAATCACAGTGCGGCTTTCGCGCAAACAGAGGAACTACTGACATGGTCTTTGCCCTCAGACAGCTCCAAGAAAAGTGCAGAGAACAAAACAAAGGACTCTACATCACCTTTGTTGACCTCACCAAAGCCTTCGACACCGTGAGCAGGAAAGGGCTTTGGCAAATACTAGAGCGCATCGGATGTCCCCCAAAGTTCCTCAACATGATTATCCAACTGCACGAAAACCAACAAGGTCGGGTCAGATACAGCAATGAGCTCTCTGAACCCTTCTCCATTAACAATGGCGTGAAGCAAGGCTGTGTTCTCGCACCAACCCTCTTTTCAATCTTCTTCAGCATGATGCTGAACCAAGCCATGAAAGACCCCAACAATGAAGACGCTGTTTACATCCGGTACCGCACGGATGGCAGTCTCTTCAATCTGAGGCGCCAGCAAGCTCACACCAAGACACAAGAGAAACTTGTCCGTGAACTACTCTTTGCAGACGATGCCGCTTTAGTTGCCCATTCAGAGCCAGCTCTTCAGCGCCTGACGTCCTGCTTTGCGGAAACTGCCAAAATGTTTGGCCTGGAAGTCAGCCTGAAGAAAACTGAGGTCCTCCATCAGCCAGCTCCCCACCATGACTACCAGCCCCCCCACATCTCCATCGGGCACACAAAACTCAAAACGGTCAACCAGTTTACCTATCTCGGCTGCACCATTTCATCAGATGCAAGGATCGACAATGAGATAGACAACAGACTCGCCAAGGCAAATAGCGCCTTTGGAAGACTACACAAAAGAGTCTGGAAAAACAACCAACTGAAAAACCTCACAAAGATAAGCGTATACAGAGCCGTTGTCATACCCACACTCCTGTTCGGCTCCGAATCATGGGTCCTCTACCGGCACCACCTACGGCTCCTAGAACGCTTCCACCAGCGTTGTCTCCGCTCCATCCTCAACATCCATTGGAGCGCTTACATCCCTAATGTCGAAGTATTCGAGATGGCAGAGGTCGACAGCATCGAGTCCACGCTGCTGAAGATCCAGCTGCGCTGGATGGGTCACGTCTCCAGAATGGAGGACCATCGCCTTCCCAAGATCGTGTTATATGGCGAGCTCTCCACTGGCCACCGTGACAGAGGTGCACCAAAGAAAAGGTACAAGGACTGCCTAAAGAAATCTCTTGGTGCCTGCCACATTGACCACCGCCAGTGGGCTGATAACGCCTCAAACCGAGCATCTTGGCGCCTCACAGTTTGGCGGGCAGCAACCTCCTTTGAAGAAGACCGCAGAGCCCACCTCACTGACAAAAGGCAAAGGAGGAAAAACCCAACACCCAACCCCAACCAACCAATTTTCCCCTGCAACCGCTGCAATCGTGTCTGCCTGTCCCGCATCGGGCTTGTCAGCCACAAACGAGCCTGCAGCTGACGTGGACTTTTTACCCCCTCCATAAATCTTTGTCCGCGAAGCCAAGCCAAAGAATTTAGTCTATGTGTAGTCTGAGTCCAGCGTGTTCTTTGAATGAAGTGATAGGAGAAGGTATTCGGTTCAACAGTCAATTTATTACACAGCACAAGAATAAAACTTAACAGAGCTCTGGGTCACTCATTAGTTCATAGGTCACCTGCACAGTGAGCTACTCCCCAAGACTGACCCCTATTGTCCAGTTGGCTCAGTTTATATAGGTCAACCTTATCATACAGAACAAAAGTTGGCTTCCTTTGCTAGATTTCATTATCATACAGAACAAAAGTTGTCTTCCTTTGCTAGATCTTTTTGCATAAGGGTTATCACAAGTCATCTCCTGTTTTGCAGATATCTGGGGTGTAGCACTCCCATCTTAATCCTCCAGGCCAGACTATCCTGTTGTGTTGATCAGAAATTAATTCATCCCCAGATATTTCTAATCACCATTCTGTTCTTGTCTGGCCAATTTCTGCTGTTCTCTTTAACACCTCCTCCTGCCTTAATCTTCCTCCTAGACTGGTTTTCCATTCCCTTTGTTTCTTGCAGGCCATTCTTTGTTCTGATCTGGCCTGTGTCTCCTGTGCTACTCACCACCTCCTTTAGTTTAAGCATTCCTTCTAAATCGTTTTATGCATTTCCTCTCCCTGTATTTTGGAGTTGACCATTTTGCTCAGCCAACTTTGCTCCATGCTGTGATTGCCACTTAATCACATTCCTTTTTCCCTGAACCATGCAGTAAATATACACTTATTAATTAATCATTTAGTTCATACTGTTTTAACCCCTAGATTCCAACACTATCCAGGAAAGTCAACCAATACTTAATTACTGCTGGTAGTGCAATAGTAAAACAAAAGTCCAGGATGTAGTGCTACAGTAAGTCGAGAGCATTATTTTTACCAGCAACCCTTCCACAGATGCATCAGAAAACCAAAGGGTTTTTCAAAGTACTGATTGCCTCAAGGTGCCCCAATATGCTGAAAAGGTGATGCTCCTCTTTAAACTAACTCCCCTTTTGATTCTTCTGCCTAACATCCATAGTTTTCTGAATGCTAACTCACATAACCAGAATGTTGACGGTTATCCGGAAAATTGTAGTGTGTCAAAAACCATTTATTTCACTTTGATGAAACACTACCCAAGATCACCACAAAACTTCCTACAGGAAGACAATTGGAGTCCACTCTAAATGTTCTATTTCCTTGCTGGAATCTACCCACGAGAAAAATGTGCTGCTTGACTGCATCAGTTGTGAAAACTTGTGTCTGGAACCTTAAAGATTACTTTTGCTCTTTGTTGTGCTGTAAAAAGAAGTGAATAATGTTGTCTGGAATTTTTCCTATTTCTCGGACTTCATTCAGAAGTCACCCTTGAGATTGATTGTCAATGAATTTCCCTAAAAAGAAGGGGAAAGCAGTAATTATTTCCCCATGGACATACCCAGTGTTCTAGGCATTTGCTGAATGAGCTCTGACTCATCCAAGTAATATCTCAGAAGGTCAAGATTCAACCACAAATATCCAATCATTTAGTCATTGAAACTAAACCAAGGTGCTGTTCAGAAGTGCTGCAGCTGCCACAGTCTTAATGTTATGAAGATGCTCTCTCTGAAAGAGGCCAGAGAGGCAGTGAATACTGGAAACTCTTCACAGTAACTTCATTTGTGACCAATGCGTGTGATTTTTCACAGCAACTCCCACACCTTCTTCCCCATGGCTCTGTCACCTCTGGGTCCCTCTCCCTGCGTTTTCCACCCTTCACATGTATACTTTATCTTAGCTTTGATAAATGTTCAGATCCAAGATGTTGACTGACCATTTCTACCAACGGATGCTTATCTGACTTGCTGAGTTCCTCCAGCAATTCCTGGTCTGCTCCCAAAATCATTATTTGAGTACTCAGTGTTCATGTATTGACAGCCGCGAAGCAACTTGGTCCAGATGCCCCCACCCCCCCAACCCAAGTGATCAAGAAATGCAGCTGAAGCAAAGGGAATTTAAACTCAGGGAACATGAGATATTGATGGAAAAGCACAGTCATTAATATGCATCACACATTCCTGACAAGATTGCCATTCAACAAATGGCTTAGCAAGGGAAAAGAGACATAATCACCAAGGAATCACAGAAAAGCAGTCCCTTGAAAAAGGAATTTGAGGTGATATGTAATTACACCACTAGGTCACCAGGGGTCATCCCGGTGACCTTGTATATAAAGCAGTCCAGAGCTACAGTCTAGCCTTCCAGGTTCATCTTGCAGAGAGACAAAACCTCTTAGTGTACAAATTAGTTTATTAAAGCTGTCTTATACTCACACTGCTGGTGTGTTTATTGTCAGTACAATTCAATAAACTAATATGTACACTAAGAGGTCTTGTCTCTCTGCAAGACAAACCTGGAAGTATAGAATGTCGTAGTTAAATGTAGACAGAATTTTTAGTGGAAAATTCCATAATGACCAGATTTTGCAATAAAAGTACTAGCAAGGCTAACAGCACAATTGTCAAAGAATTTCATTAGACTACATCATGGAAATCAGAAAACTGAATCCAAGTTTCCCTGCCTATCCAGACACATTACTATAGGCACTTTCAGGTGGTCAATTGCCCCGCTTGTAAAGGCACATATTTTGGCAATATGTAGGTGTCGGGAGGCCACGTGAATGTGCAGGAGGCACCTGTGAGGCAAGCTTTGTAACCTTCCTCCGAGAGGGATAATTGCCACAGCACAGTGGACTCCCCAGCCATCTGAATGCAGCCACCTAAAAGCGGCTGCATTCAGGATGACAGTCAGCTGGCAAGAGCCTGACAGCTCCTCTCCCAGCTTCCCCTCCCTCCCCGGTGCAGGATGTCGAGGCAGGGGCAGCTGGCTGGGCAGTCAGCGCAAGGACTGCAGGGCTAGAGCGGCCAGTGGAGGAGCAGGGGGCTGGAGCGGCCGACAGGGGAGAACGCATCCCAGTGCAGCTGTCCCTTCAGGTGGCCAGCACTGCACTTTTAATGCTGTCACCTGAACGGCAAATCAAAGGGCCGCTTTCTCTTCTTCAGGCGCATTCTTAACAGAGAATCCACCTTAAGAAGTCTTGTGAAAATATGTTTAGGTGTTTTGCAACACTGGAATTTCCTTATTCACCCACTGAATGTGCTCTAAATAGGCCAGAAATTGTTAGGTCTGCAACATTTTATTCACATGATGTATCTTGGCAATTGTCACACAAGTGTGAAGTATTACTAAGCCAAAGGCTGTGGTTAGGATGGATGGCAACTGTACTGCTGAGTTGTGGCAATCTTCAAAATAATCATTGCACTTACCAGGACCCCTGAAAGCAGCATAACAAAGTGTGGCATCAGAAAGAGGTTTCAACAGGTTACCAGTATATTGAATCTTCAACCTGATGAAATTCATGAGATACACAATGGCTTGTTCTGTTCTAATCTACATATCCCATTTTGAAAACATAGAATGCCTGTGGGTACAATGAAGAGCTGGTACCATTAATATTCAGCTGTCTGTAAATTCTGGCCAATATTCCAGCCATTAAAGCAACAATTCAAATAATGTAAAAGGGGATAGAATTTCTCAAACAAAAAAGGGCATAAGAGTCTGTAGAAATGGAGACTACAGATGCTGGATTCTGGAGCAAAAGGGAACAATCTAAAGAAACACAGACTGCAGAAGCTGGAATCTTGAGCAATCAATGAGGTGCTGGAAGAACATAGTGTGTCAGTCAGTATCCAAGTAATGGTCAGTCAACCCTTCAGGTCAGGACGCTTTATCGACAATAAAGTCAATGAAGGCTTCCATCTCGAAACATTAATACCGGGAGCACAGAGAGTTTTATACACCCAGACACAGTGCAGTGCTTCTCCCTCACAGCATTGCCGGTGAACCAGGTCTCCTTGACATCCAAGTGGCACACAGCGGACGTCTGAGGCTTTAACGGTGTAGGGAACTGAATATAAAGACTTTAGGCTAACGGTAATGCTGCAGCTCTGTACTGCTGTGCTATTGGGACTGGATTTTCAGTGTCACCTTAAAAGCGTGACGATGGAGTTCGATGGGCCAGAAATTTTCAAACTGACCACTGTATGCCACCTGCCCTCTGCAACCCCCTATCGTATACGACCAACAATCCAAGCGTTCACCACACCTAAAATTATCCCCTCCCCATCGTTATTTGCCAACTTCATTCCTGACTGTAAACCTGTTGCCACCAGAAGTAATCAGTACAGTACCGGGAACAGGGCCTTCATCTGGGCAGAGGTGTAGCGCCTACTCAAGAAAGGGATCAATGAACCCAGCACCAGCCCTTGGAGAGCACAGGTAGTGGTCGTGCGGAATGGGGAAAAGAATAGGATGCTCATCGACTACAGTCAGACCATCAGCAGGTACACACAATTGGATCCATACCCCATCTGACATGGTCAACTAAATTGCCCAGTATCCGGTCTTTTCGACCACTGATGGGAGGCGGGGTGGGGGGAAACCCCAGACCATTAAAGTCCAAGCTCAAAATACCCCAAAGAAAACCTCAAGTCAGTCACGTCAAGTTCATCAGTCAAAAAGGAACAGTTCGCAGAGTCTGGTCTCCAGGCTGGGATTCTTAGTTTGGTTACAAGCTGGTCTTTTAGTTGGATGTGGAGACAGATGGCCGAGATCACTGTAGACTTATGACTTACCTGAGTTTTAAATGAGGCAACAACCACCTTTCATTTCTACACACATGAATTTTCACCCAGTGACCTCCTAGTGACTACCCGAGGTTCACGCTGCTGAAGCCCTCTTTAGGGTTAAGAAGTGACCTTCTGTCTCACAATTCTTCCCCTCTAAACACCCAGTCTTGGATTGTCAAGTGACTTCTGTCACATAAAGTCCTCCTCTTGGAAGGAGACTGGGGAAGCCCAGGTTGGACACATACGTAGTATGGGTATCAGGGTAGCGCAAACTGCTGTCAGGACAACAGTGCTGGCACCTGCAGACAAAGTAGCTCAGTCTCCTTTCTCCCACTGAATCTACTGGGTGAGCACACAGACAGTCTGACTGACTGTCCTCCAACCAACCAACCAACTGACAACCTATTCAAAACAGTGCGCTAAGCTCTTGAACTGCCTCAGCGCGTGCCTTCAGCTCTCTCCATTGGAGAGAGGTTGACAGCAGTGGGTGCGCTCTTTGTGAGCCCATCGGCTTCCAGTATGTGGCTCTCACGCTTTTGACAGGACTGTTTCAGTGCTTCTCATGCAGCTGTCTGTTTCCCCAGCGCTATTGCAGCACTTCCACAGCAGCACACGATCCTTTCTTTCCCCCACAGGTTCAGTCCTATTCTTGGTCCTAAAATAATGTTGTCCAGGGTTCATAACACCGGTCAGGCAATAGGTGCACCTTCTTTGCACTGACAACCCAACTCACCTCCATGCAAGTGGTGATAGTGAAAAGAATGTGCATGCACTGAGGGGCATTGCTTGTTCAGCAAGGCAAACCAACAAAGTCTCAGCACATACCCCACAGGGTCCATCCACCCAGTCTTATTTGTTTGGATTTATTTATTTCCTTGGCGATTTTTTTCACTGGTTGTTTGAGTTTCTGGTTCATTGAATTCTGGACAATGGGGATTTTATTGTATTTCCTTCTTTCTTTGGCTGTGGGACAAGGATAACTTGCCTCCATTCCATTTTGTGAGTTCTGAGGATTATGCCAATTTTGGAACAGCACACTCTTCTGCCTGGTAGGGCAGGTGACTTGGTAGTTTGTGAGAAGGTGCAATTCTTCTGCAATTTATTTTCAAGTTCCTTGTATTGTGCATCATTTTCATATTGTGAGAGATGAGTAAAACTAATATGAAAATATGAGAGATGAAGAAAGCTAGTATGGATATATGTGTAATGAATAAAGCCAGTTCGAATAAGGGTAGATAATAGAATATAGGATAGTCTGAATAAGATAAGGGTCTTGTTCCACATACCTAATTAGTAAGCCTTAGACAGAATTAGCAAGTTCTGCATATAAGAGTTAAGTAAGCCCTGAGGGTTGGGAAGGTGTGAATAAGGACAAAGGGACAATGACATGGACAGATAGGATACCCCCTGGTCCTCCAAGTTCACAGAAACAGCACATAGGCAGACAGGATTGCCTAATGCCAAACTCATCCAGGAGGCAGAAGAATGTAAGGGGGAGGGTACTTCTATACTGAAATAAACAGTATAAAAGTTGGGTGAGCCCCAGTGTGTGTGTGTGTATTCCCAGGGTAAGGGGAAGCACCCAACTTTGTATTGTTGTATAATAAATGTTCTTTGTTCTCAATTTTTGTCTCGAGCAATTTCTGTGAAGGTACTTCTGTTTCTCACAATATGATGAATAATTAAGTCAGAGGTTAAATAATGTTCAATTGAAATTTGGATAAGTACATGGCACAGCCCATAATGACTCACTTTATTACTTCTGTATCCTGCCCTGGAATCTGGCAATCACCATATAGAAGGAAACAAAACAGAAAGGCTTCTGGTTAATTTACAAGGAAGAAACATTTTGGGAATTTCCTCGCCAATCTGAAAGCAAGTTTCAGGAGGCCAAAATAACTGACTTTATCAGCATCTAGTGACAGAATTGGCTTCTCTAATGCAAGACTCCTTCGACTTGCAGGTACATGCCCATGTCCCTTTTGAATACTGATCAGCAAATTCTCTCTGTGCACAGAATAACAACCTATTAGTGTGGTTTACAATCTGTTTTACTTTTATGATTCATGATTGTCACTGCAGACATTTCCTCACTGATAATGCCTCTGCAATACTACATTTACTAGACATATTTTAATATAGGATGAACTGAAATGGGCTTTTCAAATATATCTTCAAAGAGACTTGTTGATCAATATAATTCACCATACAGCATTCACTCTGGATCCAACTCACACTGGGAATTTCTTCTCTAAATATTTATTATTCAACCAATAGTATTTATTATCTTTTTAAAAAAATCATTCTTTATTTGATGGAGGCCGGTAACAAGCAGTGTGCCTCAGGGATCTGTATTGGGTCCCTTGTAATTTGTCACTTACATTAATGATTTGGATGATGGGTGGTAAACTGGATTAGTAAATATGCGGATTACACAAAAATAGGTAGAGTTGCGAATAGTGAAGAAAGTTTTCTGTGATTGCAGAGGAATTTGGGATGCTGGGAAGAGTGGGCTGAAAGGTGGCGGATGGAGTTTAATACTGAAAAGTGAGAAGTGCTTCATTTTGGAAAAAATAATCAAAACAGAACATATGCAGTGAAGGGGAGGGCATTGAGGAATGCAGAGGAACAGAAAGATCATTCTTCGAAGGTGGAATCTCATGTAGATAGAGTGGTGAAGAAAGATTTTGGTGTGCTGGCCTTTATGAATCAAAGCATAGAATATAGGAGTTGGGAGGTGCTATCCTCAGTTTCCCCCCTTTCCATAAAAATTTCCTTATTATTTTCTTTAACTCCTTGAAGAATTTCTCTGTCAGTTGTATTGGCAATGCCTGAAATAGGTATAATATCCTTGGAAAAATGTTCATTTTAATACAGTTTATCCTTCCTATTAGTGTTAGTGGTAAATCTTTCCAATGCTCTAAATCGTCCTGTAATTTTTTCATTAGTGGATAATAATTGAGTTTATATAGTTGGCCGAGATTTTTATTTATTTGTACACCTAGGTATCTTATTGCTTGCATTTGCCATCTAAATGGTGATTCCTTCTTAAATTTTGAGAAATCCGCATTATTCATAGGCATTGCTTCACTTTTATTTACGTTGATCTTGTAACCCGACACTTCTCCATATTCCTTCAATTTCTTGGAGTTGGGAGGTGATGTTGAGACTATTCATGGCCAAATTTAGAATAACGTGTACAGCTCTGGTCACCAAGTTATAGGAAGGATATCAATAAGGTAGAGAGGGTACAGAGAAGATTTACTAAAATGTTGCCTGGATTTCAGAATCTAGATTACAAAGAAAGATTGAGTAGATTAGGTCTTTATTCATTGGAGCATAGAAGGTTGAGGGGGGGGATTTGATAGAGGTATTTAGATTATGAGGGGGATAGATAGAGTAGATGTTAATAGGCTCTTTTCCTTGAGGGTAGGTGAGATTCAAACAAGAGGTTACATGTTAAGATTTAGGGAGTAAAAGTTTTAAAGTAACATGAGAGGGAACTTCTTCACTCAGTGGCTGAGTGGAATAACCTTCAGGAAGAGGTGGTCAATTTTCTCATTTGAGGAAAGGTTGGACAGATATTTGGAAGGGAGGAGATTGGAGGGTTATGGGCAAAGTACAGGAGATGGGACTAGAGGAGATCACTTAGATCGGTACAGACTAGAATGGCCGACATGGCATGTTTCCGTACTCTAATTGTCATATGGTTATATGAATTCCAGTCTGTTTTCTTCAATACATTATGATAATGGAATATCAGTCACATTATTGCAAAGGCAACAGAATAAAACAAAATTCACGTTAAAATCTAATTTTGTCATATTGTGGATTTGAAAATGAATTTGAATAACCAAAGCAAAATGGTCTGCAATCAAGTCTGTGGCCACCGGGTAGAGCTCTCAAATATCAATGTAAATAAAAATTGCTGTACATCCACTGTTTTCTATTGAATTCTTCTGAAGGAATTTCTTCTGTCACATTTGTTGAAAGTAATAGAAAGTCTGCTGAAAGCATTTAATATTGGAAATGCTAATAGGACTAAGAGTTAGCAGAAAGTGAAATGCTTTGTTAAGGATAACACTTTGTTGGCAATCTATTAAACTATAAAGATCTGGTTTGATGCAGCAATTGATGGTAGCTCAGATTTTACTAATTTAATATTAATACCTATTAAAAATTGTTAAAATTCACTGGCTCTCCCCAATTTGGGTGCAATACCTTGCAATATTCTTTTAGTTCATAATGCAATCTAGTCAACTTTGTTGACTCAGAATAAAGCCTTTTTAAAGTGTTTAATTTCATTCCTTGATGTTGTTAAATGTTTTAGAAGATTCCAAAAAATATCATTAATGATGTTTAATCTATCTCTTTTATTTCCTCTCTCTAAATTTTGTTTTCCCTTCCTTCCTTTTTCCTTTGGTACCTTATTTAATACTGAACTAATCTAGTCTAGTTTATTTTATTCCTCAATTTCTTTCTTCATCCTTTAATGTTTACCTTGTTAACCTTGCTAGGTTACAGTTCTAGCGATCTTTAAGGCAAAAACTTTTAACATCTAAACCTGAAAAGTGTGTACCTGTGTGTGTTGCACTTTCGGACAGAAGCAAACACATAAAATATAAAGTCTGTACAACAGGCTTTATTCGACATAAATTTCCACAGAGCCAGCTGTGAGGAGAGCTGCTGCAAACTCTGAGACTGTCTTTGAAGGGCCGGCTCTGGTTTATAGCCTGGAGGGTGATTGACACCCGACCGTGTGGGGCTTGGTCCATTCACGTCGGCTGATTGACAGCCGGCCAGGTGTTGTCTTGTCCCCATGCTCTTCTGCAGGTACAGAGGTTGCCCCCTGCAGTAGGCCAGTGGTGAGATCCCCAACTCCATAAAAATCTGGCCCCATACCTGTGCACAGAATTTACTACCTGAAATTGTCACTACATTGACCTCTGGATTCTAAGCTCTAACTCTTAACCCAACTCCATCATTTTTATTGGTGTTGTGTGGTGAAGATCATGATCACTGCATCTCCAGATAGTCAGATTCCACACTCCAATTAGAATGCAGCTTCTCAGCCTCTAGGAAGAAGTGGCTGCAAGGGAACTTCAGCCTCATTTAGTTGAGGTTGCGCAGAAACATAGCCAGAGTCATATATTCTTGCAGCACAGTCAGGCCTCTCAGTCTCGCTCTCCCATGCCAATCAAGTTGGCATCTTGGGCTAGTCCCATTTGAGCCCTATCCTTCTAAGTCCTTCCCTATCCTTAAATCCATCCAAATGTCTTTTACATGTCAAAATTGTGCCTACTTCTACAGTTTCCTCTGGCAGTATGTTCCAGCGTGAAAGTTTGCTCCTCAGGTCCCTCTTAAATCTCTTCACTCTCACCTAAACCTTTGCCATCAAGTTCTAGGATCATCTACCCTTAGAAATAGACTTTGAGGATTCACATTATCTATGCCCACATGATTTTATAAACCTCCAATAAGGTCACCCCTCAGCCTCTTACACTCTAGAGAATAAAGGCCCAGCCTATAACACATCCTGACAATGTCCTCGTGAATCCCCTCTGCTTCCTTTCCATCCTACAGCTTGGTGACCAAAACTCCATACAGTACTCCAAGTGTGTTCTCACCAATGCCTGTACAACCACATCAAGAGATCCCAACTTTTCTTCTCAACTAGTTACTACTAGTATCATTGCTTGTACTAATTATTGCTTGTTTCCTGGACAGAAAGAAACATTTTTGTGTTCTTTTAAAAAGTAATTCCAAGTTAGAAACTAATAAATGCTGATTTCTACAATTTTCTGGTGTGAGTTACATATTTTTTTTAGTCCTAGGATGTCTCAAAATGTCCAACACCATTTTGACCTTGCGTGATATTCAGTTAACAAGATGGTGGCCTAAAGCAGCCATTAGAACCCTTGCATACAGTAATGAGTTGGTTAATATTTCTTCAGGAAGCTGTGTACATTGGCATGAGGCCTGCTTCCACTTTATTTTTCCTGAGTGGAAGTGGCCTTCCCATCTGCCAACAGGAACTTGGTAAGTTTATTTATTTTGAATTTCATGTATTAACAGGGGGACCAGGATTTCCTTCTCAGTTCCACAGCAACCAAGCCATTTGTTGCTAGTCACTATTCACTGTCTTCTTGCTCTATACACCAGCATTTTCCTTTGGCAAATTCAGCTCTTGAAATGGAGCAGGCAGATAGGATTTGGGCACTTTTGGAAGAAGTTCAAATTCCAATGCCAAGGAAAAAAGCAAAGATTTCTGAGCTAAATATAATTTAATTAAGAGTCAACCACATTGGTGGCCATCTGAAAGCCAGATCCTGCAAGGTTGGCAGATTATTAAAGGGCATTAATGAACCAGGTGGATTTTACAACAATCCAATTGATTCACAGTCATCATTAATCTAAATAAATAGTCCACATCTGCTGTGGTGGGATGTGACACAGATATCTGGAATGTGACACCACTGATTGTACTTTGCAACAGGAATTATACACCAGAAGTGAGATACAAAGTCAGGAAAATTTCAAACTATGAGGCATTCATGCATGAGACTTAACAGTGATTTTTTTTAAAAAGAAATAATGCACTAAATTTATTTAACAGAGGATAGCTAGTAAAGGAAGAAATTAGCATATTTAAGAAAAGAGGACCTGAAGAAAAATCAACAAGAAGCTCAGAAATTGTTTTAAAATGGCACCAGAGACAGGGCTAGCCCAGCAGAGGGCCCTCTTTAGACCTTGGGGCAACCCTGAGTGTGGATCATAATTTTCCATATTAAGCTCTCAGTCTCTGACAGCCTGTAACCCTGATTTGACCTACAGCCTATACAGTGACACTATTGTTTCAATAATGCTGATGCCATGAGGATATTCAGTTGAAACAACACATTTTTGATAAAAACAAGTTTAAATGACACTTTAAAAGTGTGCACAAACTGCCATCATTTTTTGTTTCAGATTCATTACATTTGTGGATCAGATGTTAAGAGAATCTCTGCACTCATGCACATGTACAGTGGTCAAATCTGAAAATTGCTCAAGGATTGTTTCATGCAAAGAATGGCATCTGTGGAGAGAGAAAAATGAAGTTAAACTTTCAGGAAGATGATATGTGAGAAATGGAAAGTTAGAAAATAAGTGTACGTTGAATTTCTTAGTAAGTAGGGGGTTGAAGTACAGCTGCTATTAATTAACGATGTGAGATGTACAAGACCTACTGTTGTGGAATGGTGTTTTTGTAGGGTGGTACCATTGCAGGAGGCCATGGAAATAGGAAAGGGTGAAGCTATGGAGACATAGAAGGATGAAAATATTATAACTGAGACTTTGGTTCATTGGCACCAATTTAGGTCAGCAAACAAAGGGGCATAAATGTATTTGACTGGTTTGGATCATGATATCAGCAGCAGAATTTAGGATCGTCAAGATTTTGGGAGGTGAAAGATGGAAATATAACTAGGAGACCACTAGAATATTCGGGTCCTGCATCAACAAAAGTCTGACGTAAGATAGGAAATGTCATACAGGTACGAGAGGCCAGCGTTTGAGATTGAAAGGATTGATTGCTTACCTCAGGGTGAAATAGGATATCAAAACTGAGAACACGTTGAGACTGAACCACTGACGATGATAAAAATGGATGGCTAGGGAAGAGAATGTTGGATGAAGGCAGATGACAGTGGCTTCAGTTACTTTTTCTTTGGCTTGGCTTCGCGGACGAAGATTTATGGAGGAGTAATGTCCATGTTACTTACTGTTTCATTAAGGGATATAACCATATATAACCATAAAACCGTTAACAGCGTGGAAACAGGCCATATTGGCCCTTCGAGTCCACGCCGGTTCACTTGAACAACTCCACTAGTTCCCCTCTACCATTCTCCGCCCATAACCCTCCAACCACCTCATATCCACGTACACATCCAACCTTCTCTTAAATGACAGAAAGGACCCTGCCGCAACTATCTCCTCTGAAAGATCATTCCATTCTGCCACCACTCTCTGAGTGAAAAAGTATCTGCTAACATTACTCCTAAAGTTTTGCCCCCTTACCCTTAACTTATGCCCTCTTGTTCTAACCTCCCCTGCCCTTAGGGGAAAGAGTCTACTCACGTCTAGTCTATCTATTCCCTTCATAATTTTAAATACCTCTATCAAATCTCCTCTCAACTGTCTACGTTCTAATGAATAAAGTCCCAGTCTCCTTAATCTTTCTCTGTACTCTAGATGTTGTAAGCCAGGCAACATCCTTGTAAATCTTCTCTGCAGGCTCTCCAGCTATATCCTTTCTATAATTTGGAGACCAAAAACTGAACACAATACTCCAAACCTGGCCTCACCAATGCCTTAAACAGTCGCAGCATCACTTCCCAGCTCCTATACTATAATTTATGAAGACCAGCATACCATATGACTTCTTAACCACCCTGTCTACATGGGAATCCACCTTCAATGAACTCTGTACCATAACTCCAAGATCCCTCTGTTCCTCTGCGTACCTCAATGCCCTCCCCTTAACTGCATATGTCCTATTTTGGTTATTTTTTTTCCAAAATGCAGCACTTCGCACTTGTCTACATTAAATTCCATCTGCCATCTTTCAGCCCATTTTTCCAAACAGATCAAATCCAAGAAAACTTTCCTCACTGTTCCCCTACTAGATATCAGCTAGTTGGTCTGGCTTTATGGAAGGTGAAACAGTTAAAAGTGGGGGGGGGGGGGGGTGAGGAGGGAGGGTGGGGGGTGAGGAGGGAGGGTGGGGGGGTGAGGAGGGAGGGTGGGGGGGGTGAGGAGGGAGGGTGGTGGGTGAGGAGGGAGAGTGGGGGGGTGAGGAGGGAGGGTTGGTGGAGGAGAGGGAGAGGATGAAAGGGGAGGGGGTGTGAGGGAAAGGAGGAGGAGGTAAGTGAGACCTGGGTATTGTGGTTAGTGGACATTTGGAGCCTGAATCATTTGTTAAATCGACAATGTAGATATTTGGTATTTTCCATTTTTTAAACCTTTGAATATAAATGAGGGAAACCTGATAATATTGGAGGCCTTTCTTTCTCCTTAGAAGTTCCACATAAAGTGCTCCAGCACTATTTGCAGTTTGTATTTTACTTGATGGGTGGTAATAGATGTTATTAAATGGGAGTCTGAGCATTGATATTGATACATTATTTGTGTCATATGTATAATTATCTAATACCCCGTTACCTTAAAAAAGACTCATTTTGATATGGTGAATTTTGTAACAATTTTTTACCCAGCCGCTGAGCTGAAAATTTGTGCAAATTTTCTGCTCCACTGGCAGTGTAAATATGTCCTGATGGAATGTATTTGCTCAATTCCATCTTGTAATGTTTCCACCAAGACTCCTATACTTTTTCACAGAGCGGCTGCAGAGTAAATTGACCATAGGCACTTGTTGTGGTGGGACACCACCGGCCTACTGCAGGGGGCAACTTCTGTACCTGCAGGAATGTACCACCGGCCTTTCTTCTTTGGCTTGGTTTCGCGGACAAAGATTTATGGAGGGGGTAAAAAGTCCACGTCAGCTGCAGGCTCGTTTGTGGCTGACAAGTCCGATGCGGGACAGGCAGACACGATTGCAGCGGTTGCAGGGGAAAATTGGTTGGTTGGGGTTGGGTGTTGGGTTTTTCCTCCTTTGCCTTTTGTCAGTGAGGTGGGCTCTGCGGTCTTCTTCAAAGGAGGTTGCTGCCCGCCAAACTGTGAGGCGCCAAGATGCACGGTTTGAGGCGTTATCAGCCCACTGGCGGTGGTCAATGTGGCAGGCACCAAGAGATTTCTTTAGGCAGTCCTTGTACCTTTTCTTTGGTGCACCTCTGTCACGGTGGCCAGTGGAGAGCTCGCCATATAACATGATCTTGGGAAGGCGATGGTCCTCCATTCTGGAGACGTGACCCATCCAGCACAGCTGGATCTTCAGCAGCGTGGACTCGATGCTGTCGACCTCTGCCATCTCGAGTACTTCGACGTTAGGGATGTGAGCGCTCCAATGGATGTTGAGGATGGAGCGGAGACAACGCTGGTGGAAGCGTTCTAGGAGCCGTAGGTGGTGCCGGTAGAGGACCCATGATTCGGAGCCGAACAGGAGTGTGGGTATGACAACGGCTCTGTATACTGCAGGGGGAAACCTCTGTACCTGCAGGAGAGTATGGGGGACAGGACAACACCTGGCCGGCTGTCAATCAGTCGGCCTGAATGGATCAAGCCCCACTCGGTCGGGTGTCAATATAAGCCTGCGCCAGCCTCCCGAGGCCTCTCTCAGAGTTGCTGCAGCCACAGCCAGCCTGGCTCTGTGGAAGTCTTTGTGGATTAAAGCCTGTTGTACAGTCTTTACCCTGATTCTGGCTAACAGCGCACCACAACTGTATAAGAAACTGGGCGAATGAGTCCGACAAACTCCGCAACACGTGAAGGTTGTGCCAAAGCACCAGGGGTCAGCATACACCTTTGGAACAGAATTTTATCTTTCTTTCTGTGTAATAGATCAGAATTGATTTAGTGCTGAGGGAGGCCGAGTTAAGAAGAAAACTCTGGAGGCCTTTTTGAGCAGGGCCGCTTGAGGAAGAGAAACTCAACCTTTTTCCTGCCGTTTCAGTGAAGGCGATTTGCAGAATGCAAGGAATGTCACTGCTCGATTGTGACACTCCCACATGTTCCCCCCCCCCCAAAAAAAATATCAAACACCAAAGCTCGTTTTGTTTCCAAATCAGCTTTTAACCCTCCACTCCTGTGCAGATTTTCCAGAGGACGTGAGTGATGTCCTGTTGATGAATAACAAATTCCCCCTTATGGCTCGGGAATCCCGAGCCATAAGAATACGGTTAACGATTGGTGCTTTCCCGATATTCTCACAGATTCCGAAATTTTCAGTCGCTCCACCAGAAGTTCAGCACGGAAAATAAAGACAAGGCTCTATAAACCGTAACCCCCCTGTTAGGAATTAAAGTACCTTTAAAGAAATTGCTCGAGACAAAAATTGAGAACAAAGAACATTTATTACTACAACAATGCAAAGTTGGGTGCTTCCCCTTACCCTGGGAATACACACACACACTGGGGCTCACCCAACTTTTATACAGTTGATTTCAGTGTAGGAATACCCTCCCCCTTACATTCTTCTGCCTCCTGCTGGAGAGGTTTGGCATTAGGCAATCCTGCCTGCCTACGTGCAATTTCAGTATACTTGGAGAACCAGGGGGGGGGGGTATCCTGTCGGTGTCCCTTCATGTCATTGTCCTTATTCACACCTTCCTGATTCTCGGGGCTACAGTCTCTTGATATGCAGAGTTGACTCATTCTATCTAGGGTTGGCTAATTTCATATGTATAAATCTGTGTATGGTTAGCTAATTAGAAATGTATGACTTGGTACTTCTGTCCAGGGCTAGGAGACCCTTATCTGATCCAGACTACCTCAACTTCCTACATTCTATTGTACCTTACCATTCCTTATCTTAGTCCTATGGTCTTGTCACAAAGGATAGAAGATTCTTATGTTAATCGTGCTGACTCTGCTTTCCTGCATCCTAAGCCCCAAACTTATCCTGTTTGAACTGGTTTCAGCCATTTTACTGATGAACTTTAGTTTCTTCCATGTTCATAATTTTAGACCAATTTTCCCATCTCTCACAATCCTCACTTTTCTTTTAGATCAGTAATACTGATCTTTCACCATGATCAGTGTTACTGATCTTTGGTTACTAGTGTCAGTGTGACTGATCCCCCCCCCCCCCCTCCTCACTTTTCTTTTAGATCAGTAACACTGATCTTTCAAGTGTAAGGTGTAGTTTTACCCAGCTGGTCAATAACCGAATTGTAATGTCTGTGTAAAGTCTTTAGGTAGGGGAGCACCATGAAGGTCAGGGGAGTGAGTCCAGCTGCTTATTAGGGTTTGGAGTATCAGGCTCCAGTTCTCAGTAAAGAGTCTAGTCCATCCCATACGTTGAAATATTGAAGCAGTGTCTTTGAAGCACACGACCTTTGTAAGTGTTGTCCCGACGAAGTCTGTGAGAGGCGCTGCCTTCAGCAGCGAACAAGTAGCAGTCTATGAGAAGCGCTGCCTTCAGCAGCGAACGAGTAGCAGTCTATGAGAAGCGCTGCCTTCAGCAGCGAACGAGTAGCAGTCTATGAGAAGCGCTGCCTTCAGCAGCGAACGAGTAGCAGTAGTCAGGCGGTTCCGTTTGATTGTGGCTCGTATCTGATGTCCTCTTCAGCCCCGAACCCTAGGGCCACCGATCTCCGAAGGCTGTTTGGAGCCTGATATTAAAGTGTCAAGCAGCTCACGTTGTTGGAAACTGGTGCTCCCTTTCATGGGGTGATGAAAAGTGACCAAGCTGGGGGGGGGATTGTTTCTTGTGATTTAACTGTGTGTTGCAGCTTGTCTGCTAACATTAGCATATGTATCATTGAACTTGTGAGTTGCAGCCTGTCTGTGTACATTAGCATATGTATTAACTCTCTCTCTCTGTTACATGTACAATCCTGACTACCATTCTGTCTGTCTTTGTCCCACCATGTCCTTTGTGCTATCGCTTCAAAACTCCTGTCTTTAATACCTGTGTAGGCTATGATACAAATTAGATGTACTCCACTAAAGCTGTTTAATTCCCCTGGTCCGTATTGGGATCCCTTATATCCCATTATGACTATACATTAAATCTATGCCCTGTCTACATTCTAAAGGAGCACAATTGTAACCTCTGCTGCCCCTATTCCAGGGGGACTTAAAACATTAACGAACAATATTCCAAAGAAATTAGTAAACAACAATGAACAATACATGTAAAGCTCATTAAAAACAGCATTAAAATACAATAAGAACTGAATAAAGCACAATAAATGTAAAGCTCATTGAAAACTGCAATAAAATACAATAAGAACTGAATAAAACACAATAAATGTAAAGCTCATTGAAAACTGCAATAAAATACAATAAGAACTGAATAAAACACAATAAATGTAAAGCTCATTGAAAACTGCAATAAAATACAATAAGAACTGAATAAAACCACAATAAATGTCAAGCTCATTGAAAACTGCAATAAAATACAACAATAACTGAATAATCAAAAGACAAGTAAAATACAATAACTGAATAAACCATTAAAGAAACGAAAAAAATGTTAAATTACGGCACTTTGTAACAATCTGACTTTCCTTTGTGTTAGTGTAAAAATTGTAAAATGAAACACAAACCATATTTGCATGGGTTTTGAATATGTTAGACCTTATTAAAATGCAGTTGGAGCTGCTTGTCTGTATGGGGCACAACCCTCCAATTTGTTAGAGTGAGTACATAACAGACATTGCAGCACAAGAGCCCCTGCAAGAGAACTTGAAACATATTCAACCTTTAGTTCTGCCTTAAGTAAAATGCCTTGTGCCACAGCTCACAGGAGCTGGCCTTATTTAAAACAGTCTGTAAAACAGGCACCAAAAAAAAGTTAAAAGATGTTCTTATGAAGATTGCACACACAATAATTTAAGTACAGGCTAGTTTCTATTATATTCCACTTAAAAGTTCTGCTGCATGAATCCTGGAGCTTGTGGAGTCATTATTGAATCAAGAAATATTGGTACCATGCCAATCTCATTCTAACATGCCAATTTCTCCAGTCCTTAAGTCAAGATGTACTGAATAGCATCTGGTACAAGATCTGTGAGTTCTTAATGATATTATTATTCTTATGCACCCAATTGTTCTGAACAATGCCACCAATTTAAATCATATTCCACCTATTGCAGTACTCACACACCACCATAGACCAGTTCGCAGGTTTATTTCTCCATTAAGCTGAATCCAGTTGCGCAGGGTTTACCTCCGTGATTATTTACAATGTAACTTCCGCACTACCGGATTTAAATATAAACCTGATGAATGGGGGAAAGTTATCATGAATTAAATAACAGCGGCAATACAGAGAAATTGTGCTGAGGCATTAATTTCACTCCAGAGGAAAATGCACCAGAGAAATGAATGATTAAACTTATAGGAATCCCCATAGGAATCCCCAGAGGTATCTTTATTCTCCAGAGGTGGGTGATCTTTAAACTCACGGACCTTGACTGCTGAATGTGTAGAAGAAATGTATTAAATGTGTTGATAGGGCTCCATACCTCTAACTGCAAGACAAGAGCCTGAAGCCTCAATTTCAAGTGCCACAGTGCACTTAAAGGGACATGCACACTCCCCCTTCAACTGGCTGATCCAGCCACTTTACACATCAGATCCTTTCTTTATCTCACATACACTTAAAGTTAAGATGTATAGAACTCACCCTATTTGCGCAAACATTTCTCCCTGCAAATGTTATAACATCAGTCAACTCTCAGGTACTCCCTGTGCAAAATCACTTTTAAATACAATTTATTTCATAAATTGGAATTAACTGGTAGTTAAATTCGCTAATTCTACAGTATTGAAAAACGATCATTTATGACATTTAATTTTTAGCATGAATTTTAATCAATATTGGTCAGTGACTGAAGTGGGAAGTCGTGATTTATGAAATTATCTCTGGTCTCTACTCTCCCACTCCCTGCACTTCTCCCAACATTCAGGAGCTGGCACACAGTCCCTGCCTTTTTTTTTTCATGTTACTCATCTACTATTCCTTTAACTGCTTGCATCAAAATGTTAGCCTTTGCTTTCTGCTTATCCTCAGATGTCTGGACAAATGCTTTTTGTGTGATCTGTAGAAGCTGGGTTATTCCCTGCTCATGCCAATTTTCTGTCTTTTGTAATTTTCTCTTAATGTCTGGGGCTGAGTTGGTAACAAAACCTGTTAGTACCAATTGTTCCCCTGCTGGGGATTCTATGTCGAGACCCCCATATTGTATATATATTTGGTCCCAAAAATTGGTCTAACTGTTCGGCACATCCCTGGGGATCTTCTATCAGGGAGGTCAGTTCTTTCTTAAAGTTACACACTTCAGTACTGGTCAGGGGCACATTTACGAAACCGAGACCCTCTCTCATGGGAACTTCCCGCAGTGGTCTCATCCAATTGGTTTCTGGCTTATTAGGTCTGGGTTCCTGCTCCCTGGGAAATGAATCAAAGGGTTCTGCCTTCTTCCTGAAGAGTCTCACGCTGTTCTGAATTAAAGTTACCTCTCTCTCCTGCCAACAGAGGTGGTAATCGAGTGCTTTGTGAGCAAGTTATCATACCACTCCTGCTCTCTTCTCTCTTCTCTAGTGGTGGGGGAGGTGGGGAAGGTGCAGAAGGGTAGGTCATAGGAGGGGAAGGAAAGATAGGAGCCGGCATAGGAGGAACATAGGGTGGAGGGAGGGAATGTAACACATCCCAACCCTGTGATTCAGGGACAAGAGGTTCCTCCTCTCTCTTATCCCTGGATTCTTTCTCATTCAAAACCAGCTGTTCAATGGATCCCTTGAGCCAGCAGGCTGCATATTCCCTGCTCTCAACATTGTCTTTCTGGTTTTGATAGAGCCATAAGTTCAAAGCTTCACACATCCATTCATCCTCGGATCCGAATTTTGGCCAGTACACGGAGCTCCCTTTAACCGGGTATCCCACCCATTCATTACAACAATACCTGACCGTCGTCAGTTTGTCTTTACCGCGGGTCTTTCCTGTGCCCCACTCAGATAACATCATCCCAAGCGGGCTGTACGTAGCTATCTGGTGGTCACGTCCTGTGTCAGGACTCTCATCTCTACTGCCCGCTATTCCCATACTTAGGAACAAGTAAAATACTCTTACCGAGTTCTGGCAGTACTGCTCTAGCGCGCGTCCTTCCGCCGTTTGTTCTCAATGCCTCTTCTCGGATATCACTCGCTTCTTCCACTGACCAGCCACCCGTCGCCCGTGAGTCCAGCTGAATCAGCCGGGGTGCACCTACTCTCGTCGTCGGGGCACTCTGTCAGTGGAGGGAGTGTGATCCCGGACGAGCCCCCATTTGTTAGGAATTAAAGTACCTTTAAAGAAATTGCTCGAGACAAAAATTGAGAACAAAGAACATTTATTACTACAACAATGCAAAGTTGGGTGCTTCCCCTTACCCTGGGAATACACACACACACTGGGGCTCACCCAACTTTTATACAGTTGATTTCAGTGTAGGAATACCCTCCCCCTTACATTCTTCTGCCTCCTGCTGGAGAGGTTTGGCATTAGGCAATCCTGCCTGCCTACGTGCAATTTCAGTATACTTGGAGAACCAGGGGGGGGGGGTATCCTGTCGGTGTCCCTTCATGTCATTGTCCTTATTCACACCTTCCTGATTCTCGGGGCTACAGTCTCTTGATATGCAGAGTTGACTCATTCTATCTAGGGTTGGCTAATTTCATATGTATAAATCTGTGTATGGTTAGCTAATTAGAAATGTATGACTTGGTACTTCTGTCCAGGGCTAGGAGACCCTTATCTGATCCAGACTACCTCAACTTCCTACATTCTATTGTACCTTACCATTCCTTATCTTAGTCCTATGGTCTTGTCACAAAGGATAGAAGATTCTTATGTTAATCGTGCTGACTCTGCTTTCCTGCATCCTAAGCCCCAAACTTATCCTGTTTGAACTGGTTTCAGCCATTTTACTGATGAACTTTAGTTTCTTCCATGTTCATAATTTTAGACCAATTTTCCCATCTCTCACACCCCCCAACCCAAAACCCCACAAGTCGTGCATAATAAGGTGCCTCTCGTCGTGGATCATCCCAATGATCTGTGAAGTCGACACACCAATGTGGGTATTTCCTCCCCCACCCCACCCCGGGGCACACGTTGTCCTCTAAATGAAAATGCATTTACTGCTCTCTGGAATTTCCCAACGAAAAGCACAGAGCCTTTGCGTGACTGGAGTTGGAGGCGGAGACAAATCGACCCGCCCAGAAAAAGCCCCGAAATGCGAAGTTTTAAATCTGTTGCTCACCCAGGCGGCCAGTCTCTCGAACGCCTCGGAGGAGCTCGCTGGGTTTTGGAGATATTTGCCCATTTGTTTGTGCACCCCCCCCCCCCCCCCCACTCTGCATTTGTCTTTCATTAGCGGGGGAGAAGAGAAAGCTTTTCCTTGTGCTGAAAGCATGGCAGATCCCGTCATATTTACCCATGGCTCGGATCAACAGCAGCCCCCGAGGGGGAAAGGGAAGCCGGAGTCGGCGTGCGGCGCGGGGCAGAGCGCCGGCGGCAAGCTGGCTAGCTTCTGCGAGGAGCGCTGTGACAGCGGCATCGGCTCCATGAATGAGAGGGACGAGGAGATGCTGCGGGAGATCCGCGAACTCAGCCTGGCCGACAAACCCGACGCCCCCCAGTCCTGGAAAGACTTCGTCTCGGAGGATGGAGACACGTAAGTCGTTTGCAGCCTCTCGCTTGAAGTGATTGAGGCTTTAAAACCTCTTACTCCCAGAGTCTTGGTGAAGTTACATCTGCCCATTCGAGGTCACTGACCACCTCTTTAAAACACTTTGGAAGAGTTACGTTTTCATTAATGGGATTTTATTCCGATTTAAATCCCCCCCCCCCCAGTTTAAAATGTCCGAAGAAAAGTTTTACTTTAGAGTCCGTTCATCCCCGGAGGGGGGAGGGTGTGGGGAAGAAGTGGTTGAGGCCACCAGGTTCGGGCGGTAGAGGCGCAGGGCGGGAGTTCTGGTCGCAGCCTGGAAAGTCCCTGGCCCGGCGCCAAAGTTGCTTCGCTGATCAATGCTGAGCGTGGAAAGACCCGGAAAAACCCCCCGAGTTTGCGCAATGCTGGAAGGTTGGGTCGCTTGGCCCGAGGAACCAGGCTAACCCGGCATTTTATTTAATATATACCTAGGTTTCTCCACTTGGCCATTATCCACACCGCCAAGGACGTGGTGTCGCAGATCCTACACAGCATCCAAGTCGATGATCCGTATCTTCACCGTCAGAATCACCTGAAACAGGTAAGACCTTTTCTTTGCACGGCGTCTGGTTTGGCAGGAGTTAGCGTTTGATGCTTATCCGGTCACCATTATTTAAATTAAACTCCATCAGAGACTGATGTTATCAAGAGCAGCTGAAAGCGGTAGTTTCCTGAGTCTGGAAACTCCCTGCTGTAATAATAAATGCCGTCACTGACAAAGGGAACAAAAAAACTCTACCCCGCCGCTTTTTTCACGGGCTTCTTCCATCATTTTTCCTCGCAGAGTGCCCTGCATCTGGCAGTGATCACACAACAGGCTGACGTGCTGGTGGCTTTGCTTTGGGCTGGAGGAGATCTTGGATTGAGAGACGTTAATGGGAACCTGCCTCTCCACATCGCTTCGGAGATGAATCTGCCCCTGTGTGTGAACATCATGAGCAGATTCTGCACCAGACAAGACGTCCGAAACCTCCTGGATAGCAAAAATTATAATGGTATAGTTGGCTATCATTTCACAAGTTTGTATTTTTATGTTGTAAATAAGCATAAAATCTATGGACTTAAAATAGAATCCAGAACCTGCATTCTTTGAGAAGGTTCTTGTTTGACAATTTGACTTATTTGAATTTAACTTTACGGCTGAAAATGTATTGGGATTTAAAATCGTTGATGGTGAATACTGGTTAGCTGCAAATTTTTGAGAAGTTCCACATTTTCCATTTCAGGTCTCACGTGTTTGCAGTTGGCAGTGAAAAGCAAATTAGCTGACATGGTGAAGCACTTGATTCAACTGGGAGCTGATATCAATGCTCAGGTAAATCGATCGTTCACTTGACAATTGATTGTTTTCTCTCAGTGATTGCTATATCGACATTTTGGTTGTGTGGCCATTGTTAACCACCACGTGTGCTTTTTCTCCTCAGGAACCTTCCAGTGGTAGGACAGCACTCCATCTTGCCGTGGAGGAGCAGGATGCTGAAATGGTGTCATTGTTGGTGCGTTGTGGAGCAAACCCCAATATCCTGATGTACAATGACTGTGCACCATACCACCTGACCTTGGGAAGGGATAATCTGAGGATACAGAAGGAACTTATTCATGTGACAGATCAAGCCCTGCACATTTTATGTGAAGATAATCCGATGTGGAATTCAGAATCTCTTGACTGGGAGGTGAGCTGGAAGGAAGTAAATGATCTAAGTATGAAATGTTTAGTAGTTGAAACTGTACACAATTAAATTCATATAGTGCATGGGCTAAAACCGTCACCTTGGATCACTTGTATAATGTGATGTAAAATATGAGGATACTTCCCACTAAAAAAATTGATGCTAACGTGAGATTTATTCTTTTCCAGGTTCCTTTCTCTTATGATGACTGTGTAATTGGGGGACAGCCACTTGGGTGTGGAAGATGATCCTCTTTCATAACTTTCTAGACTTCAATTTAACTAAAGAGTTGGGGATATGTGTTAAACCATGGTTACTTAAATCGTGTAATTTGATGAGAAACTTCAATGACAGACACTAATATTTCAAAGTCGGGCAGTTCAGTGTCCATGTGTCTTAAATATTTTAGGGTGATTATAAAGAACTATCCAGAAGCAGAGATTGATGTAATAGATATAAAACAAGACTTCCTGATGAGTGCACTGTCTTCTCAAGAAGACTGAAATTGTAAATCTGCATTGAGATTGTTTATTTGTATTATACAAAAATGTAAATATGTAAAGTATTGTGAATATTGTACAGGTTCTACATGAAAATATTTGATACAATGGTTATTTATTTTTGTCAAATAAAGAATATGAAAAAATGTTAAAATTGTTCCTTGCTGTTGAAATTTTTTGACCTTCATGAACATTATCCTCAAATATTTTGAGTGTGTGCAGCTTTCAGGGTAATTTTGTGGTGATCTCAGTCCTACATACAACCATATAATCTCATGACAATTTGAAATTTATTGAACCGCACTGGTTTAAGGGTTAACATAATCTTGCCTTATTTTTGTGTGCATGAATGAAATCCTTTGATGAATGGTTAGTCATCATATAAAAACACTCCACAAAACTAATAGCACCAGAAATCTCCCTTTAGTGATAGCTGAAAGAGGATTCCACAAAGTTCACTGAGATAATGACAGGTCCCATTTGGTATTACTTTCTCATCTCTCATGGAAATTAGTGATTTTTTGGCGCGCCAGGCACCAATTGTACTGGCCTGTTGGGCCCCACAGTCTGGTTCAGGAATGTTGGTTCAATGTAAAGTAAAACTAGGACAATGATCAGCAGGGCTGGGAATGTTCTTTAAAAAGCTGACGGAGAGATTGTGGGGAAATGTTCAGGATATTGTTTCCACATCAGGAGGACAGTTAAGTAAATGACATGGATGTTTTTTTAAAATTCAGTATATGGATCATTATCTCCCATCTCTGAACTCCCTTCAGAAAGTGGCAGTGAGCCATTACCTTCAGAGCTGCAGTCTGTACTCTTGTGGGCCTTGCAGGATTTGGAATGAAGGTAAAAGAACAGCTATAAATTTGCAAGTTGCATGACTTGAAAGTTATTGTATGTTTCCATGCCCCTGCTGTGCTTTGCCTCTGAGACAATTGTAAAAGATTAGAAAAAACATCTGGGATAACTGGGGAAAAAAATGTCAGCAATGTTGGGTTTTTGTTACCAAATCTTGGCCATGTCCTGTGTCACATAAGCTCAAGGGAGCTCCATTGTGCTTATCCCTTGCATTGTTCCAGTAGCTTTGTAACTTGAGACCTTTTGTGTGTGTATCTGTGCAAGGATGTGAGAGTTCATATATGAGAGAGCATGAGTGAAGCTAGAATGTGAGAGATAATAGAATATAGGAAGTAAAGCTAGTATGAATGAAATAAGGAATACTAGACGAGATTAGAGGAAGTTAAGTAAGTGCTGAGTAGGGATGAATTCCGATAAGAGTGTGAGGAAGGGTTACGCAAGTATAATAGTATAAGGGTCTTATAGTGATAGAATTAGCAAGTTCTGCAGAATTAGTAAGTCCTGGGGGTTGAGATATGTGAATAAGGACAAAGGCAGATTCATGAATAAGGACAATGACATGATGGGACCCAGACAGGATACCCCATGGTCTTTTCAAGTTTACAGAAACTGCACATAGGCAGACAGAATTACCAAATGCCAAACCAATCCAGGAGGCAGAAGAATGTTAAGGGGGGGGAGGGTACCTCTACTCTGAAATGAACTGTATAAAAGTTGGGTGAGCCCCAGTATGTGTGTGTATTCCCATGGTAAGGGGAAGCACCCAACTTTGCACTGTTGTACAATAAATGTTCTTTGTTCTCAATTTTTGTCTCGAGCGAAATCTGTGAAGGTACTTCTGTTTCTCATAGAGGAAGACAGTGACAGCTGCTTTGATAGTCTAAGGTCCCCCATTTCTGATTCTGTAATGAAAATGTTCATCTGGTGCTGTAGGTCCTCAGGCCTGCATTTGTTACTTTCAGACTTGTCTCTCCAGATAAACTGCACAAAGTTTGCCATTTAATACTCCACACTTTGTATCTGACAAGGTTGATAACCTTTGTACTTACGGCCCTACAGTAGTTCTGTTTACGCAGGGCCCACTGGCATCACAGGGGGTGCAGGGGTTATTGTCTGCACTGGGTGACACCATCAGAGAGGGTGACACCAAAATAACTCCATAAAATGTTTGTGCAGTGCTTCAGCAGAAATGTATTATTTTTTAATTAAAATATCCCTGTAGTTCGTTATAACAACAAAAACATTTTTTGTAAACCCAGCTTAAATGTATCAATATACCTGCAAGGCTAAAACTCTATGCTAATTTACTTTCTGAACCTTGTTATAGGCTGCGGTCAGAGCTGTCATTATTTCCCATTTACAACGACGCTTTGAATCACGTGGTTTCGTCTACACTACAAGAACACATTGTTTTCGATGCTGCTGGTGTTACATAGTCACTGCTTCTATCAAATTTTCGTACTAAAGTTACTTGTAAATCATAATTTCCGTATATCACCGAATGTAAAGGCAATAGTAATGATAAACAACAAGCAAAATTAAAATTACACCTTTACAATATATGCACAGTCTAAATACATTTATAAATATTAATTTTCACAATATTGTACATATAACGCCAGAAATTTTGACAAAAGCAGGAAAAGGTTCAAAAAATAAATTAGCATAGAGTTTAGCCTTGTATGTATATTGATACCTGTTAGCTGGGTTTACAAAAAAATGTTTTCGTTGATAGAACTAACTACAGGGATATTTTTATAATAAATTTCTGATGATACACTGCACAAAAATTTTATAGACAGTCATTTGGTGTCACCCTTTATAATGTGTCACCCAGTGCAGCCCCCCCCACCCCGTCGAGTGACACCATTGCTAAGGATTCTGTATAGTCTAATACGGGAAGAGGTCCATGGTGGGGGTGGGGGTGGCAGTGATGCCATGAGTTACTGCATTGGGTGACACCAACCCTAGTCAAGCCACTGGCAGGGCCTGTGAAAATCCTCTCTTAATCCTTTTGTGGCTGTACACTTTGCTATCTTGACAACTTACTTCTGCTACAAAATATCTGGCCTCTGCGATTGGGAATTGCCACCATCAATTTCAAAGAATCAATACTTTTCTGCATTCAACAAATCAAAGCAAATTATTGAAGTTCACCCCAAATTTTATGTAGTGTCTCAGTGATCAGAAATTGAAGTAGAAGGCTGGCATTGGAAGGCTGGACAATAGGAAAACTTAGTGACTGGTATTTAAAACCATATGCACTTATGTGGCAACTCAAGTCAGTTTGAGACACTGGAAATAAAATCTCTCTTAGATTAGATAGATTATATAATTCTACTGCTGGGGTAAGCAATAGGAATCCAGACTAATTGCTTCTCACCATCATAAAGAAGAATCTGAGTTACCATCTGTGGATAAACACAGGATGCATTTTATATTGTTTAAAAGTAGCTCTAACTGAATAACAAAAAATGGCTTATGTCAATTAATGAGTTTACTGAGAGCAATATATTTGATATCACTACCTCTGGAAACCTTTATATTAACCATGCTGCAAAAAAAAAGCTCCTGCTCCCTACACCCACATGTTTGAAATTGTCAATTTTCTTTCATATATTCATGTTCTTCCATTTAGTTTCAGAGACATTGTGACCATTTTATCTTCTCATTGAAACACGAAAGTCTGCAGACGATGTGATTGTAGTAAAAACACAAAAATGCTGTTTTGTTCACCCCAGTCCAGTCCTTCGCTTGCTACATCTGGGGCATTTCACACGCCCTACATAATTTCAACAACTTCCAGTTCGCTGAACTTGATCACCTCACGTTTACCACAGATGTCCAATCCCTATACACCTCCATTCCTCCTACTGAAGGCCACAAAGCCCTTTGTTTCTTTCCGGACAATGGACCCAACCAGTCCCTCTCCACCACCACCCTCCTCCAGCTGGTAAAACTTGTTCTTACCCTCAATAATTTCTCCTTTGACTCATCGCACTTTCTCCAGGTCAAAGGGTAGCCATGGGTACCCACATGAGCTCCAGCTATGCCTGCCTTTTTGTTGTCTACGTGGTGCAATCCATGCCTCAAGCCTACACAGGCAAGGCCCCTCATCGCTTCCTCTACTACATCAATGACTACTTTTGGTGCTGCCTCAGATACCCATGATGAGCTTTATGACTTCATCCACTTGGTGCCAACTTCCACCCCGACCTCAAGTTCATTTAGTCCATCTCTTCCAAACCTCTCCCTTTCTTCAATCTCAGGAGACAAACTCTCGACAAACATCTTCTACACACCCACCACCTCCCACAGCTTCCTCGACTACACCTCTTCCCACCCTGTCCTCTATAAGGATTCCATTCCATTCTTTCAATTCCTCCGTCTCCATCACATCTGCACCCAGGATGAGGTCTTCCAGATCAGATTATTACAAATGTCCTTCTTCAAATAACATGGCTTTCCCTCTACCACCATCAACTTGGTGTGCACCCACATACCTTCTATTATTAGCACATCTGCCGTGGCCCCCTCCACCCCCATTCACAAAATGGACAGCATTGTCCTCACGTACCACCCCACCAGCCTCTGCATCCAACACATCCTCCTCCACCACTTCCCACAACAAGAAACATATTCCTCTCAGGGACCACTCCCTCCATGACTCCCTTGTCCACTCCTCCCTCCCCACCAATCGTCCCCTTAATACCTAATCGTGTCCGCAGGAGATGCTTCACTTACACCCACACTTCCTCCCTCAACACCATTTGGGACCTCAAACAGTCCTTCCAAATGCAGCAACATTGCACTTGCGAATCTGCAGGGGTCATCAACTGCATCTGGCACTCCCGTTGTGGACTCCACTACATCTAAGAGACCAGATGCAGACTGGAAGATTGCTTCGATGAGCATGTCACCTCTGTCTGCCACAACAGTGTGGATCTTCTAGTGGCCACCCATTTCAATTCTCCATCCAATTCCCTTGCTAACATGTCTGTCCACGGTCTCATGAACTGCCAGACTGAGACCACCTGCAAATTGGTAGAACAACACCTCATCTTCTGACTGGGCACCCTCCAACTGGAAGATATTAATATCAATATCTCTGGCTTTCATGAAACCGCACCCCCCTCCCACCCACTTCTTCCCCAGTTTCCCCAGTTCTGTCTGTGCCTTCCCTGTCTCCTTTTGCACAGACATGATAAATTCTCATCTCTCCCCTTATCATAGCCAATTAACACAGCACAGTCCGAATTCTGAGATTTTCCTGGATTTCCTGCTTCCTGCTTATTCCTTGAAGAAGGCCTCAGGCCCGGAACATCAGTAATATATCTTTGCTTCTTTTTTGGGACGCTGAAGACTGGCTGAGCTTCTCCGACATTTTGGTGCCATTTTACCTTCTCACCACTGTTCCAGTTTAGATTGTCAAATTTAAGGCAGGTCAAGGGCGACATTTTTCTCTGTGGATTGGTGTCACTTTATTAAATCGGTGTTCCATTTAACAAATGTTTGTTCTTTTTTTAAATTCCCTTAAAACTGAAGATATTATTAAAATGAACCCCAAGAGACTAAAATTGGGAAAGAAGATGACATGAAAAACAATACTGGGCCCAGGTTCCATGCCAATGGAACTCGAGAACTCCACTTTATAAGGGTGGAGAAAGAAAACAACAACATCTATATGGACTCATTAGCCAATGGAAAATGTTGGAATCTACTCATAAAAAATGTAACTGAACACTTGGAAAACAAGGATTAAATTGAAGTGGATCAGCATGGATTTATAAAAAGGGAATCACAATTGAATTGGATGTGTTCAAGGATTTTTGAAACATACAGAATGTGATGTATTTCAATTTTCAGAGGATTTTTGCCATAGTACCACACAAGTGATTATTTAATAACATTAGAGCATGTTATTTTGTATATATTGAATTAAGGATTGGTTAACAGGTGATGTACCATCGATAATCTCAAAAAGATGATATTATGAAACTATCAGGCTTTTATTAACTAAAGACAGGAACTACCATCAACCTCATTGACTGATTGAAGCAAAGAGAAAGGGGAGCATGGAAGGGGCTGTGGGTAGGATTGGACTTGTGAGGTGTGTACAGACGGCAGCAGCCAATCATGGCACAAAAGTGGTTTATCACATTCACCCCTCCTTTTTAAGAAGAGACCTGCAGGGTGAGAAAAAAAAGAGAGGGTGAAACAACTATACACATATGCATTTTACAGGTTGAGTCTATCAGGGGGTCTCCTCTGCCACAGCGAGCGACGTGGCGACGGTTAGGTTTCTGCTGCAGCATCCTGAACAGCTTGTGAGATTTGCCTGTAAACAGTTTGTTGAGGGGTGGGAACAGGTGAGGTGGTGGGGGAGGGTGGAGCTGGTTCATCATCGGCGACAACAGTGGGTAGGGGGTGGTCAGCTGCAGATTCCAGGACCCCTAGGGTTGAAGTAGGAGGGGTTGTTTGTTGAAAGTCACGATCCTGTAGGTTGTGGCCGCAGATAGTAACATTATCTAGATATGGGAAGGTGGCCTGCAGATCATAGAGGTCCACCATGCGGTCCATCTCCTGCTGGAAAATGGAGACTCCATTTGTGTCACCGAAAGGGATCTGGAGGAAGTGGTATAGGTAAACATCCACCTCAAATGCCATATATTGGCAGTCCTCTGGGTGGACCAAGAGCTGGTGATACACTGACCAGGTCAGTTGTGGAGAATACCCAATATTGTTCGATCTAGTTGACCATATCAGATATATGGGGAAGGGGGTAAGCATTGAGCTTACATTCTACATCGAGCTAAATCACATTCTGTATTCTGGTTGATGGTCTGGCTGTAGTCTGTGACCATCCTATTCTTATCCTCATTCTTCACCACAACCACCAAGGGCCATTACTGGCTTCGATGATGCCCTTGCCCAATAAGTGGTGAACCTCTGCCTTAATGAATGCCCTGTCAACCGCACAGTACCATCTACTCCTGGTGGCCACCAGTTTGCAATCGGGGGTAAGGTTGGTGAACAGTGGAGGGGGGTCGACCTTGAGGGTTGAGAGACCACACATTGCCTGCGGGGAGCCGTCTGTGAACAGTGGTGGGGCGGGGAGGGCCCCATCGAAGTGCAAAGTGACTTTCTGAAGTTGGCACTGGAAATCCAGCTCTAGTAACAAGGGGTCACAGAGTTGTGGCAAAATGAGAAGACTGAAGTGTTTTGTACATTACGCCTCCATCAGTGAAGGTCACTACACAGGGCTCCTGGGTGGCTGCTGAGTATGATTTGGATGCGAGTGATATCCTGTGCTTGGCTGGTCGTACTTTAAGGGACAGTCATTTCCTGGTATCAGGGTGGATAAAGCTATCTGTTCTCCCGCTTTCAAATAAATAGTTGATATTGCGCCCGTTTACCTGGACGTCCATCATGGACCTTGCGAGTTCGTGTGGGGCCTCTTGGTTCAGGGTGATGGAGGCCAGTATGAATTCATTGTCCGAGTCTGATGGATGCTCCTGCGCCCAAGATGCTGCCCTTGGCCCCAAGATTACCTGTCTCGACCCTTCATAGTACTGTATGCATGGGAAAATGGTGTTTGACATGCAGTCCAAAATGGTGGCCCGCATAATTCACACATGGAGTCGCTGGAGTGCAGGGAAGATGGCACCAATCGTGCTGCTCGTAGTGGCGACTGTGGGCACATGACACTGCTAGATATCACGGATAGTTTGGACTGACATATTTTGGCGTATTGCTCCTTTTTCCAGCATCAGGAGCACACTGCATCCTTGACAGGGCAGTGTTTCCGCGGATGTTGACCCTGCCCGCAAAAGTTGAACCCGGAGAGATCTCCCGCAATGGCAGCCGAGGTCAGATCACTAGAGTAGTGGAATAATGTAGGGGACCAGTCACTCATGGGCCAGGACGATGCCCTGTCCCAGGATAGCAGCGCCCATGGTAACTATGCAGCGGAGTAGTCATCTGAGTTCTGAGGCAACAAAGTTCAACCGCCCTTTGCAGATCAAGAACATTTTGCTCCAATAGCCATTGCCATATGTACCCAGAGCAGATACCGGTCACAAATGCATCTCTTTTTTTTTAAATTTTTTATTTTTCACACCATAAATCACATTAGCCATGATATACACTATTTCTTTTTCACACATATACAGTGACTTTTTCTACAAATGCATCTCTGATGATGTCCTTTGTATTCTGGGTGGCTGACATGGCCTTACAGTTACACGCTCTGCACAGGTTCCAGAGGGCCCACAGGTACTCAGCTCTCAACTCACCAGGTCACTGTTTTCCGGTAGCCAGGGGATGCCTGGCGTAGACCTCATCAACCTTCCTGCGATACTGGGACTCAAAGGTCTCCATAACAGCTTGGTACGAGCTGGTTAATGGGAACACTTGGGGCCTGATATGCGAGAGAAGTAGTCTCAGCCAGTTGGCATCCATGATGATGGCATCCGCGGCTGCCCCCAAGAAATTTTTAAAGCCAAAGTTTGAATGTGTTTGGGGTGTCCGGCAACCAGGGGTCGATGTCAAGCTTCTCAGGTTTCAGGTACTGTTCCGTGCTTTTTTTGGAAAAATTTAGTTAATAAAATTGATGTACCATCAATCATCACAAAAGGTCAATATTGTGAAATTATCAGACTTTTATTAACTAAACACAGGAACTACCATCGACCTCACTGACTGATTGAAGCAAAGAGAAAGGGAAGCATGCAAGAGCTCATGGGTAGGATCAGTCTCGGGAAGCATGTTCAGCCGGCAACAATCATGGCACAACAGTGGTTTACCACAACAGGCAAAAATGAAAAACACTTTAGGAATGAATGGATAATTTTCAGGATTGAAAGTGTACAGAAGCAATTCTCAACCTTTGTCATTGGATGAGAGAACTGATTGTATCCAATGTTGTTGAAACAAAGTTGGGAACTGATGCAGTCTATGAGGAGGTGACAGAGAGAAACCTGAGGAAGACACAGATAGATTTAGAGAATAGACAAGAATGTGACAGTTGGAAAACAAAGTGGAAAAATGTAGAAATCCACCAAAAAAAAAACTTTTTAAATTGTGTGTGTATGAAGAAAGTTAACCTGCAAGTATGGCAAACCATAAGGAATTCATTAAGTTGGTTTTTTATTGAAAATGGAATTAAGCTCAAGAGTAAGGATATATTGCTCCATTATATAGGACCCTAGTGAGACCACAGACCACATCTGGAGTATTTTGCTTAACTACTTATAATTGGGAGATTCAGTAAAGGTTCTCATGCAGATTCCTAAGATTGGGGATTTGTGATATGACAAGGAACTAAGTATTCTGGTTCTATACTCTCCAGGGTTCCTGAGTTTAGAAAAATTTGAGGGGGGAGGGGTGGGTGAAGGGGGGTGGGGGAGAGGAGGGATGATTTCACACAAGGGTTAAAAAAAATTGATAAGGCTGGGTGATAATTCCCCCGGCTGGAATGACTCAAACCAGGGATCACAATCTTTAAAAAAAATGCCATCAGCCAAGCAGGACAGGGAAGGGAAACGATTTCTTCATCAGAGGGTAGGGGATCTTTGGAATTCTCTTTCAAAGAATCCAATGGAATCTCTTTTGTGGAATTTATTCAAAATGGGGACTGATAAACTCTTGAAAGGATATGAGGTTATTACAGTAAAATGGCACTGTAAAGCAATGAACTTATTTCATAACACAGCAGGTATGAGTGGCTAAATGGTGTCTATTTCTCATTTTATGTCATGTGCAAACACAACAAGCTGCAATGTCCTGAGAGTAGTTCATAGGAGCACAACAGACAGATTGGAATTTTTAAAAAAGGCCGCAAGAATGTTGCACTTGTAAAATATTGGAGAGTCAGTGGAGAGGCTTTGGAATTTTGTTTCCGAGATGGCTGGAACCGGGAAGGTGAAAGCATTGATTGAAAAATCTCTTTGGTGTCAGCTACAAATATTAAAAGTAAAAATTACTAAGTGTGGTGCTGTTGAAAGGAATTTGTATGGGGAGATTGTTGCTGGAAGCAGGGCCACACTGACATTTCCAAGATAGTGTAATAGTGAATGATGACATCCATAAAACAGAATTAGAACTTTGACTGATTCACACAGTGTATAATAAGGCCTTTTATAGAGATTCACATCATTGTTCCCTGGAGAATAAGGGATACCTTGAGAGTGTTACAAGGCTGTAATCTAATAAAGGGGCCCAAGTAACATGATAAAATGTAAGAATGATGTTATTCAGTTGCAGAGATAAGGTTTCAGGCTAGAATTTGCCATCGGTATTGTCATACTCTTTTATCATTCCTTATTTTCTCGCAACCTTTGTCCAAATCCAAGTCAAAATGCAAGATAAAAAACCTTCAGGTAAACTCTCATACTTTCTGACTCCACTTCATTTCCTTGTCCAGCTAATCAGGCACAACAAACAAATTAGGGTGTGGAGATCCAGAGATAAATTTAGTAATTTATAAAATGTTGACTGATTAGTGGCACCTTTTAATTTTGTTGACGTTCAGTCAGCATTTTTGACAAAGTCAGGACTTGGTATGTTGTTGATGTGTGACAAATAAAAGCAATTAATGACAGAACGCAATTTAAAACGATCAGAATGACATGGATGCTGTATAACATGAAGCATCTGCCCTGTTTCAGCAATTATAATCTGAACATATTATAACGTATTTAACATAGGAAGGTTATTAAGTCCTTCAAACCCATGGCTCTATTGATTTTGATCATCACCAATCTTACACAACTTTCATTTATTGATTGATTCATTCATTGATCCTTTTATAATGAAAATCTGTCAACCTCAGCGCTGAAAATTGCAACTGATTCAGGCATTCGGGAAGTACAGTTGTAAAGTTCCCCTAATTTGTGCATTGAAAGTACTTCCTCATTTTACTGTTGAATGACATATATCTAAGTCTTTCCTTAAAATTTCAGGGAAGGCAAACCAAGTTCATGCAAATTTAAACTTTTAAAAGACTATGCATTTGAAAGTGCATTCTGGTGAACTTTGGGTGCACTCTTCCCAAAGCTAATATGCTGGCCTTTCTAAAATGCAGTGTCAGCATTTATTATTGCAGGTTAGGTTTGACAGTCTTTAAACGAATACAGTAAAACATCACTTTGATTACCAATCCCCTTAAGAGAAAAGGCAACACTGCATTAGAATAAAGGTATCTTTAAACTAACTCACAACATGTTACGTTTGTAAATTCCTTTGCTTCTCCACAATTGATTGGCACACTGCAGTCAGAGGTTCCCAACTGCTTCAAAAGGGCATCAACCATCGTGGTTACCCAAGAAGAGTAGCGTGAGCTGCCTCAATGATTATTGCCCAGTACTAACTTCTACTGTGATGAAAAGCTTTGAGAGGCTGGTCATGGCCAGAAATTAACACACCTAAGCAAAGATATGGACCCACAGCAATTCACCTATTGTCACAATCGCTCCACAGAAGATGCAAAATCACTGGCTCTCCACTCAGCACTGGATCACCTCGAAAACAACAACTCATGCAAACAGCCCTTCTTCATCGACCATAGCTCAGCCTTCAATACAGTGCTGGTCAAGAAGCTCAAACTCTGCACCCCCCTGCAAGTGGATCTTTGACTTCCTCATCGGAAGACCATAGTCAGAATGAATTGGAAGCAACCTCTCTTCCTCACTGATTATGAACACAGGCGCACCTCAAAGACACATGCTTAGCCCACTGCTCTACTTATTATACACCCATGACCATGTGCCAAGCACAATTCCAAAGCTATCTACAAATTTACCGAATACACCATAGTTGTCGGCAGAATCACGAGGTAATGAGGAAACATAAAGGAGGGAGATAAATCAGCTCATTGAGTGGTGTCACAACAGCAACCTTGCACACAACATCAGCAAAATCAAGGAGATGATTGTGGACTTCAAGAGGATGCAAAGGGAACTGACCCAGTCTTTAAGGGCTCAGTGGTGGAGAGGGTCAAGAACTTCAAATTCCTGGGCGTCAGCATCCCCAAGGATCTAACCTGGAGCAATCACAAAGAAGGCTTGCCAGCGGCTATACTTTGTGAGGTGTTTGAGGAGATTCGATATGTCACTGAAGACTCTCGTAAACTTCTACAGGTATACCATGGAGAGCATTTCAGCTGGCTGCATCACTACCTGGTATGGAGGCGCCAACTCTCAGGACAAGAAAAAAACTCCAGAGAGTTGTTAGCTCGGCCTTCAAAATTACAGGCACCAGACTCCATCGAGGACATCCACATGAGGCGGTGTCTTAAAAAAAAGCAGCCTCTATTCTCAAATACTCCCAGCACCCAGGCCATGTACCATCGGGAAGAGGTACAGGAGTCTAAAGACGAGCACTCAACGGCACAAGGACAGCTTCTTTCCCGCTGCCATCAGATTCCTGAATAATCAATGAACCAAAGACACTGCCTTAATTACATGCAAATTGATTGATTTTTATTGTTGTAAGGTGGTTTATATGAAAATTTGCTCTGTGATGCTGTCTCAAAATACTGAATTTCGTGACTTGTTCATGACAAAAAATTATGATTCTGAATACAAGGTGGAAATTTTCAGACTGCATTTCCCTGTAGGAAGTATCAGTTTTTGGTGGTTTCCATTCAAACAGAATTTTTTTTTAAAACTTCTGAAAATGAAAACCTGGCAAAGAACTTACTTCCTTTATAATTGAACCAGATAAGGATTTTAAAAGGGATACATTTTTTAATCAGAAATGCAAATTTTGAGTGATATAACATTATTTTTCACTGACTTTGCATTATACTGACTGGAAAATTATTAATTTTATTTCATGATGTTGATGGCATCAAGTGCAGCTAGTCTGTTCTTGTTCAGATTATAAATTTGATTGAGTAGTTTGCATTATGCGTTGAACTGACGGTGTTGTATAAAAAGCTTGTACTTTGATATGCCTTCACAGCAGCCTGAGAAAAGAACACGAGGAATACTTATGAAAATATATCTTTAAATTAATTGGGACTTTTTCATTATTCAAATTAGTTTTTTCTCTCTCTTTTGCTGTTTCATTCTTTCTTCTGTACACAGAAAATGTACTCTCCCATTTCTCATTTATGGAAATTAGATCTCAATTCAGAGCTCGTAAAACAATACCAATCTACTGAAATGAATACTTTGACATTATCACATATTACCCATTGATTCTTGTGAAAAATTGCCAACTTCCTGTATGGTATTAATCAGATAAGATTTAGTTGGAGTGAAAATCAAAAGTGAGCATAGTTATATTGTTTATAGGTTTGCTTAACTCATTAGAACAGCATGTTCCATTTGTGGCTGAGACATAGCAATATGGTCCGAGAAGCTTCGACAATTGGTCTTCAGCTAAACCTATGCATTTGCTGATTTACTTTGAGACAATGACATGGCGTTGGAGGCTTGGAAAGGGCTATTCTCAGTTGTATTAATTCACTGATAGATATATTTTAAAATGGAAGACTGATCCATAAAAATAAATTAAATTTAATGCAAATTAATGACTGGATATGTACTAAGAAAGGCTCTATTTAAATGAAACATCATTTTATTTATTATTCTTCATTAAGCAAAATATAGTCCCCTCCATAATGTCTTTGATAAAGACACTTTTTTCCTTTATTTGCCCCTCTGATCCACAGTTTTAAATTTGTAATCAAACAATTTACATACAATTAAAGTGCACATTCCAGATTTTATTCAAGATTATTTGTATACAGTTTAGTTTGACCATGTAGAAATTATACCATTTCAGAGCACCATGTTATTTGGGATATTTGGCTTCACTGGTGTTTGTGAGCACTCAGGTATGTTTAATTGCTTTGTTGGTGTAGATATAAGAGAGCTGAACTTGCTTCTAAGATTTTGATCACCTTTGGAGTCTGTAGTTGCCATTTTTCAACATGAGGACCAGAGTTGTGCCGATGAGCAAAAAGAACCCATTATGAGGCTAAAAAACAAGAATAAAACAGTAAGAGACATCGATCAAACCTTAGAATGATCAAAATCAATAGTTTGGAACATCATTAAGAAGAAAGGACGTACTGGTGAGCTCAGAAATCGCAAAGAGACTGGTGTTCCAAGGAAGTCTCCACTGCTGATGACAGAAGAATTCTCATCATAATTAAGAAAAATCCCCAAGCATATGTCCGACAGCTCAGAAACACTCTTCAGAAGCAGGTGTGGACATATCAACGACTACTGTGCACAGAAGGCTTTATGGACAGAAATACCAAGGCTACACTGCAAGATTCCAACCACAGAAGGGATGGCCAGATTACAATTTGCCAAGAAGAATTTAAAGAGTCTGCAGAACATGAAGGTGCGGCCCTTCTGGTATGACCTCTATGACACCCTAACCAAGATCACGGGAGTCACCTTTCCAGAAGACTCAGAGCTTTGTCTTCTGGGGAACTTCATCATGGTTGGTAGATCACTAATTCTCAAATTAAATTCACAGAAATTGCTTTATGAGTGGCCAAGAAATGCATCGCAGTTACATGGAAGCTTGACTCTTATCTCCTCATGGACAGGTGGTCTTCGGAGATGAATAGCTGCATCCCACTTGAAAAGGTTGTAAACAGTCTGAGGAAGAGATATATAACACCTTCCTAAAAATCTGGCAACCTTATTTAGAGTATATAGGTACCTCACTGTCACCAATATAGGGTTACGATCGCTACTGGCTAGCCAGTAGACCTCCGTAAAGATAACGAGGGAAGGGGTTGATTTGATGTTGTGTTTATGGCAGTGTCAGCCAAGCTCTCGTGATAGCGGTGCTTGATGGCTGCCATGTTGTATTTGGCTTTGGCGTATGCTGTAGTTGAAATGGAATAGGAGGATGGAAAGAGGCATGAGGGACATCCAATACCTCCACCCCCCTGCACCCCATTGTCCAGCACAGCCACTAACCACCACCCCCGTCCAGCATTGTCCCCCCCATACAGCACAACCACCACCCTCCCATTTAACAGAACCACCCCAACCCCGATACCTCCCTGTCCAGCACAGCCACCAACCCCCGTCCAGCTCTGCCACCACCCACCACCCCACGCAACCCCCCCCCCACCCCCGTCCAGTGGCTTCCCCCTGAGTCCAATGGGATTCCATGTCTAGGGTTTGATGAGGGACCACATAGTTCCTGAAGGGGTCGAAGGTCTAAAAAGTGTGGGGATCCCTGGTTTAATAGGACTTTATAGAGGAGAGGAGGTGGAGGGAGGGGACCTCTTGATGTTTTGTATTTGGTATGTGTTGATTGTTAAATTTATTGAATTGATAAATAAAATATCACAAAAAAAAAGAGCCTGCAGAATTCTGGACAGATGAGACCAAGATTAATCTGTGTCAGAGTGATGGCAAGAGCAAAGTGTGGAGGCATAAAGGAACTCCACAAGATCCAAAGCATTCCACATTTGCCATGGTTTACATCTTGCAGTGTAGCCTCGTATTTCTGTTCAAGAAGTCTTCTATGGACAGTAGTCATTGACATATCTACAACTGCCTCATGAAAAATGTTTCTGATCTGCTTTTCAGTCTCCTAATGGCTTCTTTAACTTTCATTGGCACAACCCTGTCCTCATGTTGAAAAATGTTAACTACAGACTCCAAAGGTGATTAAAATCTTAGAAGCAAATCTAGCTCTCTTATACCTGCACCAATGAAGCAATTAAACATACCTGAGTACTCACAAACACCTCTGAAGCCAAATGTCCCAAACATTATGGTGCCCTGAAACGAGGGAACTATGTACAAAAAAATGCTGTAATTTCTACATGGTCAAACTAAAATGTATACAAATAATCTTGAATAAAATCTGGAATGTGCACTTTAATGACATGTGAATGGTTTGATTATAAATTTAAAACAGGGGCAAATAAAGAAAAAGTGCCTTTGTCACAAACATTATGAAGGACACTGTATATCATTAAATTAGACTAGATGGTAGGGCATTGAGGAGGGCAGCAGAACAGAGGGATCTGGCAATTAGACATGCTAGTGAGGATAGAAATAGGAGGAGAATGCAGCTTAACTTGTGGCTAAAGATATGGTTCAAGAAGGAGGGCTTCAGATTTATGGATCATTTGGGTCTTTTCTAGGGAAGGTGGGACCTGTACCAGCGGGACAGTTTGCATCTGAACTAGAGAGGGACTAATATCCTTGCAGGAAGGTTTGCTAGTTACTCTTTTGGGGGGCAGGGGATTAAACTAGATTTGCAGGGAAATGGGAACCAGAGTGCCAGGGCAGATAGTGGAGGGGAGGTGGAATAAGATGATGTGAAGAATGCATATAAAGACAGAAATCAAAAAGTAGTGTATGGTAGAAATAATGTTCTCAGCTTCATCTATTTCTATGCAGGAAGTACTGTATGAAAGGCAGATGAGCTTAGAGCATGAATCGGCACATGAAATTGGGATATTATGGCTATTAGTGAAACTTGGTTGCAGGAGGGGCAGAACTGGCAGCTCAATGTTCCAGGGTTCCATTGTTTCAGATACGATGGAGTGGGAGTGATAAAAGTGGGAGGAGTAGCATTGTTCCTCAGGGAAAATTTCACGGCTGTGATCAGACAGGACAGAACAGAGGGCTCATTTTCTGAGGCTATATGGGTGAAGCTGGGGAATGGGAAAAGTATGACCACATTAATGGGGTTGTATTATAAACCATCCATTCTCAACAGAGGCTGTACAGCTCCCCTGCGGGCCACAACAAATTTAAGGGGAGGCCATGGACTGAAATCATTAAATATTTTAAAAGTTTTTTATGTAGTCTGTAGAAGAGAAGTACGAAAGAAACCAACTAAACTTGATTGTTTCACAGGGAAGGGGGCCTGTAAACTTTGAGAAGAGTCCTAAAGGGGCTATAGCCACAAAAAAGTTAAGAGTGGGTGTTATAAAGTGAGAATTGAAGAATCAAATCTGCTGCAAGATAGCAGGCAGTCACAGGAAACAGAAAGTTGCTATATTAGGTGATTTTAACTTCCCACATATTGACTGGGACTCTCCCATACTGTAAAAGGAGTGAATGGCTTAGATTTTGTCAAATGTGTTTAGGACAGGTTTCTAGATCAATACATAGCTAGAGAGTACTATACTGGATCTCCTATTAGGGAACGAGACAGGACAGGTGACAGAAGTATGTATGTGTAGGGGAAAGTTAGGTCCAGTGATCATAATGCCATTAGTTTCAAGAAAATTATGGATAAGGATAGGTCTCGTCCTTGGGCTGAGATTCTATATTGGAGAAAAGCTAATTTTGAGGAAAGGAGAAAGGATCTAGAAAGTGTAGATTTGGGTTAGATTGTTTTCTGGCAAGAATGTGCTCGGTAAGTGGGAGACCTTCAAAGGTGAATTTTTGTAGAGTACAAAGATTGCATATTCTTGTAAGGATTAAAGTCAATGTTAACAGGCATAAGGAACTTTGGTTTTCAAGGGATATGGATATGGGGATCTGGTTAAGAAGAGAGAGGTGTGTAGCAGCTATAGGCAACAAGGAGCTACTTGAGGAATAAAAAAAATGCAGTAAAAGCAGTGGGAAATTGGGAGGACTAATAAAAGACATGAAGTTGCTTTGTCAGCAAGGTGAGGGAAAATCCTAAGGGCTTCTAGAGGTCGGTTATTTATGGAGACTGAAGAGATGGGGAGATCTTAACCATCATCCCCTAAAAATTGATCATCAAACTTCAAGACCCGGGGCTCAATGCTCTACTGTGTAATTGTATCCTGGATTTCCTCACCTCCAGACCACAATTAATGAGGATTGGTAAGAACATCTCCTCCACAATCTCCATCAGTACAGAAGTACCATAGGGCTGTGTCCTTAGCCCCTTGTTCTACTCACATTACACCTGTGACTGCGTAGATCAGTACAACCACAATACCATCTACAAATTTGCTGATGATGCCAGGGGTTGTATAAAAAGGAGGGATGAGTCAGCATACGAGAGAGAGAGAGAGAGATTGAAACCTGGCTGAATGGGGCATCAACCTCACACCCAATGTCACCAAAACCAAGGAGCTGATTGTTGACTTCATGAAGGATGTACCATCCAGTAATCATTGGGGGATCAGAGGAGGAGAGGCTGGGCAAATATAAGTTCTTGGGAGTCACTATCTCAGAGGATCTTTCACTAATGGCATCATGAAGATAGCGTATCAGCACCTCTACTTCCTCAGGAGTTTGTGGAGGTTTGGAAACCCTGGCAAATTTCTGCAGATGTGCGGTGGAAATTGTGCTAACCAGCTGGATCATGGTCTCTAATGGGGACACCAATATCCCTGAGTATAAAGCCCTGCAAAGGGTAGTGGACACAGTCCAGGACATCACTGGCAAAACTCTCCTCACCATCAACAGCATCTACAGGGAATGCTGCCTTTGCAGAGCAGGAGCGATCATCAAGGATCCCCACCACCCAGCATGTGCTCTGTTCTCGCTGCTACCATCTGGAAAGAGGTCTAGGCATCATAAGACTCACACCACGAGGTTCAGGAACAGCTGCTCCCCTCCACCAATAAACTCAATCAGGGATTCTTTTAATGACTCTTACTATTGTACTTTGTTTATTTCCTCTCTGTATTGCAGTTTGCTTACATTTCTTTATTTGTTTACATGTGCACATTGCGTACAGTTCTCCCCCCCCCCCCCCCCCTCCACTGTGAATGTAGTAATTCTGCCTTACCTGCAGGAAAACGTATCTCAGTGTTGTATGTGATGTCAGGTATGCACTCTGAAATCTGAAATAGGTTCTTTGCTTCCGTGTTTACTCAGGAAATTGCCAGAGTCCATGGATGTGAGGCAAACAACCAGTGAGGTCAATGGAACCTATAATGATTAAAAAGCAGGAGGTGTTTGCTGTCTTAAAGTGAATAAAGGTGGATAAATCTCCTGGGCCTGACAAGGTATTCCCTTGGACCTTAAAGGAGAATCATGCAGAAATTCCCAGGCAGATATATTTAAAATGTTCTTAGCCATAGGTGAGCTGCCAGAGGATTGGAGGGAAGCTCATATTGTTCTGTTTAAAAAAGGCTCCAAAAATTACTTAGGAAATTATAGGCCTGTGAGCCTGTCATCAGTAGTAGTTATTGGGAGGTGTTCTAAGAGATCAGATATACAGTACATGTATCGATAAGTCAGGGACTGATTAGGGATAGTCCACAAGGCTTTGTGCATGGTAGGTCGTGTTTAACAAATCTTTCACCTGTAGTTTTTTTTGAGGAGGTTACCAGGAAAATTGATGAAGGAAAGGTTGTGGATGTTGGCTACATGGACAAGGTCCCACATGGGAGGTTAGCCACGTGAGTTTGTAAACTGGATTTGACATTGGCTTTATGGGAGAAGCCAGAGAATGGTAGTGAATGATTGCCTCTCTGACTGGAGGCCTGGGACTAGTTGTATGCCTCAGAGATTGGTGCATTATTGTTTGTCATCTGAACCAATGGTCTAGATGATAATGTGGTAAATTGGATCAGCAAATTTTGTAGATGTCACAAGGATTTAAGGTGTAGTGAACAGCGAGGAAGGCTTTCAGAGCTTGCAGAGGGATCTGGACCAGCTAGAAAATGGGCAGCAATTTGGCAGATGGAATTTAATACAGACAAGTGTGAGGAATTGCATTTTGAAAGGACAAACCTAAGTGGGACATACACGGTATAACAATACAATGGTAGGGTACTGTGGAGTTGGGTAGAACAGAGGGATCTGGGAATTCAGATACATAACTCCCTTAAGGTAACTTCACAGGTAGATAGTGAGGTTAGCTACTATCACATTGGCCTTCATTCTGAAATGCTTTGAGCATCTGGTGATAGCATGTATCAAAGCAGATCTCCTAGAGACAATGGACCCATTTCAGTTCAGCTATTGAAGAAACCGTTCCTCTGATGATGCTATAGCCTTGTCCCTCCACTCCATCCATACCCACCTGGAGAACGACACCTTACATGCCAGGCTGCTGTTCATTGGCTTCAGCTTAGCGTTTAATGCAATCATTCCCCAGAAGCTGTCCTCGCTTGGACTTAGCACCCATCTTTGCAACTGGAATCTGAACTTCATTATGGAAAGATCACAGTCTGTCCAGATCGGTAGCAGAACATCGAGCACTGTCACTCTGAGCACAGGCACACCACAGGGCTGTGCTCATCCCACTCCAGTTAATTCTACTAACCCACGATTGCATCGTCAGATCCAGTTACAACAGCGTCATCAAATTTTCAGATGACTGTATTGGGAAGGGTTGTGGCTGTCACATGACAGCACTGCCCCCTATCTAGTCAGAGGACACACCAGCTGCCAATCAAGGTTTGGTTCTGCCCCACCCATTAGTTCACTCCTTGCCATTAGATACATGTAAATTACCTGGACTGGACTCTCTTGCCTGTCTGTACTTGGCCTTGGGCCATTAGCTGTTGTAATTGGATTAACACTCCTGGCACTGAGCCATTGTATCTCTGCCAATGACCTGGGCTGGAGCCTCCAGCACTATAAAGGTGCCATGTGTTCTTTATTCTCCCTTTTTGCCAGCTTGGGACCACCCTGTTTCACTCCAGGCCTAGAAATGTGTAAGGTGTTGGGAGAAGCTGTTGGTAAGATGTGCACTGTTAAAAGGGTTGGGAGCATTTAATTAGTGTCCTTTGTAACATAGGGCCATGCCTGCACTGAATCAAGGAGTGGTGGGCATTGTAGTGATTTTTCCTTGTTCATTGTATGTACTCGCCAAGGCAAATAGCGCCTTTGGAAGACTACACAAAAGAGTCTGGAAAAACAACCAACTGAAAAACCTCACAAAGATAAGCGTATACAGAGCCGTTGTCATACCCACACTCCTGTTCGGCTCCGAATCATGGGTCCTCTACCGGCACCACCTACGGCTCCTAGAACGCTTCCACCAGCGTTGACTCCGCTCCATCCTCAACATCCATTGGAGCGCTTTCATCCCTAACGTTGAAGTACTCGAGATGGCAGAGGTCGACAGCATCGAGTCCACGCTGCTGAAGATCCAGCTGCGCTGGGTGGGTCACGTCTCCAGAATGGAGGACCATTGCCTTCCCAAGATCGTGTTATATGGCGAGCTCTCCACTGGCCACCGTGACAGAGGTGCACCAAAGAAAAGGTACAAGGACTGCCTAAAGAAATCTCTTGGTGCCTGCCACATTGACCACCGCCAGTGGGCTGATAACGCCTCAAACCGTGCATCTTGGCGCCTCACAGTTTGGCGGGCAGCAACCTCCTTTGAAGAAGACCGCAGAGCCCACCTCACTGACAAAAGGCAAAGGAGGAAAAACCCAACACCCAACCCCAACCAACCAATTTTCCCTTGCAACCGCTGCAATTGTGTCTGCCTGTCCCGCATCGGACTTGTCAGCCACAAACGAGCCTGCAGCTGACGTGGACTTTTTACCCCCTCCATAAATCTTCGTCCGCGAAGCCAAGCCAAAGAGAGAGTATGTACTCCAGTTCATTGTGTGTATGTGTGTGTATTTTGTTCCCATGCTATTTTCCCCAGGTTCGTTATTAATTGTCCATTATTACTTTCCCACTGTTTCTGTAAATTGTGCATGTGTCCATGTGTGTGTGTTGTATCTGATACCATTCCCCACACCCATCGGAGAGTGTAGGACAGATTGCCTGCATAATGGAAGTTCATTGCACAATGGAATTTTTTTTTGTATTTGCTGGATTGCAATAAAATCCTAAATGTACATATTCACAGAGTAAACTTGAGTTGAATTAGAGAGGCCTCCATAGATATTTGCATCAAAGTCTAGTTTATCGTTGTGATCATTTGTGAAATTTTACTTCAATATTTGCATTAATATGTCTGGTGCTTAGTTATTTTTTAAATTGTAAGTTTTTATTTCTGTAAATTTAACTGAAAAGTGCACAAGGCCCATCTACTACCATGAAATCAATAAAAGGTATGCAGTATGCAATATTACAGAGATTAGAACAAAGCAGGATAGTCCCAGCTTCAATATCAGGTCCCCAAAAAGTTTGGCTAATTTCCTTTGTTAAGGAAGTAAAGCACCAAAAGGGAATTGAACTCTGGGAAATTTATATGGGACTTTCCTACAAAGCCCAGGAAGTTGCATTTCCCTTTGAGTCCAATTTATGGTTATCAAGAGTCAGTCAGTGCCTAATTTCCTATATAATAAAAAATAGCTAAACCTTTTGGGGGAATCCAGGGTTATCCTGCTTTATATCATGTGGATACCTGGGCCACATCCTGTACCACAGTGGCCAGATTAACTAGAATTATGAGGAGGAGGAGAGCTGGTGACCTATTGCAACCTCTGACAAAAACAGAAATATTAATTCCAGATTTCCTTTTCTTATAGAAAAGGGGCTATTACCCTTGGTGGAGCAAAGAAATGAATGAACACAAGTCATTTGTAAGTTGGCACTAAAATATAATCCAAAAACATTAAAATACAGAAAATAGGCCCTCCTAGTCTGTTCCAAACTAAATTTGATGTCTAGTCCTACTGACCTCCACTTTGTCCATAAGCCCTCCATACCCCTCCCATCCATGCACGTCCAAATATACATATATATAAATAAATGGATATTTTGTAAATATGATAGTCTTGTATGATTAGTGTGAGCAGTTCCTTTGGTTGTTCGGCATCTCACTTTCATGGGAAGAAGCTATTTCTTAGCCTGGTGGTGCTGTCTCTAGTACTCCAGTATCTCATTCCCAACAGGAGTAGTTGAAAGATGCTGTGCGTGGGCTGATAAGGGTACACAAGCACTTTGCACACCATGTTCAAATAATGATCCCAGTATATAACATCAATTGGGGTGGGGGGGGGGATGAGAGGTTGGGAGACCCCAGTGATATTCTATCATTGGATTCAATGCTCTACAGCAAATATACCATACTGTCTTGCAGTCGGCTAGGATGTTCTCAATAGAACTCTTGTAGCTTTGCCCGCTTCAGTCTTCTTAGGAAGTGCAGTTGATGTTGCGCCTTCCTGACAACCGAGAAGCCCACGATCATCTCCTTCATCTTGTCCACATTGAGATTCATGTTGTTATTCTCACACGTTTTCATTTTTTCCACCTCTTCTCTGCAATGAGACTTATCGTTATTGCTGATGAGACCAACTGCTGTTGTGTCATTGTTTTGAGTGAGGAAACTGGTTTGGTAGGTCTCAAAGACAAGGAATCTGGACACACAGAATATTTCTGTGTTTTGTCAGAGGTTGCAATAGGTCACCAGCTCTCCTCCTCCTCATAATTCTAGTTAATCTGGCCACTGTAGTACAGGATGTGGCCCAGGTATCCACATGATATAAAGCAGGATAACCCTGGATTCCCCCAAAAGGTTTAGCTATTTTTTATTATATAGGAAATTAGGCACTGACTGACTCTTGATAACCATAAATTGGACTCAAAGGGAAATGCAACTTCCTGGACTTTGTAGGAAAGTCCCATATAAATTTCCCAGAGTTCAATTCCCTTTTGGTGCTTTACTTCCTTAACAAAGGAAATTAGCCAAACTTTTTGGGGACCTGATATTGAAGCTGGGACTATCCTGCTTTGTTCTAATCTCTGTAATATTGCATACTGCATACCTTTTATTGATTTCATGGTAGTAGATGGGCCTTGTGCACTTTTCAGTTAAATTTACAGAAATAAAAACTTACAATTTAAAAAATAACTAAGCACCAGACATATTAATGCAAATATTGAAGTAAAATTTCACAAATGATCACAACGATAAACTAGACTTTGATGCAAATATCTATGGAGGCCTCTCTAATTCAACTCAAGTTTACTCTGTGAATATGTACATTTAGGATTTTATTGCAATCCAGCAAATACAAAAAAAAATTCCATTGTGCAATAAACTTCCATTATGCAGGCAATCTGTCCTACACTCTCCTAGTTTGAGCAATTTAGGTACAGAGGCTCACCGCATTGTTTCCAAATGCTTGGACAGAAATGAGAGTATTATTCTGTATAAAAACTACCACCAAAATTTCCAGTCTAATGAATTTCCTCTCCGATGTATCTCTGTAAAGAGCAAGACTTTCATGTGATTAGCCTCATACTTCCGTTAATGTCAGCTTGAAGGAAGTAACTAACTGATAAGCTCAAGAAAGATAAGGCTGTAGCCTCAAATTAACGCAGACAGACAAATGAATGTTTTTTGCATTATTTGTAACACATTGTGCTGGTGAATACTTTGTGGGATCGTTGGGTTTGAAGAGTAATGATGAAACAATTAGATTGAAGAGATTGATTTTGTTGTGCAAGTCATAAACATTTTGTTAAATTAGGAACAAAAAAATGAGTTGCTGGATGAACTGAGTGAATCAGGCAACAACTGCGGGGTCAGAGGGAAGGTTGATGTTTTGGGTCAGGGCCTTTCATCAATCTGATGCAGTATCCCGTGGTGGCTTCTTCTGAGACTGTTACAGCGCTACCAAGCAACAATTAGCTTGGGGTAAACCTTTTGATCTTACCTTCTTCTCAGTAGTCAGTTGTTTCACCTTGAACTCAATTCCTGTAGATTAATTGAACATGTGGGGAATCCAGAGCTATGTGGTAACATCAATCCATTTATTGAAGTTACATAGTACAGGTACTCCCTGAATTTCAACCTATCCAACTTACATCCATCCGCACATATGACCAATTTTAGAAAAAATATAAATTTATGCTGTTTATGTTGTATTTGACAAACTACAACAGGGATACAGGGCATGTAAGAGCCAAAGAGTGCGTACTTACCTTTTTAGTCAGTGTCCCGGGGTCCTTAGGCTGGGCATGGCAATCTTGATTCCTGTGAGCATGCTTAATTCTTCAGTTGGCACATGCGGTGGGCTTGCATATTGGAGTTTGGTTGGTGCATGCATAAGTTACGGACACAAATTCAATATCGCCAGGGCGCTTAACTCTCATGCATGGGCCAACCGAACTCCAATGCACAAAACCACCACGCATGGGCCAACCGAACTGCAATACACAAACCTACCATGCATGTGCACAGGAATCAAGATGGCCACACCCAGCTTACAGACCCTGGAACCCTGGCTAACAATATAAGTTTGGACCAGAATGTGCAAAGGTTAATGGTTAATCAACAAATTCAAGAAGCTTTAAGTTGTTGTTATCAAATCTACGATGAAAAAGATTTGATTTAAAAGTTTGCTTTAAGCCTTCAGTACTCCACATGCACGGGCAAAATTCCAACTTACGTCCAATTTTGAGATACTGCTAATCCTTCAGTCCTAATTACAGCCGTAAGTTGGGGAGTATCTGTAATTATATTTGAAGAATGGAAATCCTCAATGTATCATCTGTGGCTTCATGGCAAAACCTGAGAATGTTGTGAGAGCACATCCTTCTCTAAATTTAGATAGATGCCCAAATGCACAACAGATAGAGCAGTGCATAGGAAACATTTCCATCTCTCAGGTGGATGGAGATCCCTTGGGAGTACTTTAAATGATATCTGGCTGTATCCTTAGCCTCTAAGCAATATTTATTTTACAAATTATATCCACTAAAAGTAGTTCCTGGTTATTATAATATTGCTGTTTGAGAGAACTTTTAGTCACAAACTGGCTGCTAAATTTCCTACATTGAAAGTTATTTTGGGTTGTTATACAACATTATTACTGCAAGCCTTTTTAATTGAACATTTCTGAAGCTACCACAGCTATTAACAGACCAATTGGGAAAGAAAAGGCAGGATTAAGGACAAAGGGGAGAGTAATTCCTAAAAGACGAGTACATTTTCTGGAGTTTCAAAATGGGGTTGACTGGAGTACATGTGGAATCCAGCAAAATAAAATTAATTTTGGTTCAGCAAATTATTCCCAGACTGGCACAACACTGCTATTTGGCACTGACAGCTTTTACCACTGAATGTTGAATTTCAATATAAACCATTGGGAAAGGCCAAGTGTGATTTGACTCTTTTTAAAATAATTATTTTTGGTGAAGAACAAGGCAGATTAAATTAAATGAATCTAACTGAATGAAGGCAAATGGAATGTTGGCCTTCATCGCTAGAGGAATTGAATTCAGGAGTAGGGAGGTAATGTTGCAACTGTATAAGGTACTGGTGAGACCGCACCTGGAGTACTGTGTTCAGTTCTGGTCTCCATATTTGAGGAAGGATATACTGGCTTTGGAGACAGTCCAGAGGAGGTTTACTCGGTTGATCCCTGGGATGAAGGGGTTGACTTATGATGAAAGATTAAATCATCTAGGATTGTATTCGCTCGAGATCAGAAGAATGAGAGATAGGATAGATGTAGGAAGGTTTTTTGAGCTGGCCGGGGAAACTAAAACGAGAGGACACAGTCTCAAGATTCGGGGGAGTAGATTTAGGACAGAGATGAGGAAAAAGTTTTTCCCAGAGAGTAGTGAATGTTTGGAATTCTCTATCCAGGGAGGTGGTTGAAGCTGCTTCATTAAACATATTTAAAATTCAGTTAAATTTTTGATATGGGGAGAAGGCAGGTAGGTGGAGTTAGGTCATAAATTAGATCAGCCATGATCGTATTGAATGGCAGAGTAGGCTCGATGGGCCATTTTTGGCCTACTCCTGTTCCTACTTCCTATAACTTTTCAGGCTGAATTAGCCTCCTGTCTCTCACACCTCCGTCCAATACCCCATCCCCCTTTGGCCTCTCTACAGCTTCTTTCCCTCATCATATGCATAACATCATCCTCTTTTTACTTTAGTCTCAATAAAGGGTTCAGGCCCAAAATGTTGACTGACCATTTCTACCCTCCCTGAGATTCATTGGTTAATAATAATTATGCCAGGTTTGGGTTGTGGGGCTTAAAGATCACAGAGAAATGTTGTAATCAACAGCATTAGATATAAGCAGAATTAACTGCCTTCACTTAGACTTGATCTCCACACATTCAAAGGGATTCAGTGCAAAGGAACATGAATAGGTATCACAATCATTTAGAATGGGCAACCAAAATATGAATTTCTCCTGAATACATTGAGGTACTTAACACATTTTACCAATTATTGATGAATTGTTTATTTTTGCAGAGTAGGTTTATGTCTCTACCAAAATATAGCCTATTTACAAAATTTACAGTATTCATGTGGTAAAGTGGGGAATTTCTTTTTGATGGATTGCATTTGTACCAATACACAACTCGTTAACATTGTCACTGTTCCATATATATTGTATAAACTATCTTACCTAAGCTCTTTTCCACCGAGGGCTTTTTTACTATTGTACTATTTACTATTGTATTTGATCATGAGTTGTTTATGTAAAACTCTTTAGAAAATAACGGGTAAAATTAGTTAGTGAGGAATGTTATTCCACTGTATAAACGTCAGTGAGAACATCATCTTTATCGCCATGTAATCAGCTAATGGTCTGTCTGCAGGGAATATCCTCAGTGATCTGCAGGAAAACACTGATGATCCCGTCATATGGTTTCCTGGACACAGATCAGAATGAACTGGCAACATTTATCATCACTAGAAGTTTCATAAAAGCATCAATACCTTGACTGGATGATGATAAGAAGGGCGGTCCCTTTCAAATCCTTCAAGATCTGGAAAGAGATGTAATAAACTTTGTTTTGGTTCATCACAAATTGTGCAACACAGTACTCAATTAACTAATTATTCCCAGGAATGCACACATAGACAAACATGAACTCGTACTGGAAAATTATCAGCTTGTTGACTGTTACCCCATGGTCTTCTCAAAACTTGTTGGTCAATGACTGAATTGTGCAAACTAGTATATTCCAAGGTACAGGACAGGGAGCCAAGTGATTCACGGATGCTTGGTGCAGCTACCACAGAGTTTAAGGGAAAAGGCCTCGGAAAGCCTCCTCCTACAAAAACAGACTGGAATCTGTACAAAAATTCAAGATTGGAAGTAGAATGATCTATATCTTGTATTGTTAGGGTGACTTATGTTTTGTTTACATAAAAGAATTCTATGAATGAAAAATCTTTGAAAAAAGGCACATTATTCAAGGAACATTGTAGTCTATTAAGTGGTGAAGAATGAAATATAAAGGAATCTGCACATCCAATAAATGACTAATTTCCAAATGGCAAGCAGGTAGAAGACACTTTTAATTCTGGACTGAATCTGTAGGAATATTATCACCCACTTCCATAACTACCGTAGTTAAATTATTTTGTTTTTAAATTTTCACCCCTTAAATTTGGACCGACCATTTAGAACTGTTCACGTAACAGCTACAAGATTAGTATTTCCATTTATTAATTTCAACTGTCCTTCAAAATGATTAGCCAATAATTTTGGTGTCACTCTTCCCTTTACACAAAATGTGCACCTAAAACTACAATCAATACTTTAATATCTATATCTCTAGTTTCATTAGAAATGTTATGTATTTAAAAAAAGCATTGGTGGGTGAGACCACACTTGAATTCACTAGGTGCGATTCTGGTCGTCCGGCTAAGATGGAAGGGGTGCAGAGATTAATCACGATGTTGCCAAGATGAGGGGTGAATTATTAGGAGCGGTTGGACAGATGTGCTTTTGTTCCCTGGAAGATGAATGACCTGATAGAGGTTTATAAAATCTTGAGGGAGGATAAAATAAATGCGAAGGGCCTTTTGGCCAGGATAGACAATTCTATAAATAGAGATTTAAGGGGAGTCTGAGGGATAGCTTTTTTCACTCAAGAGTTCTATGTAGCTGCAATGAGCTGCCAGAGGAAAGGATAGAAGCAGGGACATTAACAATGTTTGAAAGACATATGAACATAGACAAATAGAGCGAGCTTATAAGTACATGGACTAAATTCAGGCAAAGGAGACTAACCCAGAATGTCAATCAGTTTGGCATGTGCAAATTTGGACAAAGTGCCTTTTCTGTGCTGTATGATTTTACACTATCTGTGAATAGATTGCTGGCACATGGATGAAAACGCAAGCATTCCCAAAAAGTGCATCATTTAGCATCACACAGCACAAATCAAGCTCATTAAGCATATTGAGCTCATGCTATTCACTAACTTGCCCCCTCTCTCATTCCTGAGATTCTCCTGTTTACAAGTGATTTGTCTTCACCATGTTTGTGTATTCTAGATGATCTTAAACTCCATGCTATAACAACAACTCTTGATTCTTCTATGGCTCTTTTTTTCCATTTATTTATTCCATTCCATTTCCATGTTCTGTTGATGACACTTCTACAAATAGGAAGTTTTCTTTCCCTTCATGGTTAACTAAATAAATTTGCTGAATTTTGAATGGTGTTAAATTTTATCTTATCCTCATCTGCAATACAAAGTCCAAACTCCTCTTGTCTCAGCCCTAACATTAATTCTTGCTTATATTATCCAAAAAATCTTTAAACTTTCATTTACATTTCCAGTAACAGTTGTGGACAGCATTCTTGCTTCAGAGTTAGGAATTTACAAGTTGAAGTCACTCCAGAGACTTCAGCACTAATATCCAAAGCTGAGTGTGGCAATAAGGGAGTACTACAACAAAAATGACATATTTAATACAGGAGGTTTCAATTAGACATGTGGGCATAGAAGATTTAAGATCATTGCACGAAGAGCTGACACATTTTTGGAATTTTGATCAAATTCTCTCATTGCATAAATCAATATCACAAAGAACCAATTATCTACTTTTTAACCACATTAGCACATGTTTGATGTCCATGAAGAAGCTGCTGCATCTCTTGCATTCTAACAAATACTACATTTCAAAACTACTTCATTCACTGCAAAGTCCTTTGTGATCCTCTAAAGTTGTGGAAAACATCACAAACACATTCCTTTATTTCTGTTGTTACCAGTTTTCCAAAATTGGCAGTTGCACTTTATAAGTTCTACAACCAAAATGCAGAACCCTAAAAGCAACCCAAAAGATAACTATAAAAGAAAGTGGCTGTTGCATAATATTTTCATCAACCGATTCACACGTTATAAACCTATGTCACAATAGGTTGAAATGGCTTCCTTCTTTACTTAAGGTTTTATAATTCCAGGTTGTTTCATTTTATGAACCTAAATAGCAAATTCTATCTGGAACGTAGGGAGATTTCGGAGTTTATCAGAAGTTACCTTGCATTTATTATATTTTTTGAGTTTATCAGAAGTGAAGCAGATAGATTGAATGGCTCACTCTTTTTATAGATGTAGTCCATTATTTGGTCTGTGAGTGAGATTTTTAAAAAAACATGGCTGTATATATTCCTTTTAATAACAGTATTTTCAAAAATTTTAGTTTTATTTGAACAGAATAAAATACAGTGCGGATGAACATTCTGTTACAGCAAACATAGTCTTCCATTAACAGTGTTTCTTGTGTAACAAATAGAGTCTTAAACATAATGGATTTCAATCTCTCTCTGCTAGAGCAACCAGATGTGCATCAATTTCAGCTTCTGAAAGAATCCTGAAAAATATTAAGATATGCATGATGAAGCACAATTTCAGAAACAAAAGTTCATAGATAAAATGCAGATGTAAATACATTTTATCCTGTCCCTAAATTTTAAAGCTGCTTCAAGTAAAATGAAATTGTAATTAAAATGCATTTCCATTTCTATCCATGTAGTTAGGACCATAGAACATTACAGCAGAGTACAGCTCCTTTGGCCCACAATGTTGTGCTGACCTATATATACTGACTAAAAAATACAAAACCCTCCCTTCCTCATCACCCTCTATTTTTCTTTCATCCATGTGCCTGTCTAAGGCTCTCTTAAATGCCTCTATAGTTCCAGCCTTTACCACCACCCCTGACAATGCTCAACTCTCCGTGTTTAAAAAAAACCCAGATGCCTCCCCTAAACTTTCCTCCCTTCACTTTGTACAGATATCCTCTGGTGTTTGCTACACCTGCCGTAGGAAAAAGGTGCTGACTGTCTACCTTACCTACGCTTCAAGTAACCTTGGAGACCTCTATTAAGTCACCTCTCGTTACTTCTTCGTTCCAAAGAGAAAAGCCCTATTTCTGCTAACCTTGCCTCACAAGTCTCTTGTTCAAATTTTAATTTTGAAGTGTGGTTTACACATGGGTTAAATAGTTGCTAAATAAAAAAGTGCTGCTGCCAGAACTGCTGTAATGGCAAAATTGCTGCTGGTGTAGTATTGGGAATGTGAAGACACAGCACTGCTCCATAGGGTTCAACCAACTGGTCCTAATGCTGGCAGCTCCGAACAAGCATAAAACACACTATTAAAGGAGGCAATGGTTCTTTAAAACTAAAATCCTGCAACCATGGATCTGTGTTGACAACAAGCATAAGGGTTTGTAGACTCGAGGAGCAGAAATGAGAATACAGCCCGTTGAGAAGCATGGATGACAAACCTACAGCACGGTGACCATGGCAGTGAACCAGTGAGAGGTTCAGCGGCTGAGTGACCCACAAAACTGTGGGCGACTTGCAGTTGTGGGACCCTCATGGGCTGTGGGCTCATGGGAATCAGGTATCGGAGCCAAGATTCAAGAGGTTGTTGATGGAACCCGAGAAACAAATATGGTACCTTTTGTAAGATCTGGCAGCCATATATGCACTACATAGGTGCATGGCGGTGACTGGTTTCCCCATTCCTTGCTGCGGCTTCCTCTCCTTCATACTGATCCCGATCAAGGAAGGTCAGGAATGAATATTGACCCAAAGGCCACCCACTGAGCTGCAACAACCCCTGCCCCATACTTAATATTTATTTGAGTTTGAGTGAGTAGTCTTACTTATGGTGTGTGTGGGGGGGGGGGTTGGCATGAGACACGGTCTTGTATATTTAGTCAAAGAAAGTGAATATATATATTTTTGAATGTGAACTGCTATTGTGGGCATGACATAAATAAAATATTCAAAAAAATGGTTGTTGAGGGCAAGGAAATCCCCTAAAGGGTCTCGGGCGCTGAAGGCTTCCTGATCCTGTCAGAGGCTTGGATTACCGATCGACTGAACAAAGCGGCTGCAGAGGCTGTGGGAGCGGTGGAGATGAATCCACAGACATTCAGTGACTCTGAAGGGGATTTTCTTTTGCTTTTATTTCTCACTTGCAGTAATGGGTGCCGGCCAATATTCTTTTCCTTATGACATGCAGAGGCAAATTTCATGTAGTATTACATCTTCTGAACAATTTCATGATAATAAAGCAAGTTTGAATCTTAAATACCACTTCCAAAGAAAGGCATTTGTCAGTAAAGCTTTCTTTGGACAAATACTCTGCCTGACTTCCTGATCCACTAAAGTGGATTAATGATTGCTGCTCTGCCGACAACCAAATATCTTCAAAGCTTTCAACTGATTTATGCAAGATGTGCCAGTTCTTAAAACATAATACAGTAAACACCCACTAGACTACTATCCATTTATTCAGAAATACTGATGGTTTGGCATCTGTTTGCACAATCCCTTCCCATTCACTGGGGCTTCTGTTCTTGTACTCCCTTACAGGGTGCACTAGAAAATGTATCATACTGTGTAATATTTTTTTTAAAAATGAATTAAAGGGCTGCTGATCATCCAACAGTTCAGAAATTCTTCCAAATCAGCAACAAAGTCCCAAGCATGCCACATTACTGAAGTTTAACTGCCATTCAACCTCAGCAAATGCAGACATCCACCTTGCTGATTCTCAATAATTGAGAATTTTCACTTTTGTCTCCAAGTAGAATGACTATGTATCACTATTCACAATTTATCCTGAATGAATGATCCTGCTGGACACTGAGCTGATTCTTGGTAGCTATTTCAAAAAACAGTCATGAAGCAGCCTAATCTCCATAAGGGATTCAAACCTGGCTTCAGCATAGGGAAATTTTAACTCAATATACCACTCAGTTTTAAATGATGTTCATAAAGATATACTGCATATATACTGTATGAATGTATATGTATATATATGTATGTATATATATGTTAATTAAACAGCATCACTTGTTAAATGATTATATATAAAGTTACCAATATGAAACACAAAATTCGCACTTAAAGAGGTAAAATGCAGAATTTGTGTTCATGTTTTGAGATATTATTTTCAGAAGTTTATATAATTTAAGTCAAACCTTCAAAGAAGATATTTTAGATATTTTGTAAATATTAACAAGCATCAGTAGTTCTAAGTAATATTTTCTTAAAATTAGAAGAAAATATGTACAAAAATACGAAATATGAAGGCAACATGAAAATAACACACAGAAATAGACCATTATGTCAAATGAGCAAGTTTAATAGCGGGAACCTTTCAAAAGAGAGTCCAGTGAGCATCTGAAGTAATGCTTTGAGAAGGAGGAACTGAATTACAATTAGCTTTTTGGAGGCATCCAGCAGCCAATAAAAGAGTAGATATTACATCGAAGTCTTTTTGGAAATAGCAGTTAATGCAATGACCGAGTTACCGTAAATATTCGTGTATAGTGCGTTCCGTATATAATGCAAACCCCCCCCCATTTTTGAGGGGAAACAGGGGGGAAATTTTTTTTACTCCCCGTGTATAATATGACCCCCCCCCTCCCCTCACCTGCCTGAGTCGCGTTCATGTCTCTCCGCTCGCCCGCCTGGCCTCCTATGTCGCGCTGGCATCTCTCTGCTCGCCTGCCTGAGTCGTGCTGGCATCTCTCCGCTCGGCCTCCTGAGTCACGCTGGCGTCTCTCTGCTCGGCCTCCTGAGTTGTGCTGGCGTCTCTCCGCTTACCCGGCCTCCTGAGTCGCATTCACGCCTCTCTGCTCGGCCTCCTGAGTCATGCTGCTGACTACCCCTCACCCGCCCGAGCCACGCTGCCGAACTCTCATGTATAATGCGACCTCCCTATTTTTGAGGGGAAATTTTTTTCCGCATTATACACGAATATTTACGGTAAGTGCTGAGGTTTTGGGCAAGGGAACTGAGATGTTCAAGCAAAAACAAGCTAGTATTACAGCTTTTCAGGTTTAGGTTAGGGGAGTGGGAATGTCATTCAGGGCAAAGGTTTGTTCCACCTGCTGTGTCTGGGACACGAGGGAAACTTTGTGTCCCTGGTGCCCATATATGTGGGATGTGCATCCAGCTGCAGCTCCTCAATAAATGTGTTATGGAATTCTAGCTGAAGTTGGATGAACAGGATCATCCAAGAGGCAGAAAAGTTCATAGATTCCAGCTATATAAGGTACAGGCTGCAGGCAGTTGCGTGACCATTAGGAAAAGTAAAGGGAGAAAGCCATTGATTCAGTAATAAGTATACAGTTTTGGATACTGTTAAGGATGGTGGTGATGGAGATGGGAGAGAATGACCTGTCAAAGGATAGCAGCGGTGGCCAGGTCACTGACACCACCACTGAGCTCAGCAGGGAAGGGTGAAGTCAGTTAGAATATTAGTGATAGGAGCCTCCAGGGTCAAAGGCATAGATAGGTATTTCTGCGGCTGTAAGAGAGATATTCCACGATAGTGTGTTGCTTCCCTAGAGCCAGGGAGTCCAGAATATCTTTGAGCAGTAATAGGACGTTCTAAAAGGGGAGGCTAAGCAGGTAGAAGTTGTGGTCTATACTGATTTGAATGAGAGTTAGGAAGGGAAATACAATCTCCTAGATTGAGTTTGGGGCTAGGTAGTAAGTTAAAAACCAAGACTTGGGGTTTTATCCTTAGGACTACTACCTGTACCATGTGTTAGAAGCAAGAAACAGGAAGATAGTGTAGTTTATTGCATTGCTAACACTGGTATCTCATTGGCAAATGATTAGTCGCGGCAACTCGGGCGACTAAAAAATGGCTTGCGCTCTCACCAAGGCGACGCCTGAGACGTCCCTGCGACATCTCCAGACAAGGTGACAACCAATTAGCCCGGAAGTTGTGGGGACGACGCGGCGACGTCTCTGGCAGTTGCGGCGATGTCTCTGAGACATCTTCTCAGTTGCGGTGACGTCTCCGGCAGTTACTGTGATGTCGCGGAGACTAATTTTGTCTACGACTGGGGAGACGTCTCCGCGACGTCTCCTCAGTCTCCAGCAGGTCTCGGCGACATCTCCCCAGTTGTGGAGAAAATTAGTCTCCGCAATGTTGCCACAACTGATGGAGATGTCTCCAAGACCTGCTGATGACTGGAAAAAGTCTCCAAAAAAAATCGAGTATGTTTGAATTTCCCGCGACTCCCCGGAGACCCGGCTCGAGTCACCACCAGGTCGCCACCTAGTCTCCAGGCCAATGAGATAGGTCTTTAAGGAAGAGGGAGAGATTTAGATAATTGGGCTCTCTTCCAGGTAGGTGGGGCATAACAGAGATGGGTTACACCTGAATTGGAAGAGGAAAATCAATATCTATGTGGGAGATTTGTTAATGCTAATGGGGAAGGTTTAAACTAGAGTGGCAGGGAGGAAACCTGAGCAGCAGGGCAACAAGTGGAGGAGTTGAGTGGATGGGAGATGCTCGGGCAAGCCTGAAAGAAAGATAGGAAGGGGTGGGCAAATGGGCAAGGGGCTGGAGTGTTTCTTTAAGCAAGGAGTACTGTGGGCAAGACAGATAATGTAGGGTTTGGATTGGTACTTGTGATGTTGTAATTGTTGCAGAGTTATGGGTGTGAGGGTCAGGATTGGCACCTCCATGTACCTGGTTTATAAAGAATAGAGAAGGGAGATGCAAGGGGAATATATACAGTCAATAGTGGGGTTCTTAAAAATATTAATGTTCAGAAGGATCTGAGGTTCCAGGTTCACCATTCATTTACAGTGGGCACGCAATAGTGGTCACAGATAGGGTGGTAAAGAAGGTCTATAGTATGCTTGGGACATTGAGAATAATAGCAAGAAAGTCATGTTCTAGCCATTTAAAACTTTGGTTGAGCCGCACTTGAAATACTGTACAATCCTGGTCACCTCATTATAGGGAGAATGTGGAGACTTTGCAAAAGGCACAGAAGAGTTTTTCCAGGATGTTGCCTGGTTTAGAGGATGCCAGTTATGGGGTGAGAATGGACAAACTTGGATTGTTTTCTCCAGAGTGTCAGAGGCTAAGTGGTGAACTGATAGAAACATAAAATTACAAGGCATTGATCAAGTGGATATTTGGAATATTTGTGGAACACAAGAATTTGTTTAAGGTGAGCGGGAGGAAATTTAAAGATGATGTGTGGGGTAAATATTTTGCATAAATTGGGAGGTGCCTGGAACGAGCTGCCATTAGTGATGGAAGCAGATAGTAGTGTTTAAGAGGCTTCCAGATAGGCATGTGGATATGAAAGGGATGGAGTGATATCCATCAGATGTAAGTAGCAGATTTTTAGTTAGATATGGACATCCTGATCAACACAGATGTGTGCACTGAAGAGCCTGTTCCTGTGCTGATCAATGGTATTGTTGTACAAATGATTCCATTGCATTGTACTTTAGTTGATCATTTCTCTGACATTCTTTCAAAACCCTTGATTGCGAACACTAATTAAAATTGCATAAATGAAGGAAAATAAATTGCCAAGAACAAATGCTTAACATTGAAATTAGTCAATAAATTTGCAATTTCTAAGCTGATTAGCACAGTTGAAAATGTTTCACTTGCCTAAATTTTGGGTTATCCACTGTAACTACTCCTACTTCAATTTCAGAGGGCTTGAAGTCAATGGAAAGTACTGTGGACAGACAAGTTATTGCTGTCTACAATAAAAGAAAATGGATTAATTAAAAAAAAACATTTTAATAATTCATGGTTTATTACATTGCAATGGAAACAAACTAACAGAATATTAAAATTGAACACAGGTTGACATGGTAATTGAGTTGATTATTAGTGTAACGCTTTACACTTTCTTACCTCCACTGTTTGGCTATAAATCCAGTCAAGTTTTTTCTTAATTTTCTTTTCCAAGAAGCTTGTGGCTTCTGTCTGTTTTACTCCTGCAGCAGTGGCCTTAAAACCACAATAATAACCAGCAGGATCACACTTGTAAACCTGAGCACCAAGCTCTTCATCCACACCGACCAGAATCATGCCTACAAGAGAGTCAATGGAAAAATATTTTGCACAACGATTCAAAATGGCACTTTTTGGAATTGTAGAAACTTGTAGCACAAGGAGCCACAGATTGGTCTGTGATCTCCATGGTGACTTATTTGAAGTGCATTACACTGTCCCAAATTCTCACTGTGTCTACATAACACTGCAAATTCTCCATCATTAAATCTTTTTAAATCCTCAAGATTATTTTCCATCACTTTTTCAGATAAAGTTTCTAGCAATCTTGATGGAAATAGAGTGGAAAACACAAATAAAAGCTTGAGAGAGAGAGAGAAAAAGAAATTAAATATTTCAGATTGATGAAGTTTCTTCAGATAACTGTTTCTCTTGGAATATTTTCTCTATACTTCTGGCATTTTATGCTTTAAATTCAAGTCCTCTGCATCTGTATTGCTTTTGCGAACTGAAGTTGAAGGGAAGAAAAAGATTTGGCTACATCCTCTCTCAATACAAGATTTGGCTTCACCCTCTCTCAATACAAGATTTGGCTACACCCTCTCTCAATACAAGTTCATCAGTCAGACCATTTCCAAGGTTGTCACCCAGAAGGCGAATGTCTTTATAATGCAGTTCATACAAATGATTTCATCAGCAAAAAATGTTTCTAATAATCTTACAAGAATTTTACTTCTGACAAAGAATCTTTGATCTGAAACATTAACTCTGCTTCTCTTCCAATAGGTGCAGCCTGACCTACTGAATATTTCCAGCAATTTCTGTTTAATTTTCAGCTTTTGCAGTTTTTGTTTTTACATACAAGGAGCTGAATATGTGGAGCACTTGTGTGTCTGAATCACCATCACAAAGCATCAGTTTATTTCCTTCTTCAAATTCCAGATGCAAGAAACTGAAATACTAAGAATTTAAATGCATTTAATTTTTAACCAAATTCTGCAGGCATTTTCCAATACACTGGTGATTTGGAATTAATGCAGAATACTGCAGAAGATATACATGCATGGCTACTGATATAAATTAGGATAGTAATACAACGCTCCTCATCTTGGTCTTATAATCTAATTGCAGATTTCTGTCATTTTGGCCCTTTGAGGTTATTATCTATTTTACTTCACAGTCTTCCTCTTCTGAATAGCAATTTGCAAAACAATGCAGCTCCATACAAACCAGGAGCTTTTACTATTACCCCAATAATTATACATGCTAATATTCATGCCACCCAGTCTGTGGAATGGTAGGTGCCTCAACCAACTCAATATTATCTTCCACTACAATTAAGATGTGCACTATTATCGCATAGGCCACTGCAGTGATGAAAAATGGGACATCTGACGAAATATTTGCCCCTCAACTCACATTACTAAAGCTGATCTCAACCTCACCTGCTACATAAAAAATTAGATGGTAACCTTCAAAAGTACTAGCTAGATGCAATAAACTGGAGGATATTAAGGATGCTCTATTCACATAAATATTTTGATTCAATATTGAACAAGAAGCAATAAAATCTCCATTATCTGGCACTCAGTCAACCAAAAACTCAAACAACTGGCAAACACCACTCCTGTCAAAGCCCCAGAAATACATAAATAATTTTTCAGAAAAATCAGGTTTTACATACAAGTTTAAAATTGTGAAAGTAAAGGTTCCACAAAGCAGCACACAACTGCTTGGGAGCAAACATTCTGTTCGCAAAGCACCTTAGTCATGCCCTGCCCACAGCTGCTGTTTGAATAAAGTTGCGTTTGAATAAAATGTTGGCGCCCAGGATGAAGAACCTGCTGGTGGGGTGACTCTCCCAAAGTTTCCCTATCCCTGTCTGGTAAGAGTCTTTACCTTTTTTAGCATTAAGTATTCAGGTACACAATCCCTTATCTGGACATCTAAAATCTGGAAAGCTCCAAAATCCAGTAAGTGGGGATAGAGACTGGCAGTGTGCGTCGGGCAGGTGAGGGGAGAGTCCGGAAGCGCGCGTCAGGCGGGCGAGGGAGGGAACGGCAGTGCAACTGGAAGGGGGTGGGGGTGGATACAGCAGCACAATTCGGGTGGACTTAAATCTGGCTTTCCGAAATCCAGAAAAATCCGAAATTCAGAACAAAATGTCCCCCAACGGTTCTGGATAAAGGATTGTGTATCTGTATTAGTAAGGGTTTATCTGTAAACTTAGGGGAGGAAGGTTAATTATAATGGCAGCATGGTTAGTGCCACACTTACAGCGCCAGAGACCAGGGTTCAAATTTAAAGGAAGGTGCGTGGAAGGTCTGACCGGGAAACTTGTGTGGAGGTGAGTTGAGTTGTCAGTGTAAGGAAGGTGCGTCAAGGACCTGACTGGGATACTTGTGTGGACGTGGGTCAGGCTGTTAGTGGAGGGAAAAGAGTTAATTATAACAGTGGAATGGTTATAATTCTTGGTGTAGTGCCAACGACTGGAGTTCGAATTCTAATTTTGTAAGTTACGAGAATTACTTGATAAAAGTAAACTTTACATAATTGACGAATCCATTTTGTACTGTCTTTTGTCTTTTAAATGGTGTATTCTTAATGCAGGTGTGGCGGCCCGCAATTGCGGAGATCGGGCCGGCACATCGCGCAGCAGCAGATGCGGACAGAGATCACTAAAGCGACTCCCAGGACAATGATCCGGCAGGGGTAAAAGCTGGGGCAGCATCAGACCAACAGCCATAAAATGGCATTGGTCTAGCTGCCCAGCTAACTCAACAGAAACAGGCTGGGGAAGAAGGGCATTTATTTGCATGGATGTTCCCACCCACTATATGGCCTACTCAGTCAATCAGCAAAAACAGCAGGAACTTGAACAGTATAAAAGCAGCCTTTTTAGCCCTAATAAAGGAGTGAGCTTAACCTGCTGTGTGTCTGTGCTTCTTTGTAGCGATCGGCTACACAGGCGTCTTAGTTGGGAATTGGAAGAATGAGTTTCAGTCAACCGAAAAATTAGCATATCCAACATCCATAATCCCCATAGGAGCCAGGTAATGGGGAGTTTACTGGACTTCTGAGTGATTAACCTATTTGCTGACATTAATTAAACCTTGCAGAAATGTAAGATTATCAAAACCAGACTTCCCGGGAAAACCCAACAGACACAGGGAGAATGTATTAACTCCTTACAGACAGTGCAGGATTCAAACCCCAGTCCTGATTGTTGAAGGACTAATCGATACACTAACTTTTTTCCATTAATACTTAATTAGAAAGTGACAGATGTATCAAAGCATGGTTATGACTTTGTAATGGAAAGACAAAATAGGATCTAAATTCTAAAGCATAAGCCTAACATTGTATTATTCTTGTACAAAAGAAACAAGCTGCTTACAGCATCCTAGAGGTCGCATTTCAGCATTCTGTGTGTATACTTGGGAAATATCTGCAATCCTCTTGCACAGCATGTCTACTGGGATGTCGTAACCATACTTGTATTTCCAATTTGCTGCTTCATAACGAGCTCGTTGAACCTGAGACCTGCTATCTGCTGTAAATGAAAAAGAAAATGTCAGAAGTAGAAATTAAGAAAAAAAAAACATACAAGTTATCAAATTAAAAGACAAAAATGGCACCTTTCGGAATACGAGATCAATGGAGAAACAAAAGAGGAAAACAATTACTTTAAATGCACATTTTAGCTGGCACCAAACACAGATGTTAAAAGCTCTGGACTAGAAAGTAATACCACTTTTGCAATTTGCAATACTTTGAATCTCATCTGGGTTCAATGATGAACATCTTAACTACAGTATCTTAACAATTATTGATTGAAACAAATGAATAAATGTAACAAATTATTAAAACCAGGAATTATTCAAATTCCACATTTATAAAACTGTTTTTTAAAAATATTGGTTTAATAGATAATCTTGATGGAAGATTGACAATCTAAAAGAATTCAGGAAGTTTATTACCTGTCATTCCTGTCATTACACATCCTATATTTTCAGTTATTTTGAAAAGATGAGTGACTGTGTTGGCATCCAGAAGTTTATCCTGGAAAAACAGAACATTAAGCAGTTCAATTTAAAAGGAACTCTTTAATTTCCATGTTTGTAAGACCAGTAACACTGGTGCAGACAAAAATAGACTTGCTACTGAAAGATAATTAGCTTAAGGATCAGCAAATTAACTGAGAAAACTTCCAATTGTTTACTTTCCCTGTCAAGTGTAATAATTTCAACAATTTAGACGAGATGCAGAGGAAATGCTGTATTAATCAGCTCTGACCAAGCAGTCAGAGATATCTCGATAGTAAAAGTTCAACAGTGGTTGCTAGCCTCTTAATTTATCATTAAAAAAATCCCAATTTCAGAAGAGCCACACAACCAAGACAGGAAGACAGCAGCTTCTAACACAACTAATAGATGGGATCAGGCAGGCAGGACAACAAAGCAGTCACTCTTCACCAAAGGCTTCTATTCACCATGTCAGCCTAAGCCTAACATCTAAGCACTAAGTGGCATGCCAACATTTCCCCTCATAGAATGCTACAGCACAGAAAACAGGCCATTCAGCCCTTCTAGTCTGTGCCAACTAATCCCACTGACCTGCTCCCACCCCATAACCCTCCAGACCTCTCCCATACATGTATCTATCCAATCTATTCTTAAAACTCAAGAATGAGCCTGCATTCACATCATAGACACCTTCTCCACATCAAGCTGTGCGTGGGTGATGGGTGAGTTCATTGCTGGCATGTACGAGTTGAGGGCAGAGATGTGCAACGCAACATCATGCAGCTCAATTGGATGGCATTTTTAAAAGTACAATTTGATAGACATCTTGGATTGGAGTGCCAAGTGCTGTAATGAATCAATGCTCTGTGGGGTAGGGCAAAGCAAGATTCCAATATAGAAAAGGCTACCTCTTAACACCTCTTTTAAATTTATGCATTGAGCTATCCATCTGGATCACATTTTAAATGGTGTGGGAATTTAACATTTGCTCATAGGCAGAGCATTTCATCTTTGAACCCAGATGAAGCTGATGGGAAATTCTGGTAAGAGCTATTATATAAAAAAAATCGAGATCACTGATTATATAATCCTGAAATAATTCCATTTCTGGGCCATCACTAAAACACCACATTGATAATTTTGTCAGATTCTGGCCCTTCTTAGCTTATCTCCTCCTGAAACCACCATCAAAGCCTTTGTCACCTCCAAACATGACCATACGAAAGTAGTCCTGACTGGCCTCCCTCGTCTCACTCTGAATTTTAAAAAATATTTTAAAGGTGTTGCACTAATGGCAATGCCAACTGTGCCCAATTTTGCTGCCTATGTCCAATCTTGTACCAAGTCCAATTCACTCATCACCCCTTTGTTTGCTAATCAATTATTGACTCGTGGTGAAACAATGTCTCAATATTTTTTTTAAAATTCAAAATCTCTCCTGTGCCCCACTCTCCCTATTTCAGTAATCTCCTCCAGCCATTTTGAGATATTGATCCAAATTTTGTCCTTCACATTTAGGATGGCACACTGGCACAACCAGTTAGTTCAATAGATTTCAGATTTATATCAGAGTGTAGCAGCGCTATGGCGGCTCTTCAACTCCCAGAAGGCATCAAACTGGCTATGTGACATCAATGTGTGCTGACGTCAATGCATGTCGAGCGTGTGATTCTGGTTTTTAAAAGGTTGCCCGGATTACGAAGAGTAAATCTGTTTGATTCCCTCTGAAAATGACATGTGATTATTTTATCATGTCCACTGTGATTCCAGTGGCCACAAATGGTGACCCCCGACAAGTCCAAAACCGTACTTTTGGACAAACATGGACTCTGCTGTGAAGCTACCACCTTTTTGGACAGCTGAGCATGGACTGTGGATCCAACAGGCTGAAGCACAATTTCATCCTCGTTAAGTCGAGTTGGACACCATTTGTTATTACCATCTCATCAGTACCCTGGACCAGGCCATCGCTAAGAGTGTCGGCAACCTCCTACGGGATCCACCACGTATGATGCTTTAAAAGCACTTTTATTACATGTATATGGTATGTCCCATAGGGAAAGGGCAGCCAAACTACTACATCTCGATGGGTTGGGAGACCACGCCCCTTCAGAACTAATGGATGAATTACTGTTCTTGGCATCTGGCGAAAGTCCCAATGTTATATTCGAGCAGCTCTTTTTAGAGCGAATGCCAGATCATATTAGGCTCTTGTTATTCAAGTGTTCACCTGAAGACCCAAGGGCTGTAGCAGCAGAGGCAGACATTCTATGGCTGGCTAAAAAGCACAGCAACAAAATTCCAACCCTTTCAATATCGACCCCATGTCACATTCAGTGCTCTCAGCACATCACCCTCTACAAGCAAGCAACACCCCAAAACAAGCAAGCAACCTGTGGACACCTGGTCTTGGTGTTATTATCACAGGCGTTAGGGAATAAATGCCTGTAAATGCCTTCCACCCTGCTCATTTGCGGGAAATGCCCAGGCCAACTGCCAGTAAGGGATGCCGCAGTTGGTGAGAAACCTGCAAGCCTAGGTTTGGGACCAGTTGTCCTGCGAAAATTTCTGGTAGACATGGGTTCAGAAATTAGTATATTTCCACCCAATTTTGACACACGCCATCCCACCCTGGACATGTAACTAAGAGCAGTGAACAGTTCCAACATTCCGATCCTTTGGCACCAGGAACATGAATGCCAAGTTTGAGAATAATCTTTACACTTGGCCATTTATTATTGCAGCCGACCTTTGCTTGGTGCAGATTTTCTTTGGGCTCATTCATTCCTCCGGTAGACGCCTATACTCCTGTACTGCACCTCCAAACATTAAGTAAATCAGTAGATGAATTCTCCAAGCTGTTGGAAGATTTCCCTGAGATTACAACTCTACAATTTTATGCCTCCACTGCAAAACATGGTGTTACTCACTGCAATTGCACTAAGGGTACTCCTACCCATACTAAAGCACATCGCTTGCCTACAGAGAAGCTGTGTTTAGCTAAGGAAGAGTTGCCAAGATGGAGGAACTAGGCATAATTCATAGGTCCGACAGTCCCTGGGCATCTCCATTATATATGGTCCAGAAACATAATGGAGGTTGGCGCCTACATGGAGATTACAGGCGGCTTAATGATGCTTCCATTCCGGATTGTTATCTGATACCTCATATTCAGGATTTTTTGACTAATTTGCATGGAGCGAAGATCCTCTCCAAAATAGACTTGGTAGAGCCAGAAGATATTCCAAAAACAGTAATAATTACCCCATTTCGGTTGTTTGAATTTTTATGAATGCCATTCGGATTAAAGAATGCTGCTCAATCATTTCAATGGGTGATGGATGCCTTAGGAAGTGGTATGACCAATGTCTTCATTTACCTCAATGACATTTTAGTGGTCAGTCTGATTAAGGAAGAACATTTGGAACATCTTCGTATACTTTTTAATTTGTCTTCAAGAATTTGGACTGACCATCAATCCAGATAAATGCGTTTTTGAAAATAAATTATTGATTTTTTGGGGCATAGGATTACTCAGGAAGGCGTGACCCTGCTGCCATCCAAAGTTGAGGCCATTACTGTTAAAAGCTTGCAGGAATGACAAATTTTTACCATCAGTTTATTCCAGGAGCAACTCATATCCTGAATCCTCTTTTCGATTTACTATCTGGAAATGCCAGGACCATCCATTGGACTGGAGAGAGAAACAATGCCTTCTTGAAGATAAAAGATTTGCTGACTCATGCCACTTTGCTCAGCTACCTAGTTTTAAATGCAGCCACCACCCTTTCTCCAAAAGCTTCCAGTATGGCCGTAGGTGGTGCATTTCATCAATATGTCAATGGGTAATGGAAACCATTAGCATTCTTCAACTGCCATCTTCATGAAGCAGAGATGAAATACAGTGCTTTTGATAAGGAGCTTTTGGGCATTTACTTGTCTATTTGACATTTCTGTTATTATTTGGAGGGTAGAGATTTTACAGGTACATGATCCTTTATCCGGAACCCTTGGGGGACAGTGTGTTCCGAATTTCAGAAAGCCCACCTGAATTGTGCTGCCGTATCCATTTCCACTCCCTTCCAGCCTCCTTCAACCGTGGCCCCTTGGCCACCCGGAAGTCTTCCCCCAACCGCCAGTCCCTCGCCCACCCGGCCGCCACCCCCAACCGCAGTCCCTCGGCTGCCCGGCAGTCTCCCCCAACCCCCAGTTGCCGGATATTGGGGCTTTCCAGACTTTAGATGTCCGGATAAAGGATCATGTGCCTGTACTATGTACACCGACCACAAGCCCTTAACATTTGCGTTTTCCAAGGTTGCAGAGCCCTGGTCAGCGCGACAACAACAGCAATTATCATTCATTTCAGAAGTTTCCACAAAAGTACTACATATTTCCGGAAAAGACAATGTAGTAGCTGAAGCACTTTCTCACTCTGCTCCACTCGAGGTTTCATCCGTAGATCAAGGTATTGACTACACAGGTTTGGCTATGGCATTCGTCAGTTCCTGGCTGTCTCGTTTTGGTTTACCGGTGCATGTTACTTCGGATAGAGGACCACAATTTACTTCCTCGCTGTGGACAGCTTTGTCTCGCACGCTCGGTGCAATAATTTCATCAAAATCTCAAGTCAGCCTTGATGGCTCAGTTAGAGGGCCCGGACTGGGTTGATGAGCTGCCTGGGTATTAGAACTGGGCATTAGAACAACTCCAAAGGATGACAGCCAAGTTTCATCTGTGGAGCTCGTGTTCGCCATTTGTTTGTGTTCAGCGTATGTTCATGTTCGACAAATTCCCAGGGCAATTTGTCCCCTACCATTCCAACTCCAACGATATCCCAAGGAACTGTTGAGTAGGCTAAGGGAACCGTAGGAAAATTGACCCCTACACCACCATCTTCACATGGAGAACATTCTTTCTTTGTGCATGAAGACCTCAAAAACGTCTTTGTCCATAGGGAAACACTTGGTCAACCTTTGCAGACGCCTTACAAGGACCTTATAGGATTCTCAAACTAGGTCGACCTGTATTTTGGACATTGGAGAGAATGTGGACAAGTCTTCCCCACTGTAGCACCCAAGTCCATTACAGAGGTCGACCACCTAAAACCTTTCTGTCGGTTCTGGGGGTAGGTCGGGGGAAGCCCTGTAGCAGCTCTATGGCAACATTGGCCATGTGACATCAGTGCGCGCTGATGTCAGTGCATGTCGAGCGCGTGATTCTGGCTTTTAAAAGGTTGTGCAGGTTATGAAGAGTAAATCCATTTGATTCACTCTAAAAAGCCTTGTGTGATTATTTCATCGTGTCTACTGTAATTCCAGTGGCCAGAGTACATATATGACATCACATACAAACCTGAAATTCCTTTTTCCTGCATAATTACTAAAAAATAAACTGTACACAGTGTAAACATGTAAACAAATAAAATAACTGTACACAGATAATGATTGTAAGGACTCTGCAATACAGAGAGAGCAAAGAAAATCAATAAAGTTCACAAGTAAGAGTCCCTAAACGAGTCTCTGATTGATTTTGTCTGATTTTCTGATGGGGTAACAGCTGTTTCTGAACCTGGTGGTGCAAGTATTGTGGCACCTAAACCTCTTTCCTGATGGGAGCAGCAAGAACAGAGCCTGTGCTGGGTGGTTCCTACAACCTTACCTCGGGTGCTACGTGGATCTTGCATGGTCGGCTTGTGGCTTTCCCTTAGGTGTTCCTGTTTCCTCCACATACTAAAGTTGTGCAGGATACTAGATTAATTAGCTACTGTATATCATCCTTGTAATATGGCTGAGTGGTAGAATTTGGAGGGAGTTGTTGGAAATGAATGGAAAATAGAACTGGATTTGTGTAGCATCAGTGCAGTATCTTGGTGTGGTTATAGCTTTGGGGGGGGGGGCATGCAAAGGGCCTGTTGCCATGTTTTGTGACCAATAGCGTTAGCAAGACCATACACTATGGTTCTGCAGCTGACGTGGACATTACCCCTCCATAAATCTTCGTCCGCGAAGCCAAGCCAAAGAAGAAGACACTATGGTAATTCTATTGTAAACCTGTTTGTCTTTCCTTGGAACCTACTTTTGGGGTCTGGCTTTCAGTCAGCAATCCTGATATCTTTTGTGGCATGACATTTATTTTTGTTTGATAAATTTCCTGTGAAGCATCTTGGGATGTAGATTAAAAGTTACATATAAATGCAAGTTGTTATTAACATTATGTATACATTCATACAACAATGTGACTTCTACCTCATAACCAACTTCCATGTTCCATCAGCTTTACATCAGATGGAACATATCAACTTATGTTCCAACTAATTTAGTGGAGGGGTTTAGCATGAGAGTAAAACTGGCTGGTACGGCTAAGAGGCCATCACAGCAGCTTAACTACAAGTTTAAACTGGTCACCTGCCATAAATACCCAAAATAATTTACTTCACTCATGCTTATGATGTGGGCAGCATTAGCAGGATTGTGCCTTTCCCTGGATGTCGCAGACAATGAAACTGGTGAGCCAAATAAAAAGAATGCAGATATCATGGTCTGTAGGGTCAAATGCTGATCAGAAGTTATAACCTTAGTTTCTTTCACAAAAAGCCATTGATGAACCATGCTCACTTTTAACAGCATTTTAAAAGTGAAATATACTATTTTACTACTCTTGTACGATTTCAATTTTTTTTTAAATGCAACGGATATAGAGTACAGTATTTAGGTTTATTTTGTTTGGTCCTAAACCATCGGCACAACCTCAAATCCATTCAAAATGGATTCTGGGCTTGTTATTAAGTCTACACTCACCGGCACTTTCTTTTGTGTAACTATTACAGCACAGTCCTTTCCACGAACCGCGACTGAAGTTAGTCCACCCTGGTTTATAGCTTTAAACGCGTATTCTGCAAGACAAGCACACACATTTACTCCAGATGTGAATGAGATTTGAATCCGGTCCCCGTAGGCCCACTCCACCACGCTTTTACACCCCGACTCTTGCCATCACCGAGCCCCGACCAACATCACTCTCCTGACAAAAGCAGTTGGAGCCGGCGCTGAGCCGGGAGCCCCGGGCCCAGGCCCGGCAATGACTGAGCAGTCGGGGCTCGGGCCTGATCGCACCAGCGGCCGGGTGCGCGGCGTTCACTCACCGACTTGATACAGCCTCCCCTCCGGGGAGAAGATGGTGATGTGACGGTCGAAACCAGCGCTTGATCCCCGAGACATTTTCACAAGAAAACCGAGCCGACCAACAACATGCAAGGCAGCGCGGCTCGGCACCGAAATTGACCCGCGGCCGCAGGACATCCGGCGGCGGCTTGTTTGCTCCGGAAGTACTAATGATGGACCCGCCCCCATGGTTGTGCGTGTTGGCTGGAGTCAGGCTGGCTGGAGTCTCAGCTCAAGATCAGTGATGAGGATCAATGCCTTGCAAATGAAATAAATACTTTTCCTTGTGAATATTGTCATTTAATAATAATAATAATAAAACTTGAGGAAGCCTAAATAGTGCTGCCTGAAGTCAAGAGTGTCTAGGATTGTAGTAAATGATTATGTTTACACTAATCCCGTTTGCCTGTATTAGGTCCAATATCCTTTGTTTTTTTCTATTTGAAGACCTGTTTATGCCTTTTAAACTTTGCAATTGCATCTGCCTCCAGCAGCTCGTTCAAATATTCATCATTCTTAGTGTGAAATGTGTACTTTTAAATGTCTGCTCTCACCTTAAATCTGTTTCCTTTTGTTCTCAACACCTCCCCCTTCCGGGGAAACCTTTCCTATCTTTGTCCCTCAGCCTCCTAAATTTCAGTGAGAATAACCCCAGTCTGTCCAACGTGGTTGCCAAAAGTAGATATAGACATTGTTTCTTGACAAATATAGACAAAGCTATGACATTGTTGTAAAAATCCACCTGGTTCATTAATAGCCTTCTAGGAAGATAATTTTATGCCACTTATAAACCTCCTTATCCTCACCGACCACCCCAAGAGCCTCGACATCCAACACATTATCCTCCAGAATTTCTGGCATTTACGATCAGGCAGATCTTCCCCATCCTCCCTTCTCTACCTTCCTTCGGCACTGCTCTCTTGTGACTCCCTCGTGCACTCATCCCTCCACGACACCTTCCCCTGTGACCTCACCTCCTCTCTCACCACAGTACAGGGCCCCAAAAAGGTCTTTCAAGTGAAGTAACACTTCACGTGTATCCGCAGGACTGGTTTACTGCATCCGGTGCTCCCTTTGTGGCCTTCTCTACATTGGAGAAAATGGACACAGATTGGGAGATCGCTTCACTGAGCACCTTTGCTCCATCTGCACCCGTGACAGAGACCTCCCAGTAGTCAACCATTTAAATTCTGTCTCTCACACCCATACTCACGTCTGTCCATGGCCTTATCCACTATCCTGCCAAGACCGTCCATTGAACTGCAGGCATTCAGGGAATAAGACATAGCGGTGATTTTCCTCTGAAGGATATTACTTGATGTTGATGCAGTGGCGCTGTATGTCCCATGTATATTATACATCACGGTCGACGTCCCACCTCTTTACATACCATAATGCTGGTATGCTATCTAAACTCGTGGTCAAAAATTGAGATTTGCAGTTTTGGTCATTCCTGTGTGAATGACCACTGCCGGGATGTCGGGAGCACTCTTCCCAACAGTGAAATCATGCAAAGTCTATGTATAAAAAAAAAACACGTCTTGGCATGTGAAACTGAGCATCCCACATGATGAACTCCTGAAATCAAGATAGCATTTGAGTGTGATACAATGCTCCCAATGGACTGGAACCATTGATCTGAAGATGCATTTGAATCTTACCATGGCAACTGCAATATTTAAATTCAATTTGTACCATTCTTTAAAAGAAAAAACTTTTAATGACAATAATAAAGCTATGACATTGTTGTAAAAATCCACCTGGTTCATTAATGGCCTTCTAGGAAGATAATTTTGTGCCCCCCTCTCCCTCGACCTTCCCAAGTCTTACCATGTATGTCTCATCCTCCACCTTACTCCCCTTTCTTTCCCAACTCCACTCCTCATCACAATCTGTCGATCATCCCTCACCTTCAGTACAAAAATGAGAGAAGTGATGCACATTTTCTAGATTCATATTTTGTGAGGATGAAAAAGGTCATTTACAAAGGTTAATGCTCACTCTATATTTTTTTCTTAAATGTAACGAATATTGTACAATAGGCCAGGTTAGTACAGAACTTTTACTATTGAAATACTCAAAGGTACATTCATCTCCTTGTATGCTTCAAAGAGCGCTTTCATCCCTAACGTCGAAGTACTCGAGATGGCAGAGGTCGACAGCATCGAGTCCACGCTGCTGAAGATCCAGCTGCGCTGGGTGGGTCACGTCTCCAGAATGGAGGACCATCGCCTTCCCAAGATCGTGTTATATGGCGAGCTCTCCACTGGCCACCGTGACAGAGGTGCACCAAAGAAGAGGTACAAGGACTGCCTAAAGAAATCTCTTGGTGCCTGCCACATCGACCACCGCCAGTGGGCTGATATCGCCTCAAACCGTGCATCTTGGCGCCTCACAGTTTGGCGGGCAGCAACCTCCTTTGAAGAAGACCGCAGAGCCCACCTCACTGACAAAAGGCAAAGGAGGAAAAACCCAACACCCAACCCCAACCAACCAATTTTCCCCTGCAGCCGCAGCAACCGTGTCTGCCTGTCCCGCATCGGACTTGTCAGCCACAAACGAGCCTGCAGCTGACGTGGACTTTTACCCCCTCCATAAATCTTCGTCCGCGAAGCCAAGCCAAAGAAAGATGCTTCAAAGAAGAAATCAGTGAATGAACATAAACACAAGCATCATCCGAGCATTGTAAATGGAAGACTGATGATGAGGTGATCTTGATTCTGGAGTGAAGATGCTGGATATACACTTTTCTGTTTGTACTGTAGTCACTTTAATGGGATGCTTAGTGATGAAATCCAATGTTAGAATGAAGATTGAGAAGAAGGTTGATATGATGACAAAACTATTTTTAAGCCCAAACTGTACTTGGATAGAGTTTGTGATGGTCTCAGTGGTTCAGATCATGACTTCTGTGAAGCAGGTAAAGAATGAAAATGAATTCAAAAAGAATAGACCACTCACACAAATACACCTACCTCCTGTCTATTGAAGGCAGCCAACATTATAAAAGACCCTCACCATCCTGGTCACAATCTGTTCTCGCTGGTCACTTCAGGCAGAAAGTGCAGGAGCCCGAAACCCAGCTCCTCCAGTTTCAAGAACAGACTTTACCCAAAAGCTTGAACATCCCTGTACCTCTCTAACCCTAACCATAAACTACCCCAAAAGATGAGCCTGCACTACTGGAAGAACTTTTTTTTCTTGCATTGAGTGCAACTGTGAATATTTATTTATCCTGTGACATTTATTATCAATTTGATCTCGTGAATCTCGGGAATTCTCTGACTCAGGTTGGTGGAGACCACACCATAAGATCTATTTAAGCTAGAGACCAATTTATTTTTAAAACAAAGGATGATTCCAGGAATGAAAGGTTATCATATGAGGAGCATCTCATGGCTCTTGGCCTGTACTCTTCAGAACTTAGGAGAATGAGGGGGGGGGGGGGGGGATCTCTTTGAAACATTTTGAATATTGAAAGGCATGGAAAGGGTTGTTTTCCCATAATGGGAGAGGGTAGGACAAGAGGACAAAATTTCAGGATTGCAGGGAGTCCACTTAGAACAGAGATGCAGCATAGTTTCTTTCACCACAGGGTGTGAATTTGTGGAACTTGTTGCCATAGGGCGGATGTGGAAGCCAAGACATTGGGTGTATTTAAGGCAGAGATTGATATGTTCTTGATTAGCCAGGGCATTAAAGCTTATGAGGAATACGACAGGCAGTGGAACTGAGTGGGAAAATGGATCAGATCATGATTGAATGGCAGGGCAGACTCAATGGGCTGAATAGCGTATTTCTGCTCCAATGACATGGAATTAAAAGTTATGGGAACTGTCATAAGAGAGGATTTGAAGCCAATATTAAGTAGCATAATCATGGCTGGCATGAGGGGCCTAGTGAGTACTTCTGCTATTTTCATGCTTTCTTCTTTTTCTGAAAGAAAACCAATTCCTGGAATTGATATAATGGTCCTGGAGTACTTAAATATATCAATTTTTGGTAATTTTAAAACCATTTTGGAATTCACTTACAGACTACACTGTCAAAGCAACAAGTCATAAATGCTGGGGATAACATGGCAGAATGCCAAAATTCTGTATTTAGAGAAATAAAAATATATCCATTCTGATTCATTTTGTTAAGTGCATGTGTGCAATGCTGAATTAAAGACATATTCAACTCTGTTTCAATAGAATGCCACCTTTGTCAGAAAAGTACTCAATTGAGAATTTTATGATAACCTTTCACAATTGATACTGTGATGATAGCCTAAAAATCATTTAAGATTACCAGGTAAACTGACAATTATTGTTATTATTCTCACTATTCTGGCTGGATGCAGTAACTGCTGGTTTTAAAAGACCTCTTGTGCACAGTTAACCACAAATCCCATTTCAGCGTAGTACTGGTAATCCAACTCGTTCTCCTGATATAACTGGAGGGGGCCTGATGTTAAAATTATTTCCTGTGATGCCTGGAGCCTCTTTTGTACCCATGTTAACAAAATTATTTCATTGCTGCCCATCATCCAGCCCCATGATTGTAACAATCATCTTCAGGCCTGCAAACAAATTGGAGCTCACTGGTTCTACTTTAAAAATACCCCTGATATTTTCACTCTAACAGTCTCTGCTATGCAAATGTAAACAGTGAGGGAAAATGTTTAAATTGCTGAAATTAAAGGATATCAAATAAATGTAAAAAAAGGTGCTGAAGGGTATGGAGAATAAACAGACATGGATGATAACAAGAAATAGCAAATCTGAGTTTAAAAAAACCTTATCTCATTCATGCTCAATGAAATATTCTATTTATGTGAAAAAAACATCTCAGCTTTGGGGAGGTTGTGTGTGTGTGCACGCACGCGCTCTTTAAATAATTTGTTTGGGCAACTATTGCTTCATTTGTTTGACTGAAAAATGCAAATAACTAAGTGAACTCACAAATCAAATTCTATTTTATTATTTGTAGGTATTAGCAGGTAACAAAAAAATCTTGCACTTTTCATGCAATTCTGAAATAGAGTGCTCTTATGGTACTCGTGAACATCATTTTTTTGGTTTACATTACTGAACGTCTCCCAATGACTAATCATAAAACATCTTAAGTTCTGAGCCTTCAACTTTACCAAATTAACTCATATCGTGATCTGGCAGTCTTTATAATAAGCCACCACTTTTCTATGCAACTGTCATATTCCTTGGAGAAGAGAATAAGATATTAAAAAAATAAAAATTTCAAGATAGATTAAAAAAAACTACTGACAACATCCAAGCAATACCTCCAACTATTCTGTCTTCAGTTATGTTTTTGAAGACACAACCATTTACGTGGAACTTCATAGGAGCATCTCTCCACTCCTCCCTCTTCATATGGAATGTGCCAAGTATTTTTTGTTGACTGTATTATTGTGTCATACTTTGGTATGACCTATAGAGAAAAATAAATATTAAAAACTGGCAATGAATGGTGAAACCAAGTAGTATTAAAAATAATTACATATTAGTAGGAAATATAAACACTATTTATTTGCATGACTAAGTGTAACCCACATAAAAATAATTAAGCAATTTGCTCTACAAAGAAAATCAGAATTATATGAACTGTTTAGCAATATCTTTTTCAATATTATCTGGCCAAAAAGCTTGGGGGTTTTGTACTTTTGTCCTGTCATAATAATTCAAACATCTTAAGCAATAGGAAATTCTTCTTAAAAAATTAAAATAAGTAAATAATTTAAATAAATAGAAAATATATTTAAAAATTGAAAACAATTATTACATACCCTTCACCTTTCAGACAAATCTCTACATTGAAATGCTAAGTTTTCAGCTCATGCAAAACGATTAATCCAGCACAGATTCAGAAGCAGATTGGCCTGTGTTAAGTCCTGGGAAATTACTGCATTTTCATTCCCCATTAGGGGTATAATTTTGAAATATAATTGGCAAAACCAAGCATAGAGTGGGGCTTCAACATTTGTGTCGGATCACAAATTTTAAGGCAGTTAAGTAAAGAAATGTCAGCAATTTGGCCAGCAAATTTCAGCCTAAAAAATCAATTTGAGATCAATAATATTCAGGTGTTTGGATTTAGATTGATCACAGATCAAAATGTCAGGTGAACTTTGTCAGAAATGTAAAACCTGTAAAGAAGGTTAAATATGAGGCGACTAGCCTTTTAAAATATTTAAGTTCCTAATCTGCTACTCAGGTATTGGGTACTTGTCCCTTCTTCAGCAATACATAAAGCGTGGTGGAAAAACTCAACAGATCATGGAACATCCATGGAAAGTAAAAGGCGGTTGATATTTTGAGCCTGAGCCTTTCTTCAAGAGTGATGAAAATCAAGCAAATGCCCAAAAAGGTTGGGGGTGGGTGAAAGGAAAGAGGGTGGAGCACACACTGGCAGGTGAAAGATTAACTTGTGGGAGGGGAAATAAGAGAAAGGAACTGAGATGAGAAGGGAAGAAGGGTGAGGATAGCTCTCTGATAGGAAAGGGAAAGAGAAAGAACAGGTTGAGGTCAATGGAAATTGGAGGTTAATATCGATGCCATCTGGTTGGAGACTGCCAAGATAAAATACGTTGTTGCCCCGTCTTCCGTCTCCATTAAATGTGAATATTAGATATTAATGTCAGATTTCAGATTTATAGGATTCTAACCCATTTATTTTAATGGGTCAAAATTTAACAATCTGTTAAGTGCTTTCAACAATTTTATATTTTTTATTTCATATTTTGCTTCTGTTTATTTAATTTAGTTTGAGCCAATGGAAAAACACACCACGACTGTCCTGATGCAGGGTCTCAACACAAAACATCAACAATTATTCCCCCCCACCCCATGAAATGGTCATCTGGTTTTCCTTTTTAACCCTTACATGAATCATTTCCAAATAGTGTCCTGAAAGAAGAATTGTTTTTTACTGCTACTGTCAAAGATATTTTGTGAACTAATTGTTTAGTAATTTAATTTTATGCAAAAGATTCCGATCTGCCTAATATAACTAACCATCAGAAACAACATGGGACCGTAGTGAAAATCTTTCACAAAAACCTAGTTACTTGCCAGGTTGACATTTATTCACAAATGGAAAACAATTCTTACATTAGGCAGAAAAAAAATCTAATTATAGAAATACTTTTCAATGTAAATTTGAGAATGTGGAGCTAATTTTCAGAATATATAAGGCACTGAAGCATAAAAAAGCATTAAAAAACTCAATTTCTCTTGAGTCTTTACTACCTGACTATCTGATAATCTGTGTAAGAATAATCCATTTTGTGGAAAGGTTGCATTCAATTCTTTGCTCTTCTAAATCATATCAACGTGCTTTCTACCTCAAATTTCATCTTGCGTCCTGGATTAAAGCCTGACAGCACAAGCTGATGTCCACGTTGCCACTTGAAGAACAAACGCCGGGTGTTTTTGTCAGACAAACAAGCTTTATGATCTCGCATGAGGTCTCTACTAAGGAATTTACAATGATTGCCTGAAAGTATTGTTGCATACAAGAGAAAGGGGTCATCTTCTGATCTGGATCAAGATAAAACAAAACAAATACTCATTATATCAATTAACATCTACACAGACAAATAGGTTTGCAACAGCATTTTCAAACTCCCAAGAAGTAATTAAACTAGAAATTTAGCTTCTGTTTAGTGAATATCAGTTGAATGTACTGGTGTGATCTTGTGCAAATTCCTCTCTTCTTCCTGTAATACTTTAGAAACCATCTCCCAATGTGCAATGTTTGCAAAAATTGAGCTTTGTGATAGTATATTCAAAAAGGTGGATGTAGATGAGTGCCTCATTTTAGGATTTTATGGCCATTTTATGCACTTATTTGAAGCTGAAACATGTGATATTTATGTGTTTTTGTGGAAAGATTGTTGGAATCTAGGGGTTAAAACATTATGAAAGAAATGATTAATTAATAAGTTTATATGTACTGCATGGTTCAGGGAAAAAGAGGAATGTGATTAAGTGGCAATCACAGCATGGAGCAAAGTTGGCTGAGCAAAATTGTCTGCTCCCAAATACAGGGAGAGGAAATGCATAAAATGATTTAGGAAGAATGCTCAAACTGAGGAGGTGGTGAGTAGCACAGGAGACACAGGCCAGACCAGAACAAAGAATGGCCTGCAAGAAACAAAGGGAATGGAAAATCAGTCTAGGAGGAAGATTAAGGTATGAGGAGGTGTTAAAGAGAACAGCAGAAATTGGCCAGACAGGAACAGAATGGTGGTGATTAGAAATATCTGGGGATGAATTAATTTCTGATCAAATCAACAGGATAGTCTGGCCTGGAGGATTAAGATGGGAGTGCTACACCCCAGATATCTGCAAAACAGGAGATGACTTGTGATAACCCTAATGAAAAAAGATCTAGCAAAGGAAGACAACTTTTGTTCTGTATGATAATGAAATCTAGCAAAGGAAGCCAACTTTTGTTCTGTATGATAAGGTTGATCTATATAAACTGAGCCAACTGGACAATAGGGGTCAGTCTTGGGGAATAGCTCACTGTGCAGGTGACCTATGAACTAACGACTGACCCAGAGCTCTGTTAAGTTTTATTCTTGTGCTGTGTAATAAATTGACTGTTGAACCGAATACCTTCTCCTATCATTTCATTCAAAGAACACGCTGGACTCAGACCACACATAGACTAAATTAAGAGTAAGGTAAAGCCAGAGTCCAACAAGATCCACTCTTCGTCATTCAACATTAAGCAAAGGGCAGCATAGTTAGTGAGGCAGTTAACGCAACGTTATTACCGTGCCAGCGAATCGAGTTCGAATCCGGTGGTGTCTGTAGGGAGTTTGTATGTTCTCCCTGTGTCTGTGTGGGTTTCCTCCCACCCTTCAAAAATGCATGTGGATCATAGGCTAATTGGTGTATTTTGGGAACATGTGCTCTTGTGCCAGGAGGGCCTGTTATGGTGTTGTATGTATGTCTAAATCTAAAAAAAAATTAAAATGTAAAATAAGGGATAATTTAATCTCAAAGATTGGTCCTTAATGAATAATGTCAGGTCATTCAGGAAATATCCAGTATCTTGATATCACAACTTTGTTTGATTCCTGCAATTATTTGAAGGGAAGCAATTTTAAAATACTAATAATCAGCCAAATAACAGAGAACACCAATGTGTACAGAATGTATGCATAGGACAAAATACAGCAAAAGGGTTGTGAGAGAAATAATGTCAAGGTACTCAAGATAACTATCAGAGTATTTTCATTTTAAATAAGAATTCTTCAGATGGACAAATGCATTCTTTACCTTTATTAATTTTTTTTACATTGGTTTCTTACAGCATAGAAACAGGCCATTTTGTCTCGCCAGTGTGTTTCATGCAAGTCTTCTATTTTTCCTCTTCTACACTTATCTGCTCGGTTCTCTCCTTTTTTTTTTTTTTTTTTTTAAATTTTTTATTTTTCACACCATAAATCACAATAGCCATGATATACACTTTTTCTTTTCCACACATTTACAGTGACTTTTTCTCCCTCCCCCCTCCCTCCTCCCAAGCCACCCCCCCATCCCCCCCCCCCTCTCATCCATTTTAGTTATACAATCTAGGTTGCATTAATTCAGTTAGACAATGTTGTCATTCAACAAAAATACACCAGAAATTCTACTGAGTCCATTCTTTTCTTCTCTTCTCCTTCCATCAACTTAGGTAATGTTTGTTCCCGGTAGGTTTTCGCTATTGTATTTAATGTAAGGCTCCCATACTTGTTCGAATATTTCAATATTATTTCTTAAACTATATGTTATTTTTTCTAATGGAATACATTTATTCATTTCTATATACCATTGTTGTATTTTCAAATTATCTTCCAATTTCCAGGTTGACATAATACATTTTTTTGCTACAGCTAGGGCTATCTTAACAAATCTTTTTTGTGCATCCTCCAAGTCAATTCCAAATTCTTTATTTTTTATGTTACTTAGGAGAAAGATCTCTGGATTCTTTGGTATATTGTTTTCTGTTATTTTATTTAATATCTGATTGAGATCATCCCAAAATTTTTCTACTCTCTCACATGTCCAGATTGCATGAATTGTTGATCCCCTTTCTTTTTTACATCGAAAACATCTATCAGATACTGTTGGGTCCCATTTATTTAACTTTTGCGGTGTAATGTATAGTCTGTGTAACCAATTATATTGTATCATACGCAGCCTCGTATTTATTGTATTTCTCATCGTTCCAGAGCATAACTTCTCCCATGTTTCCTTTTTTATCTTTATATTTAAATCTTGTTCCCATTTTTGTTTAGTTTTACCATTTGTTTCCTCATTCTCCTTTTCTTGCAGTTTAATATACATATTTTTTATAAATCTTTTGATTAACATTGTATCTGTAATCACATATTCAAGGTTACTTCCCTCTGGTAAACTCAAGTTGCTTCCTAATTTATCTTTCAAGTAGGATCTCAGTTGGTAATATGCCAGCGCTGTATCTCCCGTTATATTGTACTTATCTCTCATTTGTTCAAAGGATAAGAATCTACTTCCTGAAAAACAATTTTCTATTCTTTTAATCCCTTTTTTTTCCCATTTTCTAAAGGCAAGGTTGTCTATTGTAAAAGGGAGTAGCTTATTTTGCGTCAATATTAGTTTTGGTATTTGGTAATTTATTTTATTTCTTTCTACATGAATCTTCTTCCATATATTGAGGAGATGGTGTAATACTGGAGAAGTTCTATGTTGTACCAATTTTTCGTCCCATTTATATAATATGTGTTCAGGTATCTTTTCCCCTATTTTATCTAATTCTAGTCTCGTCCAGTCTGGTTTTTCCCTTGTTTGATAAAAATCTGATAGGTACCTTAATTGTGCGGCTCTATAATAATTTTTGAAGTTTGGCAATTGTAAGCCTCCTTGTTTATACCATTCTGTTAATTTGTCTAGTGCTATCCTCGGTTTCCCCCCTCTCCATAAAAATCTCCTTATTATTTTCTTTAGCTCTTTGAAGAATTTTTCTGTCAGTTGTATTGGCAATGCCTGAAATAAGTATAGTATCCTTGGAAAAATGTTCATTTTAATACAGTTTATCCTTCCTATCAGTGTTAGTGGCAGCTCTTTCCAATGCTCTAAATCGTCCTGTAATTTTTTCGTTAGTGGATTGTAATTGAGTTTATATAATTGGCCTAGATTTTTGTTTATTTGCACACCTAGGTATCTTATTGCCTGCGTTTGCCATCTGAATGGGGATTCCTCCTTAAATTTTGAGGTCCGCGTTATTCATAGGCATTGCTTCACTTTTATTTACGTTTATCTTGTATCCCGACACTTCTCCATATTCCTTCAATTTCTTATATAGTTCTTTTATTGATAGTTCTGGTTCTGTTAAGTACACTATCACATCATCCGCAAACAGACTGATTTTATATTCCCTGTCTTTTATTTTTATTCCTTTTATATTATTATCTCTTCTTATCGATTCTGCTAGTGGTTCTATAGCTAGCGCAAACAATAATGGTGATAGTGGGCATCCCTGCCGCGTTGACCTGCTTAAGTTAAATTGCTTTGATACATGTCCATTTACTGTCACTTTCGCTAACGGTCCCTTATATAATGCTTTAATCCAATTAATATACTTCTCCGGTAAACTGAATTTTTGCAATACTTTGAACAAGTAATTCCATTCTACTCTGTCGAAGGCCTTCTCTGCGTCTAAAGCAACTGCTACTGCCGGTGCTTTATTTCCTTCTACTGCATGAATTAAGTTAATAAATTTACAAATATTGTCTGTTGTGCGTCTTTTTTTGATAAATCCAGTTTGGTCTAAATTTACCATTTTCGGTACCTGTTCTGCTAATCTGTTCGCTAATAGTTTAGCTATTATCTTATAATCTGTGTTTAGCAAAGATATTGGTCTATATGACGCTGGTGAGAGTGGATCTTTCCCTTGTTTTAGTATCACTGTAATTATTGCTGTTTTACATGAATCTGGTAAGTTTTGTGTCTCATCAATCTGGTTGATTACATCCAGGAGGGGCGGTATTATTAGGTCTTTAAATGTTTTGTAGAATTCTATTGGGAGTCCATCCTCTCCTGGTGTCTTATTATTTGGTAAATTTTTTATTATCTCTTGTATTTCTACTGTTCCAAATGGTTCTGTTAATTTATTTTGTTCCTCTATTTGTAGTTTTGGTAGTTCAATTTTAGTCAAAAATTCATCTATTTTCCCTTCTTTCCCTTCGTTTTCGGTTCGGTATAATTGTTCATAGAATTCTCTGAAGTTTTCCTTAATTTCTTTTGGATTATATGTAATTTGTTTGTCTTTTTTCCTTGTTGCCAATACCATTTTCTTAGTTTGCTCTGTCTTAAGCTGCCATGCTAGGATTTTGTGTGTTTTTTCCCCTAGTTCATAATATTTCTGTTTTGTCTTCATTATATTCTTCTCCACCTTATATGTTTGTAATGTTTCATATTTTATTTTTTTATCCGCCAATTCTCTTCTTTTGGTTGTATCTTCCTTTATTGCTAATTTTTTTTCTATGTTTATTATTTCCCTTTCCAACTGCTCTGTTTCCTGATTATAGTCCTTCTTCATCTTGGTTGCATAACTTATTATTTGCCCTCTAATGAATGCTTTCATTGCGTCCCATAGTATAAACTTATCTTCCACTGATTCCGTATTTACTTCAAAGTACATTTTTAATTGTTTTTCAATAAATTCTCTAAAATCCTGTCTTTTAAGTAGCATGGGGTTTAATCTCCATCTATACATTCTTGGAGGGATGTCTTCTAGCTCTATTGCCAATAACAGGGGTGAGTGGTCCGATAATAGTCTAGCTTTATATTCCGTTTTCCTAACTCTCCCTTGTATGTGGGCTGATAACAGGAATAGGTCTATCCTTGAGTATGTTTTATGTCTAGTCGAGTAGTATGAGTATTCCTTTTCTTTTGGGTTTTGTTTCCTCCATATGTCCACAAGTTTCATTTCTTGCATTGATTTAATTATAAATTTGGTTACTTTGTTCTTCCTGTTAATTTTTTTCCCCGTTTTATCCTTATTTGGATCCAAATTCAGATTGAAATCCCCTCCTATTAGTATGTTCCCTTGCGTATTAGCTACCTTCAAAAAGATATCTTGCATAAACTTTTGATCTTCTTCGTTAGGTGAATATATATTAAGTAGATTCCAAAGCTCTGAATATATCTGACATTTTATCATAACATATCTCCCTGCTGGATCTATTATTTTCTCTTCTATTTTAAATGGCACATTTTTGCTAATTAATATAGCCACTCCTCTTGCTTTTGAATTATACGATGCTGCTGTTACATGTCCTACCCAATCTCTCTTTAATTTCTTGTGCTCCAATTCAGTTAAATGTGTTTCTTGGACAAATGCTATATCTATTTTTTCTTTTTTCAGTAAATTTAGTAGTTTCTTCCTTTTAATTTGGTTATGTATTCCATTAATATTTAGAGTCATATAGTTCAGCGTAGCCATTTTATATTTTGTTTATCTTCTCTTTCCGTTTTTCCATCATTACCTTTCCTCCTTTTCCATTTCTGTTTTCTTATTTTCAACTCTTTACCAGACAACATTCCTACAACATCCAACATTTTCCTTATTCTCCTATTTCTATCTTCTTTATCCCCAATCTCCCCTTCCCCTCCTGAGTTGCCCTTTATCCCTTGTTGGACAACCACATCTCCCCTCTCCATTTGGATTTGCGAATCCACTCGCATGCGTCAACTGATTTTGCAGTGACCGCTCTTTTCCCCCCACCCAGCCCCCCCCAGAAAAGATTTCGTTTTTTATATGTCACAAAGGTCACTCTTTTAGTTCCCTCCTTATTCTCTCTATTCCATTACCTTCCCTTATTAATTCTTGTCTATACTTTCTATGTTTTCCTCTAATTACAGATACTTTCACATATGCCCATTGTCTCTATTCACTCTTATACCTCTTTACCCGCATACATATCAATCGTGGTCATTTTTACCCTCCTTACCCGTCTTCATCCCTCAGTCTATTTTTGTCTTTACCCACATACATATCAATCGTGATAATTTTTGCTCTCATTACCCGTCTTCATCCCTCAGTCTATTTTTGTAATTGTTCTGCAAATTTTCGTGCTTCTTCTGGATCCGAGAATAGTCTGTTTTGTTGTCCTGGAATAAATATTTTCAATACCGCAGGATGCTTCAGTGTAAATTTATATCCTTTCTTCCATAAAATCGCTTTTGCTGCATTGAACTCTTTTCTCTTCTTTAGGAGTTCAAAGCTTATATCTGGATAAATGAAGATTTTTTGCCCTTTATACTCCAGTGGTTTGTTGCCCTCTCTTACTTTTTCCATTGTCTTCTCCAGTACCTTTTCTCTTGTAGTATATCTTAGGAATTTTACTACAATAGATCTTGGTTTTTGTTGTGGTTGTGGTTTAGGGGCCAATGCTCTATGTGCCCTTTCTATTTCCATTTCTTGCTGTAGTTCTGGACATCCTAGGGCCTTAGGGATCCATTCTTTTATAAACTCCCTCATATTCTTGCCTTCTACATCTTCCTTAAGGCCCACTATCTTTATGTTATTTCTTCTGTTATAATTTTCCATTATATCTATTTTTTGGGCTAGTAATTCTTGTGTCTCTTTAGTTTTTTTATTAGATTCCTCCAATTTCTTTTTTAAGTCTTCTACCTCCATTTCTGCTGCTATTGCCCGTTCTTCCATCTTGTCCATTTTTTTCCCCATTTCTGTTAAGGTCATATCCATTTTATTTATTTTCTTTTCTGTGTTGTTTATTCTTCTTCTTAAATCATTGAATTCCTGTGTTTGCCATTCTTTAAATGACTCCATGTATCCTCTAACAAGAGCAAGTACCTCCTTTACCTTGCCTATCTTTTCTTCTTCTATTTCCCTGTACTCTTCCTCTTCCTCTTCTTCTTCCTCTAGGTTGACCATCTGTTGTTTCTTTGCTGCCCTTTCCTCCTCTTCTTTCTTGTTTCTATTGTCTTCTGTGGTCTCTTCTTGCTGCAGGTGTTCTGCAGCTGTCATTGCCGGCTGTGGAGATCGACTCCCCAGCTGGTCCCCCCTCCCGTCGGTGTGTTTTTTTGTATGCGCATCGCGCATGCGCGAGGAGTCGCGCATGCGCGGTTGCGCACTTTTACTCGGCTCTGTGAGCCATTGTTGTAGTTCTCTTTCTACCGACCTGAGGTAGTGGGGTCTTCTCTCCACAGCGGGCCTCTTCGGACAGGTAAGGCCTTCACCTTTTTCCTCCGTTGTCTTCTCTTCCTCTCTTCTTTCTGTTGATTTTGATTTTTCTCCTTTTGTCTCCATCTTCTTTCCACCTTTATACTCACTTTTCTTTAACTTGTATTTCTGTGCCTTTGTATTTTCTCTTGTTTTTCCCGACTTTTCTGGAGAGGGCTGGAGTTCACCGTCCGGCCACTACTCCATCACGTGACTCCTCCGGTTCTCTCCTTCTTGATATACTTATTGAGCTCTTCTTTTTGGATTTGTACTATTCACTTCAACCACATTATGAAATTAAATTTGACATTTCACCACTCACTGGGAGAAGAATTTAATTTGAATTCCTGGTTAGATTTCATGGGGACTCAGTTATATTCTTCTACACGAAAACATATTTTCTATTTTCTATTAACTCCATCAAAGTATTTTGTCATTTTAAAGATTTCTGTAAGGTTACCCCACAGTCTTCAGTCCTTGAAAGACAAGATCCACCAAGCAATTATTTAAAACTCAGTGCTGAACACTTTTTTAAATATCCACAATGGAATGTAGAGATCCAACCTAGCTCAAAGGATACTTCCAAGGCAACACTCATTACCTGCTGTACTGAGCATTTAAAGGCAATCGACAATATCTGTTAACACCATAAGTTACCAGGAGGCTTTAGAGAATGACTGTATTTCTAAAACTTCACTGAGATACCCAAGGCAGTCCAAAATTTGTTAAAACAACAAATTATTTATTATTTTAATTGAGTGCTGAGGACTGAGGTATGAACATTTTTTTTTCAATTTCTTTCTTGCATTATCTGTAATCAGGATGTGAGAGATGAGTAAAACTAATATGAAAATATGAAAGATGAAGAAAACTAGTATGGATACATGTGTAATGAATAAAGCCAGTATGAAATAAGATAAGGATAGATAATAGATAATAGAATGTAGGAAGGTAAAGTTAGTCTAAAAAAGATAAGGGTCTTCTAGCCTTTTAGAGAGAGTCAGCAAGTTCCGTATATGTAATTTGTAAGCCTTAGACAGAATTAGCAAGTTCTGCATATAAGAAGTTAGTAAGCCCTGAGAGTCGGGAAGGTGTGAATTAGGACACTGACATGATTGGACACTGACAGGATACCCCCTGGTCCTCCAAGTTCACAGAAACAGCACATAGGCAGACAGGATTGCCTAATGCCAAACTCATCCAAGAGGCAGAAGAATGTAAGTGGGAGGGTACTTCTATACTGAAATAAACTGTATAAAAGTTGGGTGAGCCCCAGTGTGTGAGTGTATTCCCAGGGTAAGGGGAAGCACCCAACTTTGCACTGTTGTATAATAAATGTTCTTTGTTCTCAATTTTTGTCTCGAGCAATTTCTGTGAAGGTACTTCTGTTTCTCACAAGGATGACAGTGTAACATTAATGAATCAAAAGATATTGTATATCAATAATTAGTGTATATTATCATCTTAAAATTATTCACCATGTTAACTTATACAAGTGAACTTGTTATACGAATAAAAGTTGGCTATCAGGAACTTAAACTAGGATTCCCCAGATGTTGACCATTAAAAGTCAAGCAAAGGACTTAATTTAGAAAAAACACACAAGTACTATAATTACTGAATTTTACATGAACAAATCATTTTGTTCATTGCCCTGCGTCAACTTTTGAAAGAGCTGTAAACATAATCCCCAAGAAATGCTTTTATGATAAATCTTCGCTCTTTTTTTCACTCTGGATGTTAGAATTATTCAACTCTTTTTACTAAGAAGGGAGGACAGATCTTCTTGAGTTTTCCTTTTCACTTATTATATTGAACTTTAACTTACATATTTGCTGTAAAGAAGCAGTCAGCATATTTCTTTATGGCAGCCATGTGACCTTTGTCCCAGCTGTGTGTTCCTCTCAGCATGTGCATGCGCCCAAGGACAAGGAGACGCAAGTTTTGTTGGGCAAGATGAGTAACTACGTCAAGAAGCTGTTTGAAAAATATTGAAAATTAATAATTATAGTTTCATACTTAATGTAAACAATGTATGAATCTGCAAACAAATACAAATAATTTTTTCTTTTGTTAAGGAATGAATTGTGTTTGGAATTGCAATACCACATTGGCTATTGTGAAACTAACAAAGGCTGCAGAGCTATGTCAACTATTAACATAGCATACACTCTTCCTCCAAGGCTGTTAAAATGAGTAGGTTTTGCAAGACTTTTAGATACATGGTTGCTTTTAATTATTTTTAAAAACAAAAGAAAAATGAAGCAATAAAACTTGAATAAATGCAAATTTTGAATTGAATTAAAACAAACAGAGCTTTATTTACTTTATTTTTCACATAATCTGCAGGCAAATGTGACTCAGGGCATCTCAGAATTACAAAGGGATATGCAAGTCGAGAACTTAACAACCTGGGAACAGCTCAACATCAACTTTCCCCTTTTAAACCAGACCAGTTTGGCCATTGTATTTCAGTACTGTGCTAGAACATAACACATTCATTCGACAAACACTAAGGCACATTTACCAATTTAAATCAAAGTTTCTCTTGTACTGCAGTTACACACACACACAAAAAATCTTTCAGCTGAACATTTCTGATACATCCATGATGTTCAGAAAACCCTTGTGTAAATTTAAAAGACTTCTACCTTTTAACTATTGATTTGTATTAAGATCTAGATACTGGATTTTACTACGGAACAGACACTATTAGTTTGGGAAATGTTTGCCCATATTATTCAACAGGGTGATCACTGAACCAAATGCCTAACTTGCATATGTTGGAATCTAGGGGTTAAAACATTATGAAAGAAATGATTAATTAATAAGTGTATATTTACTGCATGGTTCAGGGAAAAAGGAATGTGATTAAGTGGCAATCACAGCATGGAGCAAAGTTGGCTGAGCAAAATTGTCTGCTCCAAAATACAGGGAGAGGAAATGCATAAAACGATTTAGGAGGAATGCTCAAACTAAAGGAGGTGGTGAGTAGCACAGGAGACACAGGCCAGATCAGAACAAAGAATGGCCTGCAAGAAACAAAGGGAATGGAAAACCAGTCTAGGAGGAAGATTAAGGCAGGAGGAGGTGTTAAAGAGAACAGCAGAAATTGGCCGGACAAGAACAGAATGGTGATTAGAAATATCTGGGGATGAATTAATTTCTGATCAACACAACAGGATAGTCTGGCCTGGAGGATTAAGATGGGAGTGCTACACCCCAGATATCTGCAAAACAGGAGATGACTTGTGATAACCCTTATGCAAAAAGATCTAGCAAAGGAAGACAACTTTTGTTCTGTATGATAATGAAATCTAGTAAAGGAAGCCAACTTTTGTTCTGTATGATAAGGTTGACCTATATAAACTGAACCAACTGGACAATAGGGGTCAGTCTTGGGGAGTAGCTCACTGTGCAGGTGACCTATGAACTAATGAGTGACCCAGAGCTCTGTTAAGTTTTATTCTTGTGCTGTGTAATAAATTGACTGTTGAACCGAATACCTTCTCCTATCACTTCATTCAAAGAACACGCTGGACTCAGACTACACATAGACTAAATTAAGAGTAAGGTAAAGCCAGAGTCCGACACATACTCCTCCAAACTGGGACTAATACCCTATTTCCTTTGGTGCAAATAAGGAAATCAAATTGATGTGGATGGTTATAAAAAATGAATGAGATTTTTTTTCAAAAATACAATCTAAATAAAGGAAATGTAGAGGTAGAATGGTGAACAATGAAGGTGTGCAATAACAACTTTTCTCATACATTTTTCTCTTTTTAATTGAGCGAAATTCATCATTTTATTAACTAAACATTCATTATTTGAATTCACAAAAGAATTGCTTGGTTCTTGATTGAATTTGAAAGCATTGCATAAAGAAATGCAAACAAAGCAACTTGGTCATACTAACACAGAATAGATCACTTGTGAAATGTTAGACGTGGCATGACTAACTTTTGTCATGGTAATTTCCCCTCTTTTCATCACCATCTAAAAAAATACACAAAAAGTTACAGAAACAGGATTTTTATGATTTCTCAATAACCCACAGCAATTGTGACACTGGCAATTATGCTATTAATGAGACACAAAGCCAAATGAAAAACAGGGCGGATCTAATAGTGAACATGGGCAAGTCTTGGCATTAATGACTGGCCTCACCTTCGCTTTTTATGGAAATTCCAGTTTTCAATGCTAGCTTCAGTCTAAATTGGCAGTGAGATCATCTGTCTGCCCTGTACTTCTCCAATGAACACCTCAAGGAATGCAATGGGACTACACCAGTGGTTCTCAACCTTTTTTGCTCTAGGCCCCACTTTAATTTTTCAAAATGTACGCCCCTCCATTAGCGGAAAAAAGTTATATATTCAAAAGAAGTTTTAATTAAACCATTTACTGCAGGTGCATTTCAATGCAATTAAGGTCGAGAATACACTGGAACACATATTTAATATTCAACTACTACTTCAATATGTCAACCATCTCAAACACACATTCAACAATTGTTGTCACTTCAATGGGAACCTTGCCCCTGAAAATGGCTGCAGACTTTGATTTGAGGGACTCATTTTGTTAGATTCAACCTTAACTCTCCATGTTTTGTAATTTCCAGTCGGTTTCTCTTAGCTTGTAGCAAATCACTAACAGCACTGAAGCCACATTCCACTAAATAAGACGATGGAAAATGGATCAATAGTTCCCTTGCTAAAGTAGTCAAGTTTGGGTATTTCTTTTCAATCTCATTAGACAGCCACATTATGGTTCCTTTCACTTTGAACAGAATTTTCACAGGTTCATCATGTTGCAACTCAGATAACTCCTCTTGATATCGCACTAGAACTTCAGATAAGTCCAATAGCAATGGCTAAGTTAACCAAGAGAGAAAATCCATTGCCTTTAAATTACAAAATCTATCATTGAAGTCAGTAACCAACATTTTCAAATGGTCAACAATGATGTTTATAGCAGCATTAGTTATCTCACACTTATTCAACCAATAGAATTGACTGAAATTTCTTTCAGAAATATTCCTTTGGCATAATTCTAGAAGTGTCATGAATCCAAATATCTTTGTTTTTTTTATCAACGAGCATCAATACTTGCTACTTGGAGTTGTTTGTTCAATGTACTTAGTTTCTCAAAAATGAATTTTGATCTCTTCAAAATTTTCTTTCAGTGATTTAAAATATTCCAATTTTGAATTGACATGGTTAGGATGTTTTACCCTCATATGAGCTTCCAGATGGCGTGCTTTCATTGATTCATTTGTCAAAGTCTGTTGGGATGATAGGCAAAAAGGTTCATTGTGTACAGCAGGTATAAACACAAACTTCAAGAACTCCAATGAATATTGAGGAACCCTTTGCTTGCTTGGTCTGCTCATTTTGAATATACACAGCGCAAGCTCCCTGAAACAGATTAATCAATATTTTATTGTCTTAGAATTGAAAAATGTAATAAAAGTAATGATCAAATCAAAGGAAGAATACTGACCCTAAAAAAAACACTAGCAATAGTTTCTGACATTTTTTCTCTCAGAGATTGCATCAAAACCACGTTAGCCTCATGATTTACTTTCTGGGGTCCCTATTTTTTTCCAATTTTGGCATCCCCCTCAGGCTGGCACCTGAAGTGGACCCCCCTGCCCCCCGCCCCATCAATACGCTAGTGCACAAAGATACATACAGATACAGGTCTCACTCACTATTGAACTGAAAAAAGTAAAGGGGATCATGAAGACATGATTGTTGAGATAATTTGGAATCCTCATCGCCAATGAGATAATTTGGAATGGATGATAATAAAGAGCGGTCAGAAAAAATATAATTATAATGTTAACGAAGGATAACAACAGTTAAAATAAGAGAAATAATGGAAAAAACAACAGAGAAACATCAGAAGAGCAAAAACACGTTATGAAAATAAAAAGAACAAAGTGATTTTACTTGGAAATTACCACAATTATGCTGTACTGACAGTGTTACCAAGTCACATCTTTCACACCAACATAACGAGTTTATTTTTTTCAAACCAACTTTTTAATCATTTCCCAAAATATTCATACTCCCCACTAAAGTATTCCCATGCCCCTCCAGTGGGGCGTACACCCCACCTTGAGAATCTATGGACCACACAATTTCTCACATGTTCCAGTTCTTAGGTCAGAAATCTGCCCAAACTTGTGCCAAGTTAAATCTGGTACAGGTGCCTAAGGGAACAAAGGGCAAGGGAATAATTCTTGCAGTCAGTACAGTCTGCCAAGACCCAAAAGCCACTATCTGTGCTGCAAAAGTTCTATGACATGGAATTACCCTCCCGCAAGGATTAATATGATTTTTAATCATTTTAAGTTCCTGCATAAATATGAAGAAAAATGCAGCAAAATACTGATTTAAGTAACACAGGTAATCAAGTTAGATTCCAGAGACTAAGGACTTTTACATTATGAATCTCGGAATCAGGATTCACATATATTGCAGTATCAGATTTGCAGTTACAGAAACAAAGTTTTTTTTCAACAACATTGGCACTGTTTAGCTAAAGCTGTCTTTAGAAAAAAATCATACAAAGGTTCCCACAAGTGCACAATATTTGAAGATTCCTATTTTTATACATACAGTAAAATCTCGTTAGAGTGTGCAGTTGGGGACCAAGATTTCATAACGTGTTACAGCTGAGTCGCGGAACAGATGCATATATGTCATGATTCAGGAAGCAGGAAAACAGAACTTAAGCCCACCCGAATTGTGCTGCTGTATCCACCCCCACCCCCTTCCAGTTGCGCTGCCGTCTCCCCCCCCCTCGCCCGCCCAACTTGCGCTGCCGGTCCCCCCCAACTTGCGCTGCCAGTTCCTCGCCCGCCCAACTCGCGCTATTGGTCTCTCGCCTGCCCGACTCGCACTGCTGTTCTCACCCCACCTCGCCCGCCCAACTCGTGCTGCTGGTCTCCCCCCCCCCACCCCCACCCATCATAAGAGTCCATTTTTGAGCTTGTGGCTGTTAGCCACTGTTAGCCTGTGTTGGAATCTAGGGGTTAAAACATTATGAAAGAAATGATTAATTAATAAGTTTATATGTACTGCATGGTTTAGGGAAAAAGAGGAATGTGATTAAGTGGCAATCACAGCATGGAGCAAAGTTGGCTGAGCAAAATTGTCTACTCCCAAAATACAGGGAGAGGAAATGCATAAAACGATTTAGGAGGAATGCTCAAACTGAAGGAGGTGGTGAGTAGCACAGGAAACACAGGCCAGACCAGAACAAAGAATGGCCTGCAAGAAACAAAGGGAATGGAAAACCAGTCTAGGAGGAAGATTAAGGCAGGAGGAGGTGTTAAAGAGAACAGCAGAAATTGGCCAGACAAGAACAGAATGGTGATTAGAAATATCTGGGGATGAATTAATTTCTGATCAACACAACGGGATAGTCTGGCCTGGAGGATTAAGATGGGAGTGCTACACCCCAGATATCTGCAAAACAGGAGATGACTGGTGATAACCCTTACGCAAAAGATCTAGCAAAGGAAGACAACTTTTGTTCTGTATGATAATGAAATCTAGCAAAGGAAGCCAACTTTTGTTCTGTATGATAAGGTTGATCTATATAAACTGAGCCAACTGGACAATAGGGGTCAGTCTTGGGGAATAGCTCACTGTGCAGGTGACCTATGAACTAATGACTGACCCAGAGCTCTGTTAAGTTTTATTCTTGTGCTGTGTAATAAATTGACTGTTGAACCGAATACCTTCTCCTATCACTTCATTCAAAGAACACACTGGACTCAGACCACACATAGACTAAATTAAGAGTAAGGTAAAGCCAGAGTCCGACACCTGGCATCCTAAAATCAATGTTGGGGGTCCACAGATACCCTGCGCTATAAGCGATTCCGCGGATTAACAAATCACGTTCTAACGAGGTTTCACTGTACACACAGACATGCACAAACACTCTGTTGGAGGTGTCATCTTTTCTAATGAAACATTAAAATGTGAGATTTCATAAATTGTGTCAGGTGGATGCAAAAGATTTAATGGAAAAGCAGAATTACCCCAAATCAATATTTATTTTCCAACCAATATTTCTAAAAACAGATGAACTGATCTCAGTCAGATCACTGATGGTAGGAGTGCGTACTGAAAACAATGGCTACCACATTTCCCACTTAACATCAGGGACAACATTTCAAGCATGTGGGTTAGCTCACCATTTGTGGAGAGGCAAAGTAAAGTGTAGATGAGCTTGTTTTCTTCTCCAGTCTTAAAATAACCCTCTCCCTCCACCCAATCCCATGATTGAAATGGGCTAGGTTTTTACCAGAATTAGTGTTTTACCAGAAATTTGTTCACCAGAAACTGAATTGGAGCAATTACAAGAGCAAGTTAAAGGTTAGAAATCTTGTGAGAAATTTGACTCCTAACTCCCACCATATACCAGTGTGAGAGATAATAGAATATAGGAAGTAAAGCTAGTATGAATGAAATAAGGAATACTGGACTGGACTAGAGGAAGTTAAGTAAGTGCTGAGTAGGGATGAATTTCGATAAGCGGATGAGGAAGGGTTAAGCAAGTATAATAGAATAAGGGTCTTAAAGTAATAGAAAGAATTAGCAAGTTCTGCATATAGAATTAGTAAGTCCTGGGGGTTGAGATGTGTGAATAAGGGCAAAGGCAGATTCATGAATAAGGACAATGGCATGATGGGACACAGACAGGATACCCCATGGTCTTTCAAGTTTACAGAAACTGGACATAGGCAGACAGAATTACCAAATGCCAAACCAATCCAGGAGGCAGAAGAATGTTAAGGGGGGGGGGGGGGGAGGGAGGGTACCTCTACTCTGAAATAAACTGTATAAAAGTTGGGTGAGCCCCACTATGTGTGTGTATTCCCATGGTAAGGGGAAGCACCCAACTTTGCACTGTTGTACAATAAATGTTCTTTGTTCTCAATTTTTGTCTCAAGCGAAATCTGTGAAGGTACTTCTGTTTCTCACAAATAGGGGCTCGTCCGGGATCCCACTCCCTCCACTGACAGAGTGCCCGACGACGGGGGTAGGTGCACCACAGCTGATTCAGCTGGACTCCCGGACGACGGGTGACTGGTCAGTGGACGAAGCGAGTGATATCCAAGAAGAGGCATTGAGAACAAACGAGAACGCTAAGGAAGCGCGCTAGGAATAGCTACTGGATCCCGGTAAGAGGAATTTTACTTACCTGCTAGTATGGGAGGAGTAAGTAGCAAGGGAAACAGTCCTAAAGAAGGATGGGAAGATCAGATATCTAAACATCGTCCGTTAGGATTAATGTTATCTGATTGTGGTGCGGGGAAAACCCGTGGGAAAGGTAAACAGACCATGGTCAGGTATTGCTGTCAGGAATGGGTTAAGAATCCGATAAAAGGGAGTTCGGTATATTAGCCAAAGTTCGGATAGGACAAGGACTGGATGGGTCAGGCATTGACATCTGGCTCTACCAAAATCAAGGAGCTAATATCGAGAGCAGAGAATATGCAGCCTGTTGGCTCAGTGGATCGTTTGATCAAATGATTTTGAGCGAAAAGGAATGTAAGAACAAGAAGGATGAGGAACCTTTTGCCCCTGAAATACAAGGATGGGATTTGTTACATTCCCTTCCTCCACCTTATGTTCCCCCTGTGCCGGCTCCTATCTCCCCCCTCTCACCTACGCTTTACCCTTCTTTACCTTCCCCTCCTCCTCCACAGTTAGAGGAAGAAGAAGAAAGTAGGGGTGGTATGATGATCCGCCTCAATTGACATGAGAGGGAGGAAACTTTGATTATGAGGGTCATTCAGAACAGTGTGAGACCCTTCAGGAGGGAAGGGCAGAACCCTTGGCAGTCAAGGAAGTTGTGGAGGGACAGCAGGGAAATGTTAGGAGCTGTGTGCCAGCTCCTGGATGTTGGGAGGAGCGCCAGGAGTGGGGAAGTAGAGACCAGAGCAGAGGCAGGGGTAGAGGAGAATTCCGAGGACGACGACCATTCCCGGGACTCCGTGGAGACCCTGGTAGAAATTGGGAAACAGGAGCATTAGTTTGCTATTATTGTAAAAAGGAGGGACACTTTAAGAGAGAATGCCCAATGCGAGCCAGGGAGACACAGTCTTATGCATTGATAGAGGCAGATTATGAATAGGGGGGTCACGATTCTCAGTCAATACACACCGTGGGGCTGCACGGAGAACCATTGGTAAATTTAAGCATAGGACTCCACGGTGACGAGATGACTTTTCTAGTAGATTCTGGGGCAGCCCGGTCTAGTATTTTACAACGGCCCGAGGGTGTTAAAACAGAAGGGACAGTGATGATTTCGGGAGTGGGAGGACGAGATTTTACGGTCCCTATACTAAAGAACGTAAGGATACAAATGGGAGAAAAGATAATAACAGAGGATATTTTACTAGTCCCCAAGATGGAATTTGCTTGTTGGGACGGGATTTACAGGACCAATTGGCTATCGGTACCAGACCACAGGGATCAGGTATCGGGGTTCAATTTTATGTACTAACAGAGGAGGATCGGGATCTAATAAATCCTAGAGTATGGGCAAAAAGAGGGAATAGAGGAGGGTTAGATGTTCCTCCCCTGCAAGTTACTTTAAAAGACCATGACCAAGTAATTAGACGAAAACAGTATCCAATTCCTATGGCTGGCCGAAAGGGGCTGCAGCCAGTAATTGACCAATTGGTGAAAGATGGTATACTCGAACCTTGTATGTCACCTTTTAATACCCCAATTTTAATGTGCTGGAAGGTGGCTTACTGATTCTAGAATTTTAAAGTATGAAGCGATTCTCATGGATAGGGATGATTTGACACTGATTATAAACAAAGAACAGAATCCAGCCGCCTTCTGATACTCCAAATTCTGATACTGTCCTCAATGATTTAGAGCATGTATGTTTAGAAGTGATAGATTTACAGACAAAAATTAGAGATGATTTAAGTGATGAACCTTTACGGGAGGGTGAAAGATGGTTTATTGATGGATCTTTCCCTGCATTGACGGCATTCGGTATAGCGGGTATAGTGTAGTGGATGGGAATGAAGGAGTTGTGATTGAAGCCGGTCGTCTTCCCAGTCATTGGTCGGCACAATCCTGTGAATTATATGCCCTCTGTAGAGCTCTCTAGGGTTTAGAGGGAAAGGTGGGCACAATCTATACCGACTCAAAGTATGCTTTTTGTGTAGTGCACACCTTTAGAAAGATTTGGAAAGAGCGGGGAATGATAACTGGGAAAGGACAAAAGTTAATCCATGAAAACTTAATTGTTCAATCCTTAGATGCTCTTATGTTACCTGAGGAGATAGCTGTAGTTCATGTACGGGGCCATCAAATTATTGACAGTCCTGAAGCACAGGGGAACAGACGAGCAGATGAAGCTGCCAAACAGGCTGCACTCACAGAAAAAATAGACATGCAGCTGTTACTCCCCACCCCACATGAGGTTAAAAAGACTCCCATCTTTTCATGGGAAGAGGAGGTTTATATGAAAGACCAGGGAATGCGTCAAACTGCCGATGGGTTGTGGTGGAGACAGAGGGACGCCAAGTACTGAACAAAGCCTTGGCTCGTCAGATTATTGATCAGCTCCACCAGCAGACACATTGGGGAACACAGGCACTTGCTGATGCTTTTGTACGGTCCTTTAATTGCTCGGGAATATACACCATAGCCAAGCAAAGTACTCGGGGGTGCTCAATCTGTCAGCGAGTGAATAAGAAAGTCATGCGCCAGGTAATGCCTGGTGGTCGCGATATAGCCGTACGCCCGTTTCAACTAATACAGATTGACTTCACGGAATTACCTAAGACAGGGGCTTATAAATACCTTCTGGTGATGGTGGATCATTTTACTCGATGGGTTGAGGCTTTCTCGACCCCTAATGATCATGCTAGCACCGTTATCCGGATATTACTCGAGTCTGTTATTCCGCATTATGGCATTATTCAAACTATTGACTCAGATCGAGGTACACGTTTTACCTCGCAGGTACTCCAGGGTGTGTGTAAAATCCTGGGAATAGATTGGCAGTTACATACCCCATGGCACCCCCAGAGTTCAGGCCGTGTTGAACGGATGAATCAGACCCTGAAAAATCAACTCACTCGACTTCATGAGGAAACTGGCCTCTCCTGGATTAAATGCTTACCCTTAGCTTTAATTAGGACTCGCACAGCTCCTCGTAAGGACCTTGCTGTCTCACCATATGAAATGATGTTTGGTCTTCCTTACATGGGATTCCACAATGATACCCATACCCCTGAGGCTAATGACCAGTACATATCTAAATATTTACAGGGACTTTCTACTTCTCTGTATGACAAGACAGAAGGGTTTATTAGCTCAAAACCAACCCCTGGACTATCCTATTCATTCTGTTAAACCTGGTGATTGGGTATATGTAAAAGCATGGCAAGACCATAAACTAAAACCGATATGGGACGGCCCTTATTGTGTACTTCTGATTACAGACATTGCAGTGCGAACAAAAGAAAAGGGGTGGACTCACATACAACGCATTAAACAAGCTAATCCACGAACTAAAGACGTTGATAATATACCCTCCACCTGGCGTGCAGTCTCGCATCCTTCTGGTCTGAAAGTTACGCTATGCCGGGAAAAAGTGCTGTAATGTTATTTTTATTATTTGCTGTATTGTTTTTCTGCTGGTTCCCAATTTTTGGGAAACCACCCAATTGTACACAATGTATTAAGTCCTCCTGGAATAGGGGCAGCAGAGGTGATGATTACTTTGAGAAATGGACAAGTTTACCTTTAGAATGCAGACAGGGCACAGGTATAGAGTGTATTCATAGTGGGGTACCTTATTTAGTATGGTTTAATTTAGGATCCCAACATGGACCAGGGAAACAGAACTGCCCTAGGGGAGTGGATTGGGTTTGTGTCCTGCCCTCTACAGATATTAAAGAGATGAGTGCTAAAAATATGGTACAAAGAAGATGGTGGGAAAATGATAGGCAGAACATTAGTCAGGGCTATACCTGGAGTAGGGATAAAGGGGGTGTATATGCTAATGCTCACAGACAAACTGCTACTCACAGGTTAGGTGACAATAAACGCCCCCCAACTTGGCATCTTGTAAATCATCCTTTGGGTCACGAATACATTCGGAAGGCTAAAGGCCATCACTATAAGGGGGATTCCAGTTGTAATCAGCTCAAGCTGCTCCAGAGTACCACAGCTGTTTGGCATTTAAACCGTTTAATCAGACTCCAGGCAGTTTTGGAGATTATCACCAAACAGACAGCGATGGCCTTGGATTTATTTGCTGAAGAACAGCGACAGATACGAGCTACAGCTTATCAAAACCGCCTCGCTCTCGATTACTTGTTGGCTGCTGAGGGCGGCGTTTGTGGAAGATCGATTGATGAAACGGTCACAATGGTCAGGCAGTTGAACTTTTTACTGGTGATTTATAGCAGTTGGACTCGTTATTTTAGCCATCATGATACTTCCCTGCCTAATGACTTGTGTGCAGTGTTTAATTCAACGGACGCTTCGTCAGATCACTACAACCCAAAGGATGTATGTTTCCCAAGCTCCGTCTGATGATGCTGAGATTGCAGTTCGTTTGATGACTCGCTGGGAAAAAGACCAAGCTTCCAGTTGAGAATTTACTAAGCGTAGCTAAAAGAAAAAGTGTGGATTGTGAGAGATAATAGAATATAGGAAGTAAAGCTAGTATGAATGAAATAAGGAATACTGGACTGGACTAGAGAAAGTTAAGTAAGTGCTGAGTAGGGATGAATTCCGATAAGAGTGTGAGGTTACGCAAGTATAATAGAATAAGGGTCTTAATAGTGATAGAAAGAATTAGCATGTTCTGCATATAGAATTAGTAAGTCCTGGGGGTTGAGATATGTGAATAAGGGCAAAGGCAGATTCATGAATAAGGACAATGACATGATGGGACCCAGACAGGTCTTTCAAGTTTACAGAAACTGCACATAGGCAGACAGAATTACCAAATGCCAAACCAATCCAGGAGGTAAAAGAATGTTGGGGGGGGGGGGGGAGGGTTCCTCTACACTGAAATGAACTGTATAAAAGTTGGGTGAGCCCCACTATGTGTGTGTATTCCCATGGTAAGGGGAAGCACCCAACTTTGCACTGTTGTACAATAAATGTTCTTTGTTCTCAATTTTTGTCTCGAGCGAAATCTGTGAAGGTACTTCTGTTTCTCACACCAGGCTTATGTGAGGTGTACGATGGCAAACCGTCCACTTGCCTGGATGAGTACTACTCCATAAATATTCAAGAACCTTAACAGCACCTTCCAAACCCATCACAAAAGCATGGGAAAACCAGCATTTGGAAGGTATCCTCCAAGCCACACACACCTTACTGACTTGGAAATACATCTCCAATCATCAAACTCCTGAAACTCTCGCCCTAACAGCATTGAAGGTATACACATACTTCAAGAATTGCAGCTGTTCAAGAAGGCAACTCACCTTCTCAAGAATAATTAGGGATGTGCATCTAAATGTTGGGTCAGCCTTGGATGCCCACAACTCTCCAATAGTATAAAACATGTTATATAATCTAACAGTTGGCATAAAATGATCCCAAAACCATTGAAACTGCACAAGGTAAAACGTTATACACTATTCAAATGGCGCAGGATAAAAACTCTTTCTTCAGTGATCAATTAACTGAAGTGCATTGATAAAATGGCACAAAAACAGACAATAGTGGAAACATTTAGATCAGGCAGCATCTGTAGAAAGAGAAACAGAATTAAACATTTCAATCAAAAACCTATTGATTGTTACTAACATTCCTTGTTCTTTCATTTTAGATTTTCAGCATCTGCATTTTAAATTTTTTTTCATTTACAGGTAAAAATATATGGGCTTGAAAATTTACATCCATCTGTAAACTAAGTGGCTAATTGGACATTTAAAAACAATTAACCCAACAATGAAACAGAGAGCTTTAAATGTATCCTGTGCTTCACACCTTCCCACACATTCAAAGTTGAACCTCCTTCTCATGCACTTGGACTTTTTATCTATGTCATTCTAGATAACAAAAGCCCCTGCTTATTGGAGTGGGAAGCTAGCGATATTTCAGTCAGCACAAGGCAACTTGAAACTAGTATAATTTAAAATGAGAAGCTAAAGAAATCAACCTAATTCTACTCAAGAAATGTTAATAATCTGAAGACTAGAAATTTTTCCTGTAGAGCATTATAATTGTCAACCTCTTTAAAAAAAATACATTAAAATATATATATAGGTGAACTCTAGATAAGGTCTCAAAAGAGCCTGCTGCCCACCCCCTCCCCCTCCATTTTGTTCAGGCACCCGCTACATTTTGCTCATACCTTGATGAAGGGCCGAAGCCTGAAACGTTGGTTATGTGTCTATCATTGTTACACAAAATACATTGTTTGACCTGCTGAGTTTCTCCAACATGGTGTTTTTACTTTAATCATGGTGTCTGCAGACTTTTGATTGTTTCCTATTAGATATCCTAGAAATTCTCAACCCTTTTTTCAGCTGTGCCCCCCCCCCCAACTGCCTCCGGACTCTGCTCAAAGTTTATGGGCCCCTTCCCCGTGAAGGTTCAGTTTTGGTTTCTTCTGTATTTCTCTCCTACTGATTACATTTTAAAAAATGATGTTATGCGAGGTGAAAAGAAATCAAGGCTTTTACCCAAATGTGTTGTGGCTCCTAAGGGGAAGGGATTGGGGGTGGAAGAGGTGGCATAGGTCCCCCATTGAAAATGGCTGTCTACAAGGCTATGGAATAAGAACAAAGGTAGAATAAGGCCAGATGACTGGATAACAGAGACTTGATGAGCTCAATGACCCCCTTTGTGGGGACCATGGACTGAAATCAATTTTAAAAAAAATGTTTTTTTTTGTACAGTCACAAGGAAAGAAGCATGGAAGAAACGAAACTAGGCAGGGAAGAGGGGCAGTAAACTTTGAGCAGACTCCTAAGGGTGCCAATAGCCACAAAAAAGCTCATATAGTTCAGGTTCACTAATAAACTTAAAAATAGAAACACTTTCAAAACATATTCCTACACTTTGATATATAACTAACAAAATCCATGTCTAAGTTATGACAATTTATAAAATATGGTAAAAACAATTAAATGGAAAAAAAGTATGCCATCAAAAAATCCCCAAACTTACTGTGTGGGTGATAAATAAAACCTCCTATGCTAATCTTTAGTTCCTGTGTTGAACTGCATTAATTACATTGCTTTAAAGACAGGTCAGAAAGCTTGAGATGCTGATATTTTGCATTGTGAAGACCATAATTACCAAATATGATAACGACTCAAATATTTTACAAAACTGAAGCAATATATGCCATCAAAACTTTTCAAAGAATTCCAATGACGTGAACATTTGATAAGATAGCTACAATCTCAAATATTGTTGAATATGTAAAATATAAAAAAAAACACAAATGGAAAACATTTCACAGCTTCAACTGATTACTGCAATTTATTTGAGGCCTCTTAAAAATATATTTGAACATCAAGATTTTGGCCCTAACCAAGAGTTAAGAGTTCAATAGATACAAAGATTAAATGGAAGGTTATGCTGACTTGTTTGGTGAAGAAGATTTACGTGGAGCACAGATTAGTTAAAATGAACACCTCTTTCTATGCTACACTCTCAATGCAAGTGAAATTCCATTCACGCAGACAATTGAGATGTGAGTGAACACAGTGACTGATGCTGTCACAGATTGCAGATAGCATAAAATTTATAGAAATAGAGAATTGTTATCACGGAATATAATTTTGATACATAAAAATTAATAATAGACAAAAACCCAACTACCAAAATTTAAAAATTGAAATAAAAACATTTGAAGGCATCAACATTTTTAAGAGATCTTAATAAAATGTTCATCCAATATTTTTCCCCAACACAAGTTATTTCAAGCTGTGCACATGTATGAGTTTAGTCAGAATAATACTGGCAATATAGTAATTGACTACACTCCCAATTTTCCCTCACTCTGGATTTTTAAAATCAAAATTCTTGATCCTGAATAAACAGTGAATCATCCTGAAGCTTTCTGTTTAAAACACACATTAATTTCAAAAGGTGGGGTATAACCAAGGAAATAAAATGACAACTCATTCTAAATGTGCTAAAAAGGACAAATTTAATAACGTGATATATTTCAATGATAATATCATGCAATGTTGATTTGACTGACTATCCACTGTTTTAAATAATAGGGCCATTGACACCACTTCAGCTAATTGTGTACATGTAAAAATAATGAAATTAAATTGTGAATTGATGTTATAATTGAAAAGGCAGCATACCACAATAATAAACACAATACGCCAGAAGACTTCCCTGATCTATGATTTCAGTGATCAGTCTTGAAAAACACTAGAATGTGTTTGGAACATTTAAACTGAATCTAATTGTTGCCCATTTCCTTTTGTCATGCATTAGAATGCCTATTACTTAAGTGTATTTAGAAATGTAACTAGAAAGAAAAAACTAAATAATACACCCTCCCACCCAAAACCCCCCAAAGAAAAGAAATTTCTACAAAAAATATACAGGAAAAAAAATACTAAGAAAAATATAGTTGGATTTTTCTTGAAAAGACTCAAAGATCTCATGTAAAAATATTTCCACAAAAAAAAAACCCAATTAATTAAGGGAAAACTTCATGGAACCAGAGGAATCAAAGGAATTATTTATAAATTCAATCCCAATGTTTGAGCATATGGGTTCCAAATCTGTAAAAAAAAGTAGAATATTTCCCTTACAAATTATATGTAATTTTTTTCTTATGGAATACAGCTTTGAATTTCTGTTTGTCATCTTCCTAATGTTAAAGAAACATCTGATTTCCAAGTAACAGCAATACACTTCCTCACTTTTACCAGAGCTAATTTAACCAACTTCAAATGAGAATCTGATCAAACTAATTTCGGAATTATATTTCCATAATTCCCCATCAAGAATAATTCAGGATTTAACAGAAAAATAACACCAGTAACTTGTTGCAAAAAATTACTAATAGAAATCCAAAATGGTTTGACTTTTGAACAAGACCAAGTAGAGTGGAGAAAAGTTCCAATTTCTTCACCACACCTAAAACATTGGTCTGAAATATCTGATTTTCATTTATTCAATTTTTTGAGGCATAAAAAATAAAATTGATGTAAAAAATTACATTGAAGTAACCTATATCTTACATTAATTGTATTAATCATATCCATAAACAAATTTTGCCATATCTGCTGATCTATTAATACATTCAAATCATGTTCCCATCTTTCCTTTGACCTGTATTTAATAATTCCTTTATATATCATAAATATTTTGATATATAACTATTTATCCTTGTGCTTATTAAAAATAAAATTTAAAAAATGTTACTACAAAGTAATGCAAAATAATTAATTCAGTTTTTCGCATATGAATATTACAAGCAAGGCCAACATTTATTTTTCATCCCCAATTGCTTTCAAAAGGCGAGGATGAACCATTATCCTGCATCACAATGGTTCTTCTGTTGTTGGTATCAAGTCCCAGCATTTAATCCTAACAATGACGACTATGTTTTCAAATCAGGAGCTATGGTATTCACTATTGTAGTCCTCTTGTACTTGAAGGACATGAGGTGGGAGATCAATTGTTCCCTTCATTTCAAGGGGAGTCACTCTCACCTCTCGAATTCAGATAGTTGTTTGATGCCTGGATCTCTTCAATCTGAGGCACCTGCAAGCTCACACCAAGACACAAGAGCAACTTGTCCGTGAACTACTCTTTGCAGACGATGCCGCTTTAGTTGACCATTCAGAGCCAGCTCTCCAGCGCATGACGTCCTGTTTTGCGGAAATTGCCAAAATGTTTGGCCTGGAAGTCAGCCCGAAGAAAACTGAGGTCCTCCATCAGCCAGCCCCCCCACACCTCCATCGGGCACACTGAACTCAAAACGTTCAACCAGTTTACCTACCTCGGCTGCACCATCTCATCTGATGCAAGGATCGACAAAGAGATAGACAACAGACTCGCCAAGGCAAATAGCGCCTTTGGAAGACTACACAAAAGTCTGGAAAAACAACCACCTGAAGAAACACACAAAGATCAGCGTGTACAGAGCCGTTGTCATACTCACGCTCCTGTTCGGCTCCGAATCATGGGTTCTCTACCAGCATCACCTACGGCTCCTAGAACGCTTCCATCAGCGCTGTCTCCGCTCCATCCTCAACATTCATTGGAATGACTTCATCACCAACATTGAAGTACTCGAGCTTGCAGAGTCTGCAAGCATCGAATCCATGCTGCTGAAGACCTAACTGCGCTGGGTGGGTCACATCTCCAGAATGGAGGACCATCACCTTCCCAAGATCGTGTTATATGGGAGCTCTCCACTGGCCATCGTGTCAGAGGTGCACCAAAGAAGAGGTACAAGGACTGCCTAAAGAAATCTCTTGGTGCCTGCCCACATTGACCACTGCCAGTGGGCTGATATCGCCTCCAACCGTGCATCTTGGCGCCTCACAGTTCGGTGGGCAGCAACCTCCTTTGAAGAAGACCGCAGAGCCCATCTCACTGACAAAAGACAAAGGAAGAAAAACCCAACCCCAACCAACCAATTTTCCCTTGCAACCGCTGCAACCATGCCTGCCTGTCCCGCATCGGACTTGTCAGTCACCAACGAGCCTGCAGCAGACGTGGACATACCCCTCCATAAATCTTCGTCCGCAAAGCCAAGCCAAAGGGAGAAAGAGAAGAGGATTAAATTTTGTGATGATGTTGCAATGAAGAAGTTTTAGCAAAACACATCTGTAATCAAGTCATACTCTTGTTAACACTATCAACATGGTCCATCTCCATGCTGATGATTAAGAATCAATTGATTGGGTTGTAATTATAGCTGGATTGGATTTATTCTGCTTTGTGGACCTTGTTACATTTTCAGGTAAATGCCCCTGTTGTAGCAGTACTTCTCATTTTATTTCCTTGCAACAATGAAGTAGCCATTTAGTCCATGCAGTGTGTACTGGCTCTCAGAACAATCTCTTCAATCATTGCTTATTGCACTGTTCCCTCTCACTTAACTGTAAATTCCCTCCAATTCTCTAATCACCCAACAAAACTATACCAAATGTACTGTTGCCATTTAACCTACCAATTAACATATCTTTGGAAGGTGGTAAGATACCAGAGCATTGAATCCATATGAGTATGGGGAGAACAGGATTGAGCCAGGGTCAGTAGAGATGAGGCAATAATTCTATCCATTGCCACTCTGCAGCTTAAATGGATTGGAGTCTTTAGATCTACTGCCAGGAGGTTTCTGGTTAATACTTTTTATGGTATCTATTGTCCTCTGCCATGTCCTGATATTATGTGGAGTGAATCAAAATATAGACTGGCTTATGTGATGGTGGAGATCTCAAGAGAAAGCCAAGATGACCCACCATTGAATGATGTAATACCCTTGAGAGTCTCTTCCTTCTACCAGTTTTAATAGACTACTATCATTCACAACTCTGCATGTGGCAAGATTGCAGAGCTTTGATCTTAATCATTGGTTGAAGGATCACTTGGGTCAATCCACTTTATATTGTTATTTAACACAAATAGCCTAAAATGGAGTTTCACATGTCAACACATCATATTTAACACTTTTTTCCTTTACAGAATTATAGAAATTATATTTAATATTTATCAGGCATTTATACAGTAAATGAGTGTTGAGGTCTATTTTCAGTGCAAGTTGATTAAAGGATGGTTTTGCATTTATGTTTTCTTTCCTCAATTTCAAAAATAGCCTAAGTATCTTACAGTACAAGTAACTACACTGTACATCTTCATAATGGGCAATGAGAGCATAGTGTTAGATGTACTACAAGTATCATCATGTCCCCAAGATAAAAATAAGATAAGTTTCACATGTGCTACATTGATAAAAATGGATGTCTAGTGACAATTTTAACATGTAGCACAATATTTACCACAGTAGTTCCTTTATAATATCAGTCATGAGTTGTCCTTAGTACTGCTCCTAGGAACTGGAAAATACACAGAAATAATAGGACAAGAAATAAATAGATTACAATAGGTGCCAAATACAATTTGCTGGAAGAATTCAGCAGGTTAAGCAGCAATTAGTGGGGGGATTGGTGGACCAAGGATGATTGATAGAGGCAGTTGATTGGCAGGTGCTAGAGAGGGTGAAAGAAGCAATGGGGCAAGGCAAAAAAAGATGAATCAACCAGGGTGGGGTAGGTGGTAGGTTGAGACAAAGGCTGCCCTTGCTGGAACATTAGAAGAAGGGAAGGTGACAATCGTGGTATAATAGAAGACCAAATAGAACTCCTCCCTGGCTCACTAATCCTTCACTGGCCCCATATTGGAACTTCTCCAGGAGAAGTGGACAAGATATCTGTGCAATGGTAGGATTTTTTTTGTATATTATATAGAATACATTTTTGAGTGCCATTGGTAAAAATTGATGAAAAAATGCAAAGGAGCACAGCAATTATAAAGCAATGATGAAGTAGCAATTGTAAAAAATTAAATAACTGTAGTCAAGCATACCATTATTTACTATATTTAATTTGAGTTGGAAGCTGAAAATTAAAATCTTTAACATTTATACTGATGTTTCTACATCTAACTCAGTGGTTCCAACCTTTTTTTATGCCCCGCACCCCTAAAAATTTTTTAATATGTTCTCGCACCCCTTAAAGTAATAATTTATTTAAGAATAAAGGTGAAGGTGACCAAAACAAATTTGTATAATCAATTTTTAATAAATAAACAAAAATGAAACATATAGAAAAGAAAAAATATTACAACAAATTAAAAGTTGCATAAACCCTACAAAAAATTAAATTTTCATCCATGCATAAAATTTCTTTTAAAAAAAATAAAGAACTAATGTTCAAATGTTCATAGGCCAATTTAAATTTAATGACTTTTGTTCCTGTTTATTGCTTTTTTCAAAACGTGGCCCTTTGTTGCTGAGACCACTCCGCACATCTGCCTGTGCACCCAAGCAATTTCTAGATTTTGTCTTGTTAACAAAAAGGCACTAAATCCAGACTCGCATAAGTATGTCGTCGCGAATGGGATGAGCACAGTAAGTGCTTTTTCACCAAATCTGGGAAACATGTCCATTGCCGAACAAATATATTGTTCCAAAGTTTTGCTTTCAAATTGCATTTCAAGAACTGGATTTGTGTGCAGTTCAATAAGATATTCCTTCAGCTCTTCATCATCCGACATATTATCCAAATTGAAGGAGTATGGGTTTATAAAAAAAACTGAAATGTTATCTCGTATTTCAACATTATCAGAAGCAAGCTGGCCCACAAGGACATTACCAATGATTCTCGAGAAATTCCTGACTAGACGCACGTATATTTCTGTCTATGATACTACAAATATCCCATGCACTATGCCATTACATAATCAATCTAAAGATACAAATTCATGTAGTCTGTTCTTGATTTAGCTTAGAACATTACTGCACAGAAACAGGCCTCTTCAGCCCTTTTATTCTGTGCTGAACCATTTTTTTTTTTGCCTAGACCCACTGGCCTGCACTCTGTCCATAACCCTCCATACCTCTCCCATCTATGCACCTGTCCATAGTATCTCAACTACCCTCAGTGGAAAAAGCCTATCTACATTTACTCTATTCCCCTCATAATTTTAAATACCTCTGTCAAATCTCCCCTCATTCTTCTACACTCCAGGGAATAAAGTCCTAACCTGTTTAACCTTTCCTTGTAACTCAGCTCCTGAAGTCCAGGCAACATCCTAGTAAATCTTCTTCTGCACTCTTTCAATCTTATTGATATCTTTCTTATAGTTAGGTGACCAAAACGGCATACAATATTCCAAATTTGGCATCACCAATGTCTTATACAACTTTAACATAACATTTCAACTCATGTACTCAATTCTTTGATTTATGAAGGCCAATATGCCAAAAGCTCTCTTTACAACCCTATCCACCTGTGACACACTTTCGGGAATTATTTATCTGTATTTCCAGATACCTCTGTTCTACTACAATCCTCAGTGCCCTACCATTTACTGTGTATATACTTTCTTGGTTTATGCTCCCAAAATGAAACACCTCACACTAGTCGCAATAAATTCCATCTGCCATTTTTCAGCTCATTTTTCCAGCTGGTCCAGATCCCTCTATAGGCTTTGAAAACCTTCTTCACTGTTCCCAACACCTCCAATCTTAGTGTCACCTGCAAACTTGCTGATCCAATTTACCAATTATCCAGATCATTGATGTAGATGAAAAACTACAATGGTCCAGGTACCGATACCTGAGGCACACCACTAGTCACAGGATCCAATCTGAGAAGCAATCACCCACCACTACTCTCTGGATTCTCCTGTCTAGCTATTGTCAAATCCAGTTCACTACTTCACCACAAATACCTAGCGTCTGAACCTTCCTGACTAACCTCCCATGTGGGGCCTTGTGAAAGGCCTTAATAAAGTCCACATCCACAGCCTTTCCTTCATCTTTCCTGGTAAATTATTCGAAAAGCTATGAGATTGGTTAAGCACAACCAACCACACACAAAGCCATGTTGACTATGCTGAATCAGCCAATGGCTATGTAAATAACTGTATATCCAATCTCTTAGAACAGCTTCGAATAATTCACCAACTACTGACATCAGGATCATCAGCCTAGAACTTCCAGGGTTACATTTGGAGCCTTTTTTAAACAATGTGAGCTACTCTCCAATCCTCTGGCTAAAGACATTTTAAATATTTCTGCCAGAGCCCTTGCAATTTCTACACTAGCCTCCCTCAAGGTTCAAGGGAATACCTTGTCAAGCCCTGGGGATTTATCCACTCTTATTTGCTTTAAGACAGCAAGCACCCTCCTATTTAATCTGGAAAGGTTCCATTACCTCACTGCTTGTTTTCCTTACTTCTCACAAATCTGTGCCCTTTTCCTGAGTGAATACTGATGGAAAAAACATTTAAGACCTCCCCCATATCTTTTGGCTCCATACAAAGCCAACCACTCTGATCTTCAAGGGGACCAATGTTGACCCTTACTATCTTTTTCCTCTTAATATACCCGAAGGATTTTCCTTCACACTATCTGTTAAAGGAACCTCATGTCTTCTTCCTTGAGGTTTTTCTTGCATATTTTTAAAATACTCAAATACCTCATTTCCTCAACGTTACCAATACCTGTTCTTTACCTCTTCTTCTGAACCAAATCCCCAATATCCCTTGAGAATCAAGGGAACTATGCCTTCTAACCTTGCCTTTGATCCTAATATACAAACTCTGTATGTTACCATTGAAGGTACTCCACTTTCCTCGCCCGAAAACAATTTATCCCAATCACGCATTCTAGATCCTTTCTCATTTCCTCAAAATTGGCCTTTCTCCAATTTAGAATCTCAACCAGAGACCCAGACCTATCCTTCTCTATAATTCACTTGAAACTAATGGCATTATGATCACTGGACCCAAAATGTTCCCCTACACACACTTCTATCACCTGTCCTGTCTCATTCCCTAATGCAAGATCCAGTATTACAATCTCTCTAGTTGGTACCTCTATATATTGATTTAGAAAACTTTTCTGAACACATTTGACAAACCCCAAGCCACCCAGCCCTTTTACAGCGTGGGAGTCTCAGTTAAAATGTGGAAAGTTAAAATCTCTTACTAACACATCCGCATGTTTCCAGAAGGTATCTGCTCTCTCTCCGGATTTGGTTATCCAATTCTCACTGATTACGATCACACCATTCTTGCTCCTCAGCTCCACCCATATAGCCTCAGTAGACAAGCCCACTGGTCTGTCTTGCCTGAGCACAACTTTCTCTGACGAACAATGCCACTCCTCCCCCTTCCCCCCCCCCCCCCCCACTCTATCACATGTAAAGCAAAGGAAGCCCAGAACACTGAGCTGCCAGTCCTGCCCCTCCTGCAACCAAGTTTCACTAATGGCCATAATATCATAATTTCACATGCCAATCCACAGTCTAAGCTTGTCAACTTTTCCAACAATATTCCTTGTATTGAAATAGATGAATCTGAGAACATTTCCACCACATTCAACCCATTGACTTCTAATAGCACATGCAATTTTAACATAATCTTTTCCCTCCCCCAGTCCTCTATCCTCTCATGGTTCCCATTCCCCTTTCCCTGCAATCCTAGTTTAAACTCACTGGAGCACCACTATCAAACTTGCCCGTAAGGGTATTAGTCCTTTTCCAGTTCAGATGCAAACTGAACCTTCAAAACAGGTCCCATCTTCCCTGGAAGAGAACCCAATGATCCAGACACCTGAAGTCCTCCCTCCTATATCATGTCTTTAGCCATGAGATAAGCTGCATTATCTTCCTATTTCTAACCTCACCAGCACATGGCACAGGTAGCAATTCTGACATCACTACCCTTGAGGTTCTGTCCTTCAAACTAGCACCTAGCTCCCTGAACTCTCCTTGCAGTACTTCCTCAGTCTTCATACCCACAACATTGGTCCCTCATGGACCACAAAATCTGGCTGCTCACCCTCCCTCCTGAGAATGCTGTGAACTCATTCTGAGATATCTTGGAGCCTGGCACCAGGGAGGCAACATGCCATCAGGGATACACGATCCCTTCCACAGAACCTCTTCTCTGTCCCCTAACTATAGAATCCTCTATCACCACAGATCACCTCTTCTCCTCCCTTCCCTTCTTAGCCACAGGACCAGACTCCATGCCAAAGATCTGATCTATGTGGCTTGTCCCTGGTAGGTAGTTTATCCCGCAAAATGGCACACTTGTTATTGAGGGGGATGGCCACAGGGGTGCCCTGCCCTACCTTTTCCCTTTCCCTCTTCTGACTGTCACCCATCTACCCTCCTCCTGCCTCGTAGGTTTGAGGGTGTCCCTGCAACTCCTGTCTATCACCCCCTCTGCCTCCCAAATGATCCAATTCCAGCTGCAATTCCTTTACTCAGTTTGTCAGGATCTTCAGGATCACAGATGAAGTAGTCAGGGATACCACTGGCTTACCACGACTAGTCCTGGTAAGACTTTTAAATTACTAAGAGAGGGATGCAATCTTGGGAGCAGCATACAAATATTCAAAAAATAACAATGGCCCATTAGTGGTGGACAATGCAAAAGCAATATTTCTTCAAGACTTTAGCCTGTCTTTGAATAAACAAAGAAAGGAATCTGATGAAGTAAAGAGACAATTGCAATCTAAAAACTTTAAATATTCAATTATTTACCCAGCGATGTTAAGGGTGGATGTCTCAATCGATTAATTTTCAAAAACAAAGAAGTGGAAGAATTTTAAAGAAAGTTATAAAAAGATTAAAGTCTCCAGATGAGAAGATTGAAAAGTCCATTTTAAAATAGGACTAACTGAAAAATGCATTTTTTTAAAATTTAAATTTAGTAGTACTGAATTGTCTGGTTTTTACTGCTAAAAGAAAAATCACTAATTTACATGGAGAGCTCTGGAAAGAAAGGAGACTGGTGAAGAAAGTAGCAGGGTGGGAACTCCGATTTAAGAGGGAAAATGGCGCTTGGAGAGGAGTGGTTTTAAAAGATGGCCCTAAAGGGAGGGGTTCTTCTTCGGAAGATTCTGCCGGCTTTCAGGTTCTATTGTTAACGTCACTGTCAGAGATAGGTATATGAGTGTGCATGTGATTCTTAAAGGGGAAATGTTTCTTAAAAGGGAAATGAAAAGAGAAATCTCTTACAAGGGAAATGTTACAGTATTTTTTTAAAAAAGGAAATATTTTATTGTTACACAATATTTGTTTGAAAAACAGTATGGATAAAACACTAAAGTTTATTAGTTTTAATATTAATGGGATAAACGGAGCAGTGAAGAGGAAAATGGTCTGGGCATACCTAAAGAAATTAAAAGTGGATATAATCTTTATGCAGGAAACATTTTACCAAATTGGAACATTGTAGCATTCGCGCTATGCGGGTGTGGAGAAGAAGAACATACACAAAGTCTTGAAGTTGAGACTGGTTTATTGCACTGGCCGTCGCATTTATATGGCCCCAGGTGCTGACGTCAGGGCTCTGTGTCAACAGGGCATCCCTGGGATTGGTTGGCGTTCCCACCACAACAGGAGATCACCTGATACGATGGCCAGTGTCAACCCCAGGTCCGCGCAAGTCGCCGCATTCATTGGCCATTTTGTGGGCCAGTCCGTGTCTCCATGCGTGGGCTGTTACAACACAATAAATTAAAAAGAGGATGGGTTGGAAAAATAATATAATCTTCCTTTGGTTCAAAGGCAAGAGTGGTAGCAATTCTAATTAATAAAAATAAGCCAGTGTTAAAAGAAGACACTTTGATTGATCAAGCCGGAAGGTATGTAATGGCACATGGTAACATTTATGGAGAAGCATGGAAATTTATGAATATTTATGCTTAAAGTTATGACAATGAAGCTTTTATGAAGGATATCTTCTAAAAACAGCAGAAGGAAGACAAAATATATTGGTTGAAAGATATTTTAATTTTTGCTTGGACCCAATACCAGATAAATCTCCAAGAACAGTAATGAGAGCAAAAGCAGCAAAAACCACAATTTCATATATGAAGGATCTAAATCTTATCGATACATGGAGGCAATTAAATCCCACAGAGAGACTACTCCTTTTACTCAAGGAATGACTTATTTTTAAGGTCTGCCCAGTTAAAAAGTGGAGTGATAAAAACAGAATACCTAGCATGGTTTCTATCAGACCACTCATCATTAATTTAACTATTATAATAATCGAAAAGCAAGAAAATGTATACAGGTGTGTCTTAATAACATACTACTTAAAAGAACAGACTTCTGCAAATTTATAAAGAGTCAGATAGAAATATTTTGTGAAACAAATCAGCCATCTATAACAATAGTTTTTTTGTTATGGGACATGCTCAAAGCATATTTGCAGAGACAAATTATATCCTATACAAAGCATCTTAAGAGAATATATGGCAAAAGTAAATAGTCTAGAGAAAGATATTATCAAAGAATAATATCAAAGAAAGATATTATCAAAGATATTATAAAAAATCAAAGAACAGGACTACAAGAATATAGATTACTGGAGAATAAAAAGCTAAGATATGATATAATACAAACATATAAAACAGGTAAAGCTATATTAAAGACTAAACAACAATGCTATGAGTTAGGTGAATGGGCACAAAGTTTTATCTTGGCAGATTAAAGGAGGAGTCATCAAGAATGATAACTGCTATAACAACAGACAGACACTCTTGCATTTAAGCAAAATTAAACCAATGACATTTTTAGACAATGTCACACAAAATTATACAAATGAGCATTACTAGGAGACGAGAATGAAATGGAAGATTTTTTTGTCGAATACTGAACTTCCAAAACTAGAAGAGGGAGAGAGAGTGAGAAAACTAGACACTCCCTTTACAAGAGAAGAAATTGAAAAGTCCTTGGGTACTCTACAAGCTAATAAATCACTGGAAGAGGATGGATTCCCACCTGAGTTTTACAGACAATTTAAAGAACTTTTAATGCTCCTGTTAATAGATCTTCCGGACCAAGCAGTAGAAACAGACTATCCAGGCATCATTCTCAACCACAATTATTACAGTTTAACTAAAAAAGGGACCTGTGGCGGCTTGCCCACGCAACATAATTTAGTTTCTACAGATTTTGTAAGTTGTTGTCAGTTGCTATCCCAAGATATTTTATTCCATTCATCTTCCATTTAAATTTACTTCCTTTTTGGTACCTTTTATATTCAAAGGACAAAGGGGGCATCCAGCTCCACTTGCTCTTGTAAACTTAACCTCGGTAGCCTTATTTGTGGCAAACAAATTTCTATTTTATTATCGTCTCTCTGCAACTCCAATTTATATAACTTAGAATAAAATTTCTTCAAAGATTTGTTGATTTCTTGAGGTTTATAAGTAGTTGCATTTGATTCCAACCGAATTGCATTAATCATTCTTGAAACTTGTTCTGCTTTCAACTGCCAAGCAAGGACCTTATGGCCCCTCTCTAATTCAGTATCTCTGCTTAGTTCTCATTATTGCTTTCTCTGTTCAATATTTTTGTAATGTATTATATTTAACAAGTCTTCTACGTTTTTGCTCAGAAGTCTGTCTTTGCAGGTCTTTTTCTAAACATCATCTCTTTCTCCAATTGGTCTATCTCTTTTTTTTAAATTTTTTTTATTTTTCACACCATAAACCACATTGACCATGATACATACATTTTCCTTTTCAAATATATACAGTGTCATTTTCTTCCCCCCCTCCTCCCATCCCACCCTCCCTACCTCCCCCACCATCCATTTAAAGTACAAAATCTAAGATACATTAAACCAGTCAAACAATGTTGTCATTCAATAAAAATAAACAAGAAATTCCACTGAGTCAATTCTTTTCATTTCCTTCTCCTTTCGTTAATTTAGGTGGTAAATGTCCCCGGTAGGTTTTCTCTATTGTCTTTCATGTATGGCTCCCATATTTGTTCAAATATTTCAATATTATTTCTTAAACTATATGTTATTTTTTCTAATGGAATACATTTATTCATTATGGTATTCTATATACCATTGTTGTATTCTCAAATTATCTTACAATTTCCAGGTTGACATAATACATTTTTTTTGCTACGGCTAGAGCTATCTTAACAAATCTTTTTTGTGCACCATCCAAATCAATTCCAAATTCTTTGTTTTTTATGTTACTTAGGAGGAAGATCTCTGGGTTTTTTGGTATATTGTTTTCTGTAATTTTATTTAATATCTGGTTTAGATCTTCCCAAAATTTTTCTACTTTCTCACATGTCGAGATTGCATGAATTGTTGTTCCCATTTCTTTTTTACAACGAAAACATCTGTCAGATACTGTTGGGTTCCGTTTATTTAACTTTTGAGGTGTAATGTATAGCCTGTGTATCCAGTTATATTGTATCATATGTAACCTCGTATTTATTGTATTTCTCATCGTTCCAGAACATAACTTCTCCCATGTTTCCTTTTTTATCTTTATATTTAAATCTTGTTCCCATTTTTGTTTAGTTTTACCATTTGTTTCCTCATTCTCCTTTTCTTGCAGTTTAATATACATATTTGTTATAAATCTTTTGATTATCATTGTATCTGTAATCACATATTCAAAGTTACTTCCCGCTGGTAACCTCAGACTGCTTCCTAATTTGTCCTTCAAGTAGGATCTCAATTGGTAATATGCCAGCACTGTATCTTGAGTTATACTGTATTTATCTTACATTTCTTCAAAGGATAATAATCTATTTCCTGAAAAACAATTTTCTATTCTTTTGATCCCTTTTTTCTCCCATTCTCTAAAGGAAAGGTTATCTATTGTAAAAGGGAGTAACTGATTTTGCGTCATTATTAGTTTTGGTAATTGGTAATTTGTTTTATTCCTTTCTACATGAATCTTCTTCCAAATATTGAGCAGATGATGTAATACTGGAGAACTCCTATGTTGTACCAATTTTTCAACCCATTTATATAAATATGTGTTCAGGTATCTTTTCCCCTATTTTATCTAGTTCTAATCTAGTCCAATCTGGCTTTTCCCTTGTTTGGTAAAAATCTGATAGGTATCTTAATTGTGTGGCTCTATAATAATTTTTAAAGTTTGGCAGTTGTAAGCCTCCTTGTTTATACCATTCTGTTAATTTATCTAGTGCTATCCTCGGTTTCCCCCCTTTCCATAAAAATTTCCTTATTATTTTCTTTAACTCCTTGAAGAATTTCTCTGTCAAGTGTATTGGCAATGCCTGAAATAGGTATAATATCCTTGGGAAAATGTTCATTTTAATACAGTTTATCCTTCCTATTAGTGTTAATGGTAAATCTTTCTAATGCTCTAAATCGCCCTGTAATTTTTTCATTAGTGGATAATAATTGAGTTTATATAGATGGCTGAGATTTTTATTTATTTGTATACCTAGGTATCTTATTGCTTGCATTTGCCATCTGAATGGTGATTCCTTCTTAAATTTTGAGAAATCCGCATTATTCATTGGCATTGCTTCACTTTTATTTACGTTAATCTTGTAACCCGACACTTCTCCATATTCCTTCAATTTCTTATATAATTCTTTTATTGATAGTTCTGGTTCTGTTAAGCACACTATAACATCATCCGCAAATAGACTGATTTTATATTCCTTGTCTTTTATTTTTATTCCTTTTATATTATTATCTATTCTTATCAATTCTGCTAGTGGTTCTATAGCTAACGCGAACAATAAGGGTGTTAGTGGGCATCCCTGCCTTGTTGATCTGCTTAAGTTAAATTGCTTTGATATATATCCATTTACTGTCACTTTCGCCAATGGCCCCTTATATAATGCTTTAATCCAATTAATATACTTCTCTGGTAAACTGAATTTTTTCAATACTTTGAATAAATAATTCCATTCTACTCTGTCAAAGGCCTTCTCTGCGTCTAAAGCAACTGCTACTGTTGGCGCTTTACTCCCTTCTACTGCATGAATTAAGTTAATAAATTTACAAATATTGTCTGTTGTGCATCTTTTTTTAATAAATCCAGTTTGGTCTAGATTTACCATTTTAGGTACATAATCTGCTAATCTGTTTGCTAATAGTTTAGCTATTATCTTATAATCTGTGTTAAGTAATGATATTGGTCTATATGACGCTGGTGCGAGAGGATCTTTCCCTTGCTTTGGTATTACTGTAATTATTGCTGTTTTACATGAATCTGGTAAGCTTTGTGTTTTGTCAATCTGGTTGATTACTTCCAGGAGGGGAGGAATTAATAAATCTTTAAATGTTTTATAGAATTCTATTGGGAATCCATCCTCTCCTGGTGTTTTATTATTTGATAGTTTTTTTTATTATCTCTTGTATTTCTACTATTTCAAATGGTTCTGTTAATTTATTTTGTTCCTCTATTTGTAATTTTGGTAGTTCAATTTTAGTTAAAAATTCATCTATTTTGCCTTCTTTCCCTTCGTTTTCAGTTTGGTATAATTGTTCATAGAATTTTCTAAAGTTTTCATTGATCTCCGTTGGATTATATGTGATTTGTTTGTCTTTTTTCCTTGATGCCAATACCATTTTCTTAGCTTGTTCTGTCTTAAGCTGCCATGCTAGGATTTTGTGCGTTTTTTCCCCTAGTTCATAATATTTCTGTTTTGTCTTCATTATGTTCTTCTCCACCTTATATGTTTGTAGTGTTTCATATTTTATTTTTTTATCTGCCAATTCTCTTCTTTTAGTTGTATCTTCCTTCATTGCTAATTCTTTTTCTATATTTACTATTTCCCTTTCCAACTGCTCTGTTTCCTGATTATAGTCCTTCTTCATCTTGGTTACATAACTTATTATTTGCCCTCTAATGAATGCTTTCATTGCATCCCATAGTATAAACTTATCTTTCACTGATTCCGTATTTATTTCAAAGTACATTTTAATTTGTCTTTCAATGAATTCTCTAAAATCCTGCCTTTTAAGTAGCATGGAGTTTAATCTCCATCTATACATTCTTGGAGGGATGTCCTCTAACTCTATTGTCAATATCAAGGGTGAATGGTCCGATAATATTCTAGCTTTATATTCTGTTTTTCTTACTCTATCTTGCATACGAGCTGATAACAGAAATAGGTCTATTCTTGAGTATGTTTTATGTCTACCCGAATAATATGAATATTCCTTTTCCTTTGGGTGTTGTTTCCTCCATATATCCAAAAGTTGAATTTCTTGCATCAATTTAATTATAAATTTGGTTACTTTGTTCTTTCTGTTAATTTTTTTCCCAGTTTTATCCATATTTGAATCCAAATTAAGGTTGAAATCCCCTCCTATTAATATGTTCCCTTGCGTATCTGCTATCTTCAAAAAAATATCTTGCATAAACTTTTGATCTTCTTCGTTAGGTGAATATACATTGAGTAGATTCCAAAACTCCGAATATATCTGACATTTTATCATTACATATCTCCCTGCTGGATCTATTATTTCCTCTTCTATTTTAATTGGTACATTTTTACTGATTAATATAGCTACTCCTCTTGCTTTTGAATTATACGACGCTGTTGTTACATGTCCTACCCAATCTCTCTTTAATTTCTTGTGCTCCAATTCAGTTAAATGTGTTTCTTGCACAAATGCTATATCAAATTTTTCTTTTTTTCAGTAAATTTAGCAGTTTCTTCCTTTTGATTTGGTTATGTATTCCGTTAATATTTAAAGTCATATAGTTCAACGTAGCCATTTCATACTTTGTTTATCTTCCCTTTCCGTTTCTCCATCATCACCTTTCCTTCTTATCCATTTCTGCTTTCTTGTTTTGAACACTTTATAAGACAACATTTCTAAAGCATCAAACATTTTCCTTATTCTCCTATTTAAAACTTCTTTAACCCCATTCTCCCCTCCCCCTCCTGAGTTGCCCTTTATCCCTTGTCGGGCAACCACATCTCCCCTCTCCATTTGGATTTGCGAATTCACTCGCAAACGTCAACTGATTTTGCAGTGACCATAACTCCTCCCCACCCAGCCACCCCGGAAAAGATTTCAATTTTCATATGTAACAAAGGTCACTCTTTTAATTCCCTCCTTATTCCCTCTATTCCCTTTCATTCCCTTATTAATTCTTATCTATACTCTATATATTTTCCTCTAAATACGGATACATTCATGTATACACACATATGCATACACATCTATATATATATATATATACACCCATATACACACATACATATAGTTCGTGGTCATTTTTACTCTCATTACATGTCTTCATCTCTCTGCTTGTTTTGTAGTTGTTCTGCAAATTTTCGTGCTTCCTCTGGATCCGAGAATAGTCTGTTTTGTTGCCCTGGAATAACTATTTGAAGTACCGCTGGGTACTTTAACATAGATTTATATCCTTTTTTCCATAAGATCGTTTTTGCTGTATTGAACTCCTTCCTCTTTTTCAGGAGTTCAAAACATGTCTGGATAGAAAAAAAATTTTTGACCTTTGTATTCCAGTGGCTTTTTGTCTTCTCTTATTTTCTTCATTGCTTTCTCCAATATATTTTCTCTTGTTGTATATCTTAAAAATTTTACTAAAATGGATCTTGGTTTTTGCTGCGGTTGTGGTTTCGGGGCTAATGTTCTATGTGCCCTCTCTATTTCCATTTCTTCCTGTAATTCTAGTCTTCATAGGACCCTGGGGATCCAATCTTTTATAAATTCTCTCATATTCTTGCCTTCTTCATCTTCCTTAAGGCCCACTATCTTCATATTATTTCTTCTATTATAGTTTTCCATTATATCTATCTTCTGAGCTAACAGCTCATGTGCCTCTTTAACTTTTTTATTAGATTCTTCTAATTTCTCTTTTAAGACCTCTACTTCCATTTCTACGATTATTTCTCGTTTTTCCAAATTATCCACTCTTTTTCCTATCTCTGATATGACCATTTCTATTTTATTCATTTTTTCTTCTGCATTCTTAATTCTTCTTTTTATCTCATTAAATTCTTGTAATTGCCATTCTTTCACTGATTCCATATATTCTTTAAAAAAAGATATATCCATTGTCTTGCCTTTCTCTTCTTCCATTTCTTTCTGTTCTTCTTCTTCTTCTTACTCCTCTGGGTTGACCATCTGCTGTTTCCTTGCTTTCGTTTTACCCTCTTCTTTCTTGTTGTTATTTTCTGTGTTCTGCACCTGCTGCTGTGTTGCAGGTGTCTCTCTCAGCTGTGGAGATCGACTCCGCAGCTGTTCCCCCTCCCGTCAGTGTGTTATTTTTCATACGCATCACGCATGCGCGACTCCTTGCGCATGCGCGGTTGCACACTTTTACTCGGCTCTGCGAGCCATTTTTGTAGTCCCGAGCCCGGGACTTCCACTGACCTGAGGGAGCGGGCTTCTCTCTCCGCGGCAGGCCTCCTCGGACAGGTAAGGCCTTCACCTTCTTCTTCCGACGTTCTTTCTTCTTCCCGTTGTTTTCGACTTTTCTCTCTTCGCTGCCATTTTCTTCTCACCTTTATTTTTACTTTGTTTTAAACTTTAATCTTGTACCTTTGTGTTTTATGCGTTTTTTTTAAACTTTTCCGTAGAGGGCTGGAATTCCCTGACCGGCCACTACTCCATCACGTGACTCCTCCCTGGTTTATCTCTTTCATGTAATCCTTAATTTTAGATGCAGCTTATGATTTATCCTCTTAAATATGTTTTCATCACATCCCATAAATTTATCATCAACAGAATTAGAATCAATCTTGAGAAAAATTTGAATTTGCCTTCTGACAAAAATCACAAAAATCTGGATTTTTTAATAACATTGAATTAAATCTCCATTTATAAATTGATTCTTCTTTATCAGACATTGCAACTGTCATTAAAAAGGTGAATGATCTGATAAAATTGTTTCTTTATAATCAACTGGATTAATTCTACCTTGGAAATGTGTCAATATTAAAATCTATCCTTGAAAAGGAATAATGTCCATTTGAATAAAAAGAGTAATCTCTTTCTTTGGTGGATTTAAGTCTTTCATTAACGTCAAGGTAGCTTTCGCTACTCTAGTTGGTCTATCTAAAACTGGGTCTAAACAAAAATTAAGATCCCTAGCTATTAAAATATTCTGATGTGCTCCTGTCAAATTAAGAAATGTTTCTTGTATAAAATTTTCATCATCCACATTCGGCACATGTACACTTATAAGGTTGCCTTCAACTGTTAAACTCGATTGACCAATCAACTGCTATCTGCTGAGTCTCTTTTTTCAACCTCTGTTGAACTCAATTGCCCAATTGAACATTAAAAAGTTTTAATAGCACAGAAATTTATATCTAAATATTAAAACTAGATAAAATGATGACAATGAAATAAGGAATGTTTTTCTAAAATTTTTATGATTTAGACATACAGCACGGTAATAGTCCCTTTCGACCCATGGCCTCTTGCTGCCCAATTACAACCAACTGACCGACAACCCCTGGTATGTTTTTGAAACCGAAGCCCCTGGGAAAACCCACACAGACATAAGAAGAACATATACACTCATTACAGACAGTGCGGGATTCAAACCCCAGTCCCAATCACTGCCACTGTAACAGCATTGCACCAACTGTTTTCCATTCTTTATTGAGTACTTACAATTTTCGATCGTATGCCCTTATTTGAGATGTTGGCAACATTCAATCCATCAATTACAACATCAAAAGGCAGTCGATTTTTCACGAAGGACTGGAATTGATGCAATTCCTAAACAAAAATTGAAAAGTACATTTTACTAATAGAATACAAAACTAGATCAGTGGGGTGTATCTATTTATTCTTGTTACATCCACAAGGATAAATGCAAAGCCTTCTTTTGCATTCCATTCAAATTAAGATACCATATTCATGAGCCATTCTCAACCTAAATTTTGATATGATCCACTTAGGACTCTGTTCCAAGTTTATAGGTCCACTTCCCAGTGAAACAGTCATTTAATTAGTTTCTTTTACACTACTCTTATACCATACATGAAAAAAAATATATATAATTTCATTCTGTGGCCCATTTAAATGAGCTGTGCCTAACTACCCCCCCTCCCCCCACCCCCAGCTGATAGACGAGGAAAAGCAGTGGAGCATTCTCCAAATGGAATAACTGATAAATATATTTTACAAATTTTCACATCCAAGTTATAATTAGTCCCAGAAATTATGTATCATAGATGGTTTAGGCCTGGTTTATTAAAATCTTATGAAGCTTATTAAAAATAAACATTTCTGAAAGTTAATTTAATTAAGATAGGCTTTGTTTTGGGGTGGAGGAAAATAAATCAGCTAAAATTTCTATTTCCTCACAATTTCCATTCAATTATTTTACTTTCCTTTTATCATTTTATGAAGATACCAATTTTTACTACATCACAGTTCATATGACCAAACTTTTTTGATTACATAATTGAAACATTACTTTTGCAGAGTATGAATGGATTTTCATGCACATTGTTGTTGAGACCCTATATTTACTGTTGCTTAACATATACATTTGCTGTACCAAGCACTATTAGAAAGTAACCAGATTAAAACCCTAATTTAGTTTCATCCTTTTGCTAATACTCAAAGACATCGAAAACAATTGCAGGACTCAGTCATTACCAGCTGAAATAAAAATACTCTCAAGAACCAGATTTCACTGGGCTCAGTACCATGTTGGGTAATCTTTCTTTTCTTTGGCTTGGCTTCGCGGATGAAGATTTATGGAGGGCTATGTCCACATCTATTGCAGGCTCGTTGGTGACTGACAAGTCCGATGCAGGACAGGTTGCAGCGGTTCCAAGGGAAAATTGGTTGGTTGGGGTTGGGTGTTGGGTTTTTCATCCTTTGTCTTTTGTCAGTGAGATGGGCTCTGCGGTCTTCTTCAAAGGAGGTTGCTGCCCGCCGAACTGTGAGGCGCCAAGATGCACGGTTGGAGGCGATATCAGCCCACTGGCGGTGGTCAATGAGGCAGGCACCAAGAGATTTCTTTAAGCAGTCCTTGTACCTCTTCTTTGGTGCACCTCTGTCTCGGTGGCCAGTGAAGAGCTCGCCATAGAACACGATCTTGGGAAGGCGATGGTCCTCCATTCTGGAGACGTGACCCATTCAGCGCAGTTGGGTTTTTAGCACCATGGATTCGATGCTTGCGGACTCTGCCAGCTCGACTACTTCAATGTTGGTGATGAAGTCATTCCAATGAATGTTGAGGATGGAGCGGAGACAGCGCTGATGGAAGCGTTCTAGGAGTCGTAGGTGACGCCGGTAGAGGACCCATGATTCGGAGCCGAACAGGAGTGTGAGTATGACAACAGCTCTGTACACGCTGATCTTTGTGTGTTTCTTCAGGTGGTTGTTTTTCCAGACTCTTTTGTGTAGTCTTCCAAAGGCGCTATTTGCCTTGGCGAGTCTGTTGTCTATCTCTTTGTCGATCCTTGCATCAGATGAGATGGTGCAGCCGAGGTAGGTAAACTGGTTGACCGTTTTGAGTTCAGTGTGCCTGATGGAGATGTGGGGGGCCTGGTGGTCATGGTGGGGAGATGGCTGATGGAGAACCTCACCATGTTGGGTAGTATACATGCAGCATTATGTCAAATAGAACTAGTGAACACCCTTTTGTATTTAAAACTTTAGAAATAAAATGGCAGTGCTTTGGTGGTGCAGATGCAGGAGAACGGAGATATAACGCTGCTCTAAAGAGTTCAGCCGCCCGGTCCTAATACTGGTGGCTCCGTACAGACTTTAAATGGTCTGTTAAAGGAGCCTAAGTGTTGTAAGTAAAATCCTGCAATCATGAGGACTGTGCCAAAGAAGACAGAACCTGTGCTGGGCAGTGGCCACAAGGGGTTGCAGACTCTGGTGGAGCAGCAGACTGCTGTAGGACACTATAAATGGGGAGAACACACCCCACTGAAAAGGAGATGACCCTACAGGACAGTGACCATGGCAGACCAGTGCGGCGCTCAGCAGCTGAAAGGTGACTTGCTGTCAGGAGATTCTCAAGGGATGCAGGCTGCTGGAGATTGGCTAATGGGAACCAGGTACCGGAGCCAGTATTTGAGAGGGTGCTGATGGCAAGAGGGGCCCCCAAAGGGGCCCGAGCGCTGATTGTGTTAGAGGTTTAGATCTAGAGTTTAGGTTGCCAAGGAGTGCTGGAGGTAAATCCACGGACACTCAGTGACTCAGAAGGGAATCTTTCTCCTATTGATAGGGTGCCTGGCAATGCTCATGAAGACTCTTCGTTTGCCTTACGGCGGACAAAAGTTAAAATATATCATGTGTGTTACAATTTTAATGTATTATTACATGACAATGAAAGGAAGCTTCAAAATCATTATACAGTACAAGTTCAAAAATCCAGATGCCAGAAATCCAGACCATCCAAGAATCAAGAATTTTTGAAAACTTTCAAACTTTTTAAATTTTGCGGGCTTTTGTGTTTATGTGTGCAGCAGATGTACAGCAGCCACAAGCGACCACACTTAATATGTGTAATTTATCACAAAGAAATTTGTATGCTGTATTTTTCTTTTAAAATGTTAATTTTTAATTTCAGAGTGAAATAATTTTATGGTGAAATAATTTTATGTTTAGAGTTTTGTAAAGTTAGTCAGTATGAATTGGGAATAATGTCTTCTCATTGATTACCAACATAGGAGCACCTTAAGGATACATGCTTAGCCCACTGCTCATTATACACACATGAATGGCTGTGTGGTCAGACAATTCCAATGCTATCTAGAAGTTTGCCAATGACACCACAGTTGTCGGCAGAATCACAAACAACAATGAAGAAGTGTACAGGAGGGAGACAGTTCAGCTCTTTGAGTGGTGTCGCGCCAACAACCTGTGGTTAACGTTAGCAAAATCAAGGAGATGATTGTGCACTTCAGGAGGAAGTCAGGGAAATATGGCCCAGTCCTCATCAAAGGCTCCTGTAGTGGAGAGGGTCAAGAACTTCATATTTCTGGGTATCAATATGTCCAAGGATCTGTCCTGGAGCCTCCATTTCGATGCGATCACGAAGAAGGCTTTCCAGTGGCTATACTTCGAGGTGTTTGAGGATATTTGGCATGACACTGATGACTCTCGAAAACTTCTACAGGTGTACCATCAAGAGCATTCTGGCTGGTTGCATCATGGTATGGAGGTACCAATTCTCGGGACAAGAAAAAACTCCAGAGGGTTGTTAACTCGGCCTGCGACATCACAGGCACCAGACTTCACTCCATCAAGGAGTGTCAGTGTCTTAAAAAAGGCAGCCTCTATCCTCAGACCCCCACCACCTAGGCTATGTCCTGTTCACTCTACTACTATCGGAAATAAAGGTACAAGAGCCTAAAGGCGAGCACAGTGGCACAAGGACAGCCTTTCCCCCCCATTGTCATCAAAGACACGGTCTTACTTTTGTGCACTTTTTTAAAAAACATTGTTTTAAGGTGGTTTGCACTGTGATGCACTGTGACTTATTCATGACAACAAATTCTGAATCTGATTTTATTTTTATTTAAAACTGCTCGTTTTGATAAATGCAACATGCTGCATTTGCTGATGAATAAACTCTCAAAATTCATCTTTTATTCCTCCTTAAATTTGAGGTTTAAAAGTACTGCTCGAGAATCCAGAAAATCTGGACTGACCTTATACCCAAAGCAAACGGATTTTTCCTACTGTAACTTTTTTGGGTGCAAAGAAGTGATTTTTCCCTGCAATACTAACATTTATATCAGGATACCCCCCTCCCCCCCCAACTCTATTTGCACTGCATGGAACTCCAAGCAGATATTCATAGACTTCCCAGCTCTTCGACCAGGAACTGAACCCAATGAGTTCATGTAAACACAAGGGCAACAGTCTTCTTTCAAATGAGTTTGAGAAAACAAATGTAGAAAGAAAGGTAGGTAATAACTTTTTTTTTTACTTAATTTGAAATTAATTTCTAATTTGTTTAAATTGATTTTCAGCGTGTTAACATCTTTGAAGTGTCACAGATGTGAAAGTTGATATTTTATATTTATAAACTTTTCTCGTGTTACTAAATGTCAAAGAACTTCACATTCATTGACTCCAATTACATTTACATCTTTGGAGCAGAGGCTCACCAAATGTAAGAAAGAAAGATTCTGTGAATCCAGGAGAATTGCTTGTGGAAACAGCCCCAGATTGGGGCACAATGAATGTGTTGGGAGCTAGGCTCTCAGCAGGATACAAATAACCTCCCAAGGATGTTGGGAAACATAGAGACTAATGCAAGGGAGGAACTGAAAGAAATCAGTATCTCTAAGGACATGGTCTTGAGGAAATTGATGGGATTGAAGGCAGATAAATCCTAAGGGCCTGATAATCTACATCCTAGGGTACTTAAGGAAGTGGCCATTCAGATAGCAGATGCTTTAAGAATTATTTTCCAGAACTCGATAGACTCAGGATCAGTACCCATGGATTGGAGGGTAGCTAATGTTACCCCACTATTTAAAAAGGGGGGGTAGAGAAAAAGCAGAGAATTATAGCCAGTGAGTCTTACATCAGTAGTGGGCAAAATGATGGAATCCATTATTAAGGATGTAATAGCGGAGCATATGACTAGCAGAGAAGGGATCGGACGGAGTCAACATGGATTTACAATAAATCGTGCTTGACAAATCTATTGGAATTCTTTGAGATGGTGACAGGTAAAATAGATGTGGGAGAGCCAGTGGATGTGGTGTACCTGGACTTCCAAAAGGCCTTCGATAAGGTCCCGCATAAACGACTGGCTTCCAAAATCAAGGCTCATGGGATTGGGGACAAAGTATTGATGTGGATTGAGAACTGGCTGACAGGTAGAAGACAGAGAGTTGGGATAAATGGCTCGTTTTCTGAGTGGCAGGTGGTGACCAGTGGGGTGCCACAGGGATCTGTACTGGGACCCCAGCTGTTCACAATTTACATTAATGATCTGGATGAGGGGATTGGATGTAATATCTCCAAATTTGCAGATGACACTAAGCTAGGAGGGGTTGTGTGCACGGAAGAGGGGGTCAGGAAGCTCCAGTGTGATTTGGATAAATTGAGGGACTGGGCAGATACATGGCAAATGTACTACAATGTGGATAAATGTGAGGTTATCCACTTTGGTAATACAAACTGGAGGGCAGATTACTATTTGAATGGCAATAGATTAAGAGATGGGGAAGTGCAAAGAGACCTAGGGGTACTTGTACACCAGTCTCTGAAGGCGAGCATGCAGGTACAGCAGGCGGTTAAAAAGGCAAATGGTATGTTGGCCTTCATATCAAGAGGGTTTGAGTATAGGAACAAGGATACCTTACTGCAGCTGTACAGGGCCTTGGTGAGACCCCACCTGGAGTATTGTGTGCAGTTTTGGTCACCTTATCTAAGGAAGAATGTTCTTGCAATGGAGGGAGTGCAGAGGCGATTCACCAGGCTGATACCTGGAATGGCAGGAATGACTTATGAGGAAAGATTGCGCAAATTGGGATTGTACTCGCTGGAGTTTAGAAGATTGAGAGGGGATCTCATAGAGACCTATAAAATTCTGGCAGGACTGGACAAAATGGATGCAGATGGGATGTTTCCAATGATGGGAAAATCCAGAACCCGGGGCCATGGTTTGAGGATAATAGGCAAACCATTTAGGACCGAGATGAGGAGGAATTTCTTTACCCAGAGGGTGGTGAATCTGTGGAATTCATTGCCACAGAGGGCAGTAGAGGCAGGTTCATTAAATATATTTAAGAGGGAATTAGATATAGTTCTTCAGTATAAGGGTATTAAAGGTTACGGAGAGAAGGCGGGGACGGGGTACTGAACTTTAAGATCAGCCATGATCTCGTTGAATAGTGGAGCAGGCTCGAAGGGTCGAATGACCTACTCCTGCTCCTATCTTCTATGTTTCTATGAAACAGCATTGCACAGGAGCAAATGGCCAGCAATTTCAGAGCAATGGAAGATCCATCTACTGTATTATATTATATACTGGCTTTCCTTTCCTCAAACCAATGACTCTTGATGCATCAAGCTTGAGACACTGATCATCATATTACAACTCATTCAAGTTAAAGGCTATGATCAGCGATTTCAAACATAAAAACTGCTAGTCCATTATAAAACCTACCTCCCTCGTACCTAAAATACTCTTCAGAATAGTTATCTTTCTTCTTATACTATCTGGCCTTTCAATGAGGCTGAGTCTTAACTGCCCTCTGAAAAAAAGTCAAGCAATCCACTTTCAATTAAGATGAACAATAATTATTGTAGAGCTAATCTCCAATAACATCCACATTCCGTTAAAAATAAATGCAAGCTTAACAGATGATCATAGACAAGTTCAGTTTATATCTTCTTATTCACAATTAAATACTCATTTGCTTGAAGGCATAGGCTTAACATTTTCTGGTATTTTTACTGGGTATCTTGTGTGTCAATCACTGCATGTATATCATAAACTCAAATAATGAATCTCCACATGGTTTCAGCATTCCAAAGAATTGAGGGGAAGAGAGAAAACTGTTCAAAAATGTCCTGATTTCAACACCTATTGTATGTGTGAGTGAATATTAGACACTGCAAACTAACCTTAAACAAAAATCACTTATTCTCACCTCAAAATCGGGGGGCAACATATTTCCAATTAATTGATGTCCGCCTGTGACTAGCTGTTCTTAACTCTTCAAATTAATAAAATAAAATGACAGGCTCTAGGGGTAAATTATCGGCTTTGACTTCGTTGTATAATAATCAGCTGATTTCTTTTTCAATACTTAATCGAAGTTTATTGCAGTGGAGATTTAAAGGTGTGAAAAATTTGGGAGATTGTTTTAAAGAGAGTACATTTTTATCTTTTAATCAGATGAGGGAAGGTTTTGGTATTGATAAGAATTCTTTGTTTCTATATTATCAAATTTGATCTTTGGTAAGATACATGTTTGGTAGAGATATGATTTTACCTGAAATGACTAAATTTGAGACTTTTCTTATGAAGGTACCAGAGAAGGGTTATATTTCATCTATGTATCAAATATTACAGGATGGTATGGATAAAAAGGGTTGGGATAGATCTAAAAGTAAATGGGAAGCGGATACTGGTTTTATTTTTTCCGAAGATGATTGGTTAGATATCTGTTATGATAGTGTAACTAGATTGATAAATGCTCGTTATGCAATGATTAACTATAATTTTTTACATCAATTACATTTAACAACTGAAAAATTAAAAAGTATGGTTTTCATGAATCAGACTTGTGTTTTAGATGTGGTGATACGGTTGGAACTTTTTTCATGCCATTTGGTCATGTATACATATACAATCTTTTTGCAAGAAAATTCAATCATTTTTAGAATATCTGTATAATATTAAAATAGTTTTAGATCCAACAGTATTTTTATTGGGTAGTTTGCAACCTCTGAAAGGCTTGGGATTAGATAAGTTTCAGCTTGCTTTTGTATATTTAGCTTTATCCGTAGCGAAAATGTATTGCTAGTACGTGGAAAGATAAAAATATGATTGATATTAATAGATGGCATAATGAGATGAAATATTGTTTAATAATGGAAAAAATTACATTTGTTTCGCATGATCATTATAATTTTTTTATTAATAAGTGATCATTATATTCAGAATATTTACATTTCAATTTACATTGATTAGATCTTAATATGTATATTTAATTTTTCTTTAATATTTTTTCTTTCTTTATGGCTCTCCTTAGGAAAGTTTGCTGAGGGGGGGGGTTCTTATCTTTTCTCTTTTTTTATATATAAAAAATAACATTCATGTTTATGGTTAATTGTTGTATATGTCATATATTATTTGAACAAATAAATATATGACATTTATATTCAACAGCAGGCATATTCAACCCTGCTCTCTCCTTCATATCCTTTTTTTGCTTACAACTGCTCTCTTTGACTTACCACCTCGGATGTGTTTGTTATTTAAAAAAAAATATTTTTTAACTGCTTCTATTTTATCTGTTGGCAGTAGAATTATAGTTGTTTCTGTGATGCAAAGAATGTAATCTGATAGACAGTCAATAATTAATTCTGTTACATACATAATTTTCAAGTTTTCTTCACAAAAATTTTTTTTTGTTACTAACACCATGGAAAAAGTAAACTTCCCCAAAATGCCTTACAACATAGTAACCGAAAAGGTGCTTTGCAAGTTAAAGGGTTTGCAAAGAAAATGATACAAGGCTAACTGATAACAGAAATAGTCAACTTACTCTTTTCCCCAGAAATTATGTTTTGCAGTATTAACAACTGCTGAAAAAAAAGGGAATTGACAATGATCATTAAAAGATTTTCAATCCTAAGAATGGAATGCCAACATTGAAGCTATGCAGCAACTGCTGTAGGATGTGGAGTTTTTGAATTGGTTGCTCATTCGATCATACAGCTTTTTAAAAAATTGCTGGTATTTATTAAACAAAATCCAATGCTTACATCCTTTGTATCATTTATCCTGATGAAACCATCACAAAAGAATTTAGCATGGTTTATATTTTCTTCACCCTGGTTTGCTGATTTGTGAATCAAAACATTAAAAGATCGATTCTGCAGCACCTCATACTTGCAATACATTTTGAGAATGACTTACAAGTTGTTGAGCAAGTTGACAGCCCTTGCTGTGATTCATTCCTGATGATCATCATAAAATCCCAAAATCAAAAAATAGATATGTTAATATGCCAGAGGCAAATCTGGGTGTACCAATTCTCCCAGCTCATTTTGCTATGCAATTTAATTTTTTTTTTAATTATCCTTCAGGGCTGTCATTTATTGGCTAGTCCACACCCCCCAAAAACTTAATGAGGATTCATCTCATGTGATTATGGTATTTTGTTTTGTTGATAGTAATTGACAGAATCTTTATCCATAAACAACGAAACAATGGAAGGAAAATTTGGAGGTAACTACAACTGCTTTCCCATGCATCTGCTCCCTTTGCCTTTACAGTTTAAGACATTGTCAAAGATGTGGAAAGTTGCTGAAATACACATGTGGATAACACACACTGAAGGCAATGGAGCACATTTAACATGGTAAAGCAAAAGGTAAACAATAGACAGCTTTATCCCAGTTGATGTCACACTTTGAGCCATTTGCATCCACACCCACCCTATAAAGTTAAATACTTGCATCTTTTATTTTCCAAGTGGCGGAGCCAAGTAGATTTCCCATTGAGCAGTTTACGAGAGACCACAAAATAGCACTTTTATACCTGACAACCTACCATTTCCTGTTATCCAACTGAACAAGTTCCAAGTCAAGCCACAAGTTGCCAATACACAAATCTAATTGTGTAAACAAAGAAACTGAATGGACTCCATGGGACACGCAGCACCAATAGAGAGAAATGGTCACTTTCAGGTTGGGAACGTTTATAAAGATTTATTAAATCAAATGACCTGAAATTGTAGAATTTGTTATCAACTCATGCAGGTTGCAACAAGCCCAGACAAAAGAAAAGGTGCTGTTCCTCATGTGTTGGGCCTAGTTTCTATCTGTATTTGTCATTTCTTGGCTTGGCTTCGCGGACGAAGATTTACGGAAGGGGTAAATGTCCACGTCAGCTGCAGTCTCGTTTGTGGCTGACAAGTCTGATGCGGGACAGGCAGACACAGTTGCAGCGGTTGCAGGGGAAAATTGGTTGGTTGGGGTTGGGTGTTGGGTTTTTCCTCCTTTGCCTTTTGTCAGTGAGGTGGGCTCTGTGGTCTTCTTCAAAGGAGGTTGCTGCCCGCCGAACTGTGAGGCGCCAAGATGCACGGTTTGAGGCGATATCAGCCCACTGGCGGTGGTCAATGTGGCAGGCACCAAGAGATTTGTCATACAGATGTGATATTGACTCAGCTTGTTCATCATATTTTTAAATCCCTCTTCTCCCACCCCCTCCCCCACCAATCAGATTGGGGGACACACCTAGCCCAACCTGCTAGGCATGTTTTTCCCTTTGATGCACTTTGCAACTTCTAGTCTTTTGTCTATTGTTGGAATCTAGGGGTTAAAACAGTATGAAATAAATGATTAATTAATAAGTTTATATTTACTGCTTGGTTCAGGGAAAAAGAGGAATGTGATTAAGTGGCAATCACAGCATGGAGCAAAGTTGGCTGAGCAAAATGGTCTGCTCCCAAATACAGGGAGAGGAAATGCATAAAACGATTTAGGAGGAATGCTCAAACTGAAGGAGGTGGTGAGTAGCACAGGAGACACAGGCCAGACCAGAACAAAGAATGGCCTGCAAGAAACAAAGGGAATGGAAAACCAGTCTAGGAGGAAGATTAAGGCATGAGGAGGTGTTAAAGAGAACAGCAGAAATTGGCCAGACAAGAACAGAATGGTGATTAGAAATATCTGGGGATGAATTAATTTCTGATCAACACAACAGGATAGTCTGGCCTGGAGGATTAAGATGGGAGTGGTACACCCCAGATATCTGCAAAACAGGAGATGACTTGTGATAACCCTTATGCAAAAAGATCTAGCAAAGGAAGACAACTTTTGTTCTGTATGATAATGAAATCTAGCAAAGGAAGCCAACTTTTGTTCTGTATGATAATGAAATCTAGCAAAGGAAGCCAACTTTTGTTCTGTATGATAAGGTTGACCTATATAAACTGAGCCAACTAGACAATAGGGGTCAGTCTTGGGGAGTAGCTCACTGTGCAGGTGACCTATGAACTAATGAGTGACCCAGAGCTCTGTTAAGTTTTATTCTTGTGCTGTGTAATAAATTGACTGTTGAACCGAATACCTTCTCCTATCACTTCATTCAAAGAACACGCTGGACTCAGACTACACATAGACTAAATTAAGAGTAAGGTAAAGCCAGAGTCCGACAATTTGGTGACCCCGACGTGATGAAGATGGAGAAGTGACGGAAGAAAAAGATACGAAACACCGGTCGATTGTGGTGTGGTGATAACAACAAGTGACCATCCTACAAAGGGAGGTAAGCAGACGCCTGTTTTAACGAAGTTCTGCTATTGGCAAAGATAAATTGTGTGTTGTCACTACTCTGCAAAAGCCCTCGTTAAAGCCAAAGAATAAAACAAAAGGTGGTTGGAGTCCCCCTAGTAGAACGGGGTTGGAGTCCCCTGTAGTAGAAGGGGGTTGGAGTCCTCCTAGTAGAACAGGGTTGGAGTCCCCTGTAGTAGAAGGGGGTTGGAGTCCTCCTAGTAGAACGGGGTTGGAGTCCCCTGTAGTAAAAAGGGGGTTGGAGTCCTCCTAGTAGAAAGGGGGTTGGAGTCCTTCTAGTAGAACGGGGTTGGAGTCCCCTCGTAGCGATCTCGAGAGATAGCTTTAGACACTTGGCCAATTAGAATAAGGTGTATGGTGATGGTTATTTGCTTCTATAGTGTGTAATAAGTATTTGATTAAGGATCGTGTACCATAGTAGTGTATAAATATCTGTATAAGGTGCATTGTGATGGTTATTTGTTTTTATAGTGTGTAATAAGTATTTGATTAAGGATCGTATACCATAGTAGTGTATAATCAGTATCTGTATAAGGTGTATTGTTTTATAGTTATTTGCTTCTTTAGTGGTTAAGTATCTGTTTAGGAATCGTCTAGTGTATGTTGGACTCTGGCTTTAATTTATTTACTCTTAATTTAGTCTATGTGTGAGCTGAGTCCAGCGCGTTCGTTGAATGAAGTGATAGGAGAAGGTATTCGGTTCAACAGTCAGTTTATTACACCACACAGCACAGCACAGCACAAGAATAAAACTTAACAGAGCTCTGGGTCAGTCTGTTAGTTCATAGGTCACCTGCCAGTGAGCTACTCCCCGAGACTGACCCCTATTGTCCAGTTGGCACAGTTTATATAGGTCAATCTTATCACACAGAACAAAAGTTGTTTTCCCTGCTAGATCTTTTTGCATAAGGGTTATCACAAGTCATCTCCTGTTTTGCAGATTTCTGGGGTGTAGCATTCCCATGTTAATCCTCCAGGCCAGACTATCCTGTTGTTTAGATCTGAAATTAATTCATCCCCAGATATTTCTAATCGCCATTCGGTCCCTGTCTGGCCAATTTCTGCTGTTCTCTTTAACACCTCCTCGTGCCTTAATCTTCCTCCTAGACTGGTTTTCCATTCCCTTTGATTCTTGCGGGCCATTCTTTGTTCTGATCTGGCCTGTGTCTCCTGTGCTATTTCCCACCTCCTTCAGTTAAGCATTCCTCCTAAATCGTTTTATGCATATCCTCTCCCTGTATCTTGGGAGCAGCCAATTTTGTTCAGCCAACTTTGCTCCATGCTGTGACAGCCACTTAGCCACATTCCTCTTTCCCTGACTCATGCAGTCCAAATAAACTTATTGATTAATCATTTATTTCATACTGTTTTAACCCCTAGATTCCAACAGTCCCCCTTTTGGTCTCATGAAAATGAGACCAACCACCAGTTAACTTATTAGATAGAGAAATCCGGGTTACATGCTAGGGTTGGCATTTCTGATCCCTTGTAATCATTACACTCTTGAGAGGGCAGTAGGGACAAATACATGCCTTGGGGTCTGGGGATGTCTCTCTGTGACAGCGCTCGTTGAATGAGGCACTGGAGGCAGGGAAGGATGCATGGGATCAGAATCAACGCCAAAACCACAAATCCAGCAACTAGCACTATAGTATGTATCCATCCCCAGTCTCCAGAGAACAAATTTCCCAGCCATGCGCTGCCCAAGGGTCGCCAGGTCTGAACCGGGACGTGAGCTAATTTGCGAATACCTGAAGAAATCTCCTTTACTGCTTGCCCATTGTCATTGATTTTTAAACAACAATAGATTCTACCATCAACAGTCCCCGGAGTCCAATATGTTCTTTAAAGGGACCCGTTCAGAAAGTTCTTAGTCCGTAGTTGCTCACAGGTTCTCAGTCGCCGCCGTACGAATCTGTTCCAGTGTCCGTGCTGGTGGGTCCGTGGCTGCACACTGATTCCAATGATACCACGTCTCGCCTTTTCCCTGTAGTCGAACCGCGTGGGACGTCCTCTCCACCCCTCGGTAGGGTCCTGTCCACCTGGGCTCCGACCACTTTCTCTTGATGACCTTTAGCAGAATCCACTCCGCGACTGAAGGTATCGGTGTTTCCCCTTCTCTGTTGGGACTTGTGACCTGTTGTGAAAAATCTGACACCAGAGCCGTTAGTTTATCATAATACAGCTTGCATCCCATTGAACTTACCTCATTCTTCGTAGTCTGACTTCCGGCTCCCGGTCCCGGGAACTGGTGCCCCGTTCGTAGTTCATATGGAGTGAATCCTGTCACAGAACTTACCGAACTCCTTATTGACATTAATGCCAGAGGCAACGCATCCACCCAATTTAGTTTGGTCCGTGCCTGTACTTTCCCGATCTTACCTTTTATTGTTTGGTTCATCCTCTCCACTATTTTCTGCCATGTTAATGCCTTCATGGGTAAACGTAACATTTGGAGCATTCAGGATCTTTTCTAGTCTCGTCTGCCTTAACGAAGTCATTGTAAATGCTGTGGAGCTCACAAATGCTACAATACTATGTGTTGTTAATACTGTCAGGCCATGTCCCATTACTATGTGTGCCACCTTTTGTAGAATCTTTGCTACTCCTGCTGCATGTCTTGTACATACATGGTGGGTGTCTGTCTTCCGTTGGGTCTAGTGTGATACTCACATACATGAGCACACATCTTCCACCCCCTTTTTTTCTGAAAAAGAACACCATCAATTGTGTGTGCTTTTTCAGAAACATCCAAAAAGAAAGGTAGTTTATAATTTGGAATCGTCAAATCTGTAGCTGTTGTAAGAGCTTGCTTCAATAGAATAAAACTCATCTCAGCCTGTGCAGTCCAATCAAGTGTAGCTCCCAGATTCCTCATCCCCTGCTCATTCACCAAAGTTCGCAGTGGATGTGTCAACTCACCATACGATGGGATAAACTGCCTACTATAACCTGACAAACCCAAAAACGAAAGCATCTCTTTTACTGTCTTTGGTTTTGGATGATGTAGTATCGCTGTTCGATGTGTAGGGGAAATCCCTGTGCCTTTCGCTGAGACCATTCTCCCTAAAAAGGTGACCACCTGTTTGCAGCATTGCAGCTTTGAGCGAGAGACTTTAAAGCCTGCCTTGAACAGCTGCACTAGCAGGAGACAGGTGGCCTCCAAACAGGAAGTATGATCAGGTGCTGCTAATAGGATGTCATCTACATACTGGATCAGAACTACCCCACCTGGCAGTGCTAGCCCCCCCAGCTGTTCTTTCACCACCTGATTGAAAATCCCTGGAGATAAGATAAAGCCCTGCGGATGCCTAGTATACCGCAACTTTCTACCTCTATACATGGACGAAAACACATCTCTTAATGATTTTGCCAGCGGCAAGCAAAAGAAAGCATTCGCTAAATCTATGCAAGAGAACCACTTGTGGTTAGGGGTTAAAGTAGTCATGGCAGTATATGGGTTTGGTACTGGAATTGTGGGTGTTCGCACAATACCATTGATGCGCCTTAAGTCATGGGCCATCCGATATTTGCCCGTGTCTTGTTTAGGAACAGGTAAGATGGGTGTATTCCAACTGGAACCCGAATGTTCCAACACCCCTGCATGTATAAGGCCATCAATGGTACTTGCCAAACCTTCCTCAGCGTCAGGTTTGTGGGGATACTGCCTCTGCCAAATAGGGGTGAAATCTGACAGTTCGAAGGTTATGGGCTCAACCTGCTGACAAAAACCCACATCTGCTGGTCCCACTGACCACAGGTTCTCAGGGAGAGAATCTAGCATAGGGGCCGAGTCGGGGTGATCCATCTTCTCTCTACCATGAAAGCGTTCAATCTGTCTATGCTCAAGGAGGACTTGATCATGTGTCGGAGACAAAATTCTGTATGCCTGACCAGATGAGGAGAACTGCACTGTCGGTATTTGGGTGTCAGACCAGTCCCTTAGGGACTTCAAGTTCCGACACATCGGTCCCAAATCTTTTGCCTGATGAGTAGTGCCAATTGCAAGGGTGACATGAGGAATGGCCTCACCTGCCATCTCATACCATTCCAGCTGCTCAGATGTCAGTGCCACCGCAGCGGCCACTCCCTCCTTTCCTATCCCTATGTAGTCCGAATTAATTTCCCATTGCCTGCCCTCTACCTCTTCATAAAAGGCATGCTGATACATTTCATCCCCATCCCTATCGTAAAAGAGGGTCATATGGGGAGGGTCCGAGGGAGGGGTATACGGGTGTAACGTCTGGATCCACGGCTTCCATTGGTTATAAAGCTTTAGCAGCCCTCCCTTCTGTGGGTCCTCAGGTTGCAGCAGCCCCCAGTAAATGTCAGCCCATTGTCCCTCAGACGCGGATCCTCCAGCTGCCGCCAACAACATCTGAGAACTGGAATGCAGTGTAGTTACTGAACAGTTCATAGAATATCCATTTGGAAAGGTAATCTCTACTCCGCTGGGTCCACAAAGGATCGATGCTCCGCACTTGACCAACAGGTCTCTGCCCAAGAGATTGGTAGGGCACCTGGCTGACAAAATGTATTGATGTGTAAAAGTCTGTCCTGCCACACAAGTGACTAGTGGTGTAGAGAACGGCAGATTTTCTGGTGTACCCGAGAACCCTATCAGCTGGACGCTAGAGGATGATGTTTTATCTTGAAACTCAGCGCCAGTGAGTGTTGAAAACCTGGCTCCTGTATCCACTAAAAACGATACTTTCATGTCCATGACTTTCATCTGCAGGAAAGGGTCTGCCAACCTAGCCTGCTCGTGGGTACTCGGGCTCCGTCACTGTGGGCAATATTGCTCCTCCTCTGTCAGCAAAGGGAATTGTCTCCTCGGAGCTAGAGCCGCATAGGGTGCCTGATGTACCGGGGGTGGCACTGACGATCTCTGGGGCTGGACCCAAGGCTCCTGTTGTGGTGGTCCATAGCCCCTTGCCCCCGGGTCCCGAGGCTCCCAAACTAGGGGACAGTCTCTCTTCAAGTGTCCTGGCTGACCGCATCCAAAACATACGGCTGGCTGCCTTCGTGGAGCACTCCGAACTCTCCCTCTTACTCGGAATCCCCCCATTGGACCTCCCATTCTGCCCCCATCGGTGGGACCCGGTGCCCAATATGGGGCCGGGTGCCAATTTGTATCATTCCCTTGTGGTGGCTGCGGTGGCTGCTGAATCATCTGGTTCGCACCCTTTGAGGAAATCTTTTTTACCTCGTTTGCCTTTTGCCTAGCCTCTGCCAATTGAAGCTTAAGGAGTTGCACTTGTGCCGACTCCATAGTATGTTTGTCCTCCTTTTGCTTAGCCCTGTAACGTTTCATGTGATGGGTCAAATGTTTTTCCCATTGCTCACTCGAGCAGCCAGGAATATCAGGGTTATTCTCTAATGCCTCCCTAACTACAGCTGGCAGTCCACTCGTTACTGCAGCCCTAAAGAATGTAGTCTGCAAGGGATCTGTGGCTGGGTGTACTCCTGCCTTATCAGTCCAACTCTCCCTACACTGACTCAAAAAGGTCAAGATCTCCTCATCCTCTGACTCCTTTTGTCTATTGTGAGGAGTGGGGGTGGTGTGATCCTCTGACATTCCTACCGAGAAGGCATTCTCAAGTGTCTGTTCTTGCTCTCTCTCATTTGTTTTTTCCAGTCGCATACTAGTCTCCCTTACTTTACATACATCATTCTGTATTTCCTTTGTTAACTCCTTCATGTCCTCCACCCTTTCCTGCATAACTCTTTTAAGTCTCTCCTTCGCCTCCTGGAGTTCGTGACCTGCTAATTCAGTGACCTCCACTATTCCCTCATTTATCTGCATCACGGGCATTTGGGAAATAGGATAAGGTGGTGGCCATATCTCTGGTAACTTTGGATATAGCGGGGCTGACGGCTTAACCTCCCCCGTATTCTCCTTAGTGATATGGGATCCTTTTTTAATATCATGTAGAAGGTTCAGTTCCACAGCCATGCAAGCCAATGTCATATTGTGTAAATCTGCCCTTCTCTGTTCCTTCACTCCTTTCTGTTGTTTGAGCCTTCTTTTATTCCATAAAGACCCTTGTGTCTTTGCCTCATGTTCCTGTACCTCCTTGGCTGCTTCCCTCTCTGCTTCTCCTAAGTACAGTAACAGCCGGATTTTTTCAAACCCTCGTGGTACCTTCCCCTGACTCTGCAGCTCTTTCCAAATCTGTTCGTACCGTTCCATAGCCTGTACCTCCTCTCCCTTCGGTAATCCTCCCAGTAATTGATTCCTTGTATTTTCCCACTGTCTGTCTACAGATGGGGGAACTCCTCTGTCTTCCCCGAACTCTTGCCCTACCTCCCTTATTACTCCTTCCATCTCTGTTCCGATTTTTTATCCCTATAGACCTCGTACTCCCTGGCTCTCTCTCCTGGTAGGATTTTGACACCCTGCACTCTACTTCGACCCTTTCCACGTTATATAACCACCAGATGACCAGCAGCTCCCTGAAAACAGGTGTTCCCCTTCAGGGATGATCAGAGAGAGAGCCAGCTGGGGGATTATGTGTCTCGTGGTTGTGTGAAGTGTCTATTGTTTGTTTTGCGGTTAGCTTGTTAGTTTCCCCCTTTGTTGGAAATGTACATTGTTTGTTTTGCGGTTAGTCTGTGTACACAGGTGCCTCACTGTGTGACTGCCTATCCCCACTGTGTTTCCCTGATCCGTATTCTAAATACCTTGCCTCTATGCCCTCTCTACCCTGTAAAACAGTACAATCTGTAACCTCTGCTACCCCTTTTTCAGAAGTACTTAAAACATCGAGAGTAATACAGTGATATACACAGCAACAATACCAGCGTGCATGAAAAAACAGTTAAATGCCGAACACCTTATACAGATACTTATTACTATTATGGTACACGATTCTTAAACAAATACTTATTACACACTATAGAAACAAATAACTATAACACAATACACCTTATACGGATACTTATTATACACTACTATGGTACACGATTCTTAAACAAATACTTATTACACACTATAGAAACAAATAACTATAACACAATACACCTTATACAGATACTTATTATACACTACTATGGTACACGATTCTTAAACAAATACTTATTACACATGTGAGAGATGGGAAAATTGACCTAAAATTATGAACATGGAAGAAACTAAAGTTCATCAGTAAAATGGCTGAAACCAGTTCAAACAGGATAAGTTTGGGGCTTAGGATGCAGGAAAGCAGAGTCAGCACGATTAACATAAGAATCTTCTATCCTTTGTGACAAGACCATAGGACTAAGATAAGGAATGGTAAGGTACAATAGAATGTAGGAAGTTGAGGTAGTCTGGATCAGATAAGGGTCTCCTAGCCCTGGACAGAAGTACCAAGTCATACATTTCTAATTAGCTAACCATACACAGATTTATACATATGAAATTAGCCAACCCTAGATAGAATGAGTCAACTCTGCATATCAAGAGACTGTAGCCCCGAGAATCAGGAAGGTGTGAATAAGGACAATGACATGAAGGGACACCGACAGGATAACCCCCCCCTGGTTCTCCAAGTATACTGAAATTGCACGTAGGCAGGCAGGATTGCCTAATGCCAAACCTCTCCAGCAGGAGGCAGAAGAATGTAAGGGGGAGGGTATTCCTACACTGAAATCAACTGTATAAAAGTTGGGTGAGCCCCAGTGTGTGTGTGTATTCCCAGGGTAAGGGGAAGCACCCAACTTTGCATTGTTGTAGTAATAAATGTTCTTTGTTCTCAATTTTTGTCTCGAGCAATTTCTTTAAAGGTACTTTAATTCCTAACAAATGGGGGCTCGTCCGGGATCACACTCCCTCCACTGACAGAGTGCCCCGACGACGAGAGTAGGTGCACCCCGGCTGATTCAGCTGGACTCACGGGCGACGGGTGGCTGGTCAGTGGAAGAAGCGAGTGATATCCGAGAAGAGGCATTGAGAACAAACGGCGGAAGGACGCGCGCTAGAGCAGTACTGCCAGAACTCGGTAAGAGTATTTTACTTGTTCCTAAGTATGGGAATAGCGGGCAGTAGAGATGAGAGTCCTGACACAGGACGTGACCACCAGATAGCTACGTACAGCCCGCTTGGGATGATGTTATCTGAGTGGGGCACAGGAAAGACCCGCGGTAAAGACAAACTGACGACGGTCAGGTATTGTTGTAATGAATGGGTGGGATACCCGGTTAAAGGGAGCTCCGTGTACTGGCCAAAATTCGGATCCGAGGATGAATGGATGTGTGAAGCTTTGAACTCATGACTCTATCAAAACCAGCCAGACAATGTTGAGAGCAGGGAATATGCAGCCTGCTGGCTCAAGGGATCCATTGAACAGCTGGTTTTGAATGAGAAAGAATCCAGGGATAAGAGAGAGGAGGAACCTCTTGTCCCTGAATCACAGGGTTGGGATGTGTTACATTCCCTCCCTCCACCCTATGTTCCTCCTATGCCGGCTCCTATCTTTCCTTCCCCTCCTATGACCTACCCTTCTGCACCTTCCCCACCTCCCCCACCACTAGAGAAGAGAGAAGAGAGCAGGAGTGGTATGATAACTTGCTCACAAAGCACTCGATTACCACCTCTGTTGGCAGGAGAGAGAGGTAACTTTAATTCAGAACAGCGTGAGACTCTTCAGGAAGAAGGCAGAACCCTTTGATTCATTTCCCAGGGAGCAGGAACCCAGACCTAATAAGCCAGAAACCAATTGGATGAGACCACTGCGGGAAGTTCCCATGAGAGAGGGTCTCGGTTTCGTAAATGTGCCCCTGACCAGTACTGAAGTGTGTAACTTTAAGAAAGAACTGACCTCCCTGATAGAAGATCCCCAGGGATGTGCCGAACAGTTAGACCAATTTTTGGGACCAAATATATATACAATATGGGGGTCTCGACATAGAATCCCCAGCAGGGGAACAATTGGTACTAACAGGTTTTGTTACCAACTCAGCCCCAGACATTAAGAGAAAATTACAAAAGACAGAAAATTGGCATGAGCAGGGAATAACCCAGCTTCTACAGATCACACAAAAAGCATTTGTCCAGACATCTGAGGATAAGCAGAAAGCAAAGGCTAACATTTTGATGCAAGCAGTTAAAGGAATAGTAGATGAGTAACATGAAAAAAGGCAGGGACTGTGTGCCAGCTCCTGAATGTTGGGAGAAGTGCAGGGAGTGGGAGAGTAGAGACCAGAGATAATTTCATAAATCACGACTTCCCACTTCAGTCACTGACCAATATTGATTAAAATTCATGCTAAAAATTAAATGTCATAAATGATCGTTTTTCAATACTGTAGAATTAGCAAATTTAACTACCAGTTAATTCCAATTTATGAAATAAATTGTATTTAAATGTGATTTTGCACAGGGAGTACCTGATAGTTGAGTGATGTTATAACATTTGCAGGGAGAAATGTTTGCGCAAATAGGGTGAGTTCTATACATCTTAACTTTAAGTGTATGTGAGATAAAGAAAGGATCTGATGTGTAAAGTGGCTGGTTCAGCCAGTTGAAGCAGGAGTGTGCATGTCCCTTTAAGTGCACTGTGGCACTTGAAATTGAGGCTTCAGGCTCTTGTCTTGCAGTTAGAGGTATGGAGCCCTATCAACACATTTAATACATTTCTTCTACACATTCAGCAGTCAAGGTCCGTGAGTTTAAAGATCACCCACCTCTGGAGAATAAAGATACCTCTGGGGATTCCTATGGGGATTCCTATAAGTTTAATCATTCATTTCTCTGGTGCATTTTCCTCCGGAGTGAAATTAATGCCTCAGCACAATTTCTCTGTATTGCCGCTGTTATTTAATTCATGATAACTTTCCCCCATTCATCAGGTTTATATTTAAATCCGGTAGTGCGGAAGTTACATTGTAAATAATCACGGAGGTAAACCCTGCGCAACTGGATTCAGCTTAATGGAGAAATAAACCTGCGAACTGGTCTATGGTGCTGTGTGAGTACTACAATAGGTGGAATATGATTTAAATTGGTGGCATAGTTCAGAACAATTGGGTGCATAAGAATAATAATATCATTAAGAACTCACAGATCTTGTACCAGATGCTATTCAGTACATCTTGACTTAAGGACTGGAGAAATTGGCATGTTAGAATGAGATTGGCATGGTACCAATATTTCTTGATTCAATAATGACTCCACAAGCTCCAGGATTCATGCAGCAGAACTTTTAAGTGGAATATAATAGAAACTAGCCTGTACTTAAATTATTGTGTGTGCAATCTTCATAAGAACATCTTTTAACTTTTTTTTGGTGCCTGTTTTACAGACTGTTTTAAATAAGGCCAGCTCCTGTGAGCTGTGGCACAAGGCATTTTACTTAAGGCAGAACTAAAGGTTGAATATGTTTCAAGTTCTCTTGCAGGGGCTCTTGTGCTGCAATGTCTGTTATGTACTCACTCTAACAAATTGGAGGGTTGTGCCCCATACAGACAAGCAGCTCCAACTGCATTTTAATAAGGTCTAACATATTCAAAACCCATGCAAATATGGTTTGTGTTTCATTTTACAATTTTTACACTAACACAAAGGAAAGTCAGATTGTTACAAAGTGCCGTAATTTAACATTTTTTTTCGTTTCTTTAATGGTTTATTCAGTTATTGTATTTTACTTGTCTTTTGATTATTCAGTTTTGTGTATTTTATTGCTGTTTTCAATGAGCTTTACATTTATCGTGGTTTATTCAGTTTTTGTGTATTTTATTGCAGTTTTCAATGAGCTTGACATTTATTGTGGTTTTATTCAGTTCTTATTGTATTTTATTGCAGTTTTCAATGAGCTTTACATTTATTGTGTTTTATTCAGTTCTTATTGTATTTTATTGCAGTTTTCAATGAGCTTTACATTTATTGTGTTTTATTCAGTTCTTATTGTATTTTATTGCAGTTTTCAATGAGCTTTACATTTATTGTGCTTTATTCAGTTCTTATTGTATTTTAATGCTGTTTTTAATGAGCTTTACATGTATTGTTCATTGTTGTTTACTAATTTCTTTGGAATATTGTTCGTTAATGTTTTAAGTCCCCCTGGAATAGGGGCAGCAGAGGTTACAATTGTGCTCCTTTAGAATGTAGACAGGGCATAGATTTAATGTATAGTCATAATGGGATATAAGGGATCCCAATACGGACCAGGGGAATTAAACAGCTTTAGTGGAGTACATCTAATTTGTATCATAGCCTACACAGGTATTAAAGACAGGAGTTTTGAAGCGATAGCACAAAGGACATGGTGGGACAAAGACAGACAGAATGGTAGTCAGGATTGTACATGTAACAGAGAGAGAGAGTTAATACATATGCTAATGTACACAGACAGGCTGCAACTCACAAGTTCAATGATACATATGCTAATGTTAGCAGACAAGCTGCAACACACAGTTAAATCACAAGAAACAATCCCCCCCCCAGCTTGGTCACTTTTCATCACCCCATGAAAGGGAGCACCAGTTTCCAACAACGTGAGCTGCTTGACACTTTAATATCAGGCTCCAAACAGCCTTCGGAGATCGGTGGCCCTAGGGTTCGGGGCTGAAGAGGACATCAGATACGAGCCACAATCAAACGGAACCGCCTGACTACTGCTACTCGTTCGCTGCTGAAGGCAGCGCTTCTCATAGACTGCTACTCGTTCGCTGCTGAAGGCAGCGCTTCTCATAGACTGCTACTCGTTCGCTGCTGAAGGCAGCGCTTCTCATAGACTGCTACTTGTTCGCTGCTGAAGGCAGCGCCTCTCACAGACTTCGTCGGGACAACACTTACAAAGGTCGTGTGCTTCAAAGACACTGCTTCAATATTTCAACGTATGGGATGGACTAGACTCTTTACTGAGAACTGGAGCCTGATACTCCAAACCCTAATAAGCAGCTGGACTCACTCCCCTGACCTTCATGGTGCTCCCCTACCTAAAGACTTTACACAGACATTACAATTCGGTTATTGACCAGCTGGGTAAAACTACACCTTACACTTGAAAGATCAGTGTTACTGATCTAAAAGAAAAGTGAGGAGTGGGGGGGGGGGGATCAGTCACACTGACACTAGTAACCAAAGATCAGTAACACTGATCATGGTGAAAGATCAGTATTACTGATCTAAAAGAAAAGTGAGGATTGTGAGAGATGGGAAAATTGACCTAAAATTATGAACATGGAAGAAACTAAAGTTCATCAGTAAAATGGCTGAAACCAGTTCAAACAGGATAAGTTTGGGGCTTAGGATGCAGGAAAGCAGAGTCAGCACGATTAACATAAGAATCTTCTATCCTTTGTGACAAGACCATAGGACTAAGATAAGGAATGGTAAGGTACAATAGAATGTAGGAAGTTGAGGTAGTCTGGATCAGATAAGGGTCTCCTAGCCCTGGACAGAAGTACCAAGTCATACATTTCTAATTAGCTAACCATACACAGATTTATACATATGAAATTAGCCAACCCTAGATAGAATGAGTCAACTCTGCATATCAAGAGACTGTAGCCCCGAGAATCAGGAAGGTGTGAATAAGGACAATGACATGAAGGGACACCGACAGGATAACCCCCCCCTGGTTCTCCAAGTATACTGAAATTGCACGTAGGCAGGCAGGATTGCCTAATGCCAAACCTCTCCAGCAGGAGGCAGAAGAATGTAAGGGGGAGGGTATTCCTACACTGAAATCAACTGTATAAAAGTTGGGTGAGCCCCAGTGTGTGTGTGTATTCCCAGGGTAAGGGGAAGCACCCAACTTTGCATTGTTGTAGTAATAAATGTTCTTTGTTCTCAATTTTTGTCTCGAGCAATTTCTTTAAAGGTACTTTAATTCCTAACACACACTATAGAAACAAATAACTATCACCCCCTACACCTTATACTACTTGGCCAAGTGTCTAAATCTACCTCTCGAGATTGCTACAAGGGGCTCCAACCCCGTACTATTAGAGGGACCTCAACCTCCTTAGAGGGATTCCAACCGGACCTCAACCTCCTTAGAGGGATTCCAACCTCCTTTTCCTAGAGGGACCTCAACCTCCGTAGAGGGATTCCAACCTCCTTTTCCTAGAGGGACCTCAACCTCCGTAGAGGGATTCCAACCTCCTTTTACTACAGGGGACTCCAACCCCGTTCTACTAGGAGGACTCCAACCCCCTTCTACTACAGGGGACTCCAACCCCGTTCTACTAGGGGGACTCCAACCCCCTTTTTGTTTTATTCTTTGGCTTTAAATCAGAAGGCTGCGTGTTCAAATCACGTCGGGGTCACCAAATTGTTGGACTCTGGCTTTAATTTATTTACTCTTAATTTAGTCTATGTGTGAGCTGAGTCCAGCGCGTTCGTTGAATGAAGTGATAGGAGAAGGTATTCGGTTCAACAGTCAGTTTATTACACCACACAGCACAGCACAAGAATAAAACTTAACAGAGCTCTGGGTCAGTCTGTTAGTTCATAGGTCACCTGCCAGTGAGCTACTCCCCGAGACTGACCCCTATTGTCCAGTTGGCACAGTTTATATAGGTCAATCTTATCACACAGAACAAAAGTTGTTTTCCCTGCTAGATCTTTTTGCATAAGGGTTATCACAAGTCATCTCCTGTTTTGCAGATTTCTGGGGTGTAGCATTCCCATGTTAATCCTCCAGGCCAGACTATCCTGTTGTTTAGATCTGAAATTAATTCATCCCCAGATATTTCTAATCGCCATTCGGTCCCTGTCTGGCCAATTTCTGCTGTTCTCTTTAACACCTCCTCGTGCCTTAATCTTCCTCCTAGACTGGTTTTCCATTCCCTTTGATTCTTGCGGGCCATTCTTTGTTCTGATCTGGCCTGTGTCTCCTGTGCTATTTCCCACCTCCTTCAGTTAAGCATTCCTCCTAAATCGTTTTATGCATATCCTCTCCCTGTATCTTGGGAGCAGCCAATTTTGTTCAGCCAACTTTGCTCCATGCTGTGACAGCCACTTAGCCACATTCCTCTTTCCCTGACTCATGCAGTCCAAATAAACTTATTGATTAATCATTTATTTCATACTGTTTTAACCCCTAGATTCCAACATGTATCATAATAGTTTATAATAAGTATTTGTTTAAGGATCGTGTGTAGTGTGCTGCTGGTGTTTATAATAACGTGGGAAGGGACGAAGTATATTGCAGGGTGTCAAAATCCTACCAGGGGAGAGACCCAGTGAAGTACGAAGTCTAAAGGGTTAAAGATCAGAACGGAGATGGAAGGAGTAAATAGGGATGTAGGGCAAGAGCTCGGGGGAGATAGAGGGGTTCCCCCATCTGTAAACCGACAGTGGGAAAAAACAAGGAATCAATTACTGGGAGGATTACCGAAGGGAGAGGAGGTACAAGCTATGGCACGGTACGAACAGATATGGAAAGAGCTGCAGAGTCAGGGGAAGGTACCACGAGGGTTTGAAAAAATCCGGCTGGTACTGTACTTAGGAGAAGCAGAGAGGGAAGCAGCCAAGGAGGTACAGGAACATGAGGCAAAGGGACAAGGATCTATATGGAATAGAAGAAGGTTTAAACAACAGAGAGAAGTGAAGGAACAGAGAAGGGCAGATTTACACATTATGACATTGGCTTGCATGGCTGTGGAAGCGAACCTTCAACATGATATTAAAAAGGGATCCCATATCACTAAGGAGAATACAGGGGAGGTTAAGCCGTCAGCCCTGCTATATCCAAAGTTACCAGAGACATTGCCACCACCTTATCCTATTCCCCAGATGCCAGTGATGCAGATAAATGAGGGAATAGTGAATGTCACTGAATTAGCAGGTCACGAACTCCAGGAGGCGAAAGAGAGACTTAAGAGAGTTATGCAGGAAAGGGTGGAGGAAATGAAGGAGTTAACAAAGGAAATACAGAATGATGTATGTAAAGTAAGGGAAACTAGTATGCGACTGGAAAAAACAAATGAGAGAGAGCAAGAACAGACACTTGAGAATGCCTTCTCGGTAGGAATGTCAGAGGATCACACCACCCCCACTCCTCACAATAGACAAAAGGAGTCAGAGGATGAGGAGATCTCAACCTTTTTGAGTCAGTGTAAGGAGAGTTGGACAGACAAAGCAGGAGTACACCCAGCCACAGATCCCTTGCAGACTACACTCTTTAGGGCTGCAGTAACGAGTGGACTGCCAGCTGTAGTTAGGGAAGCGTTAGAGAATAACCCTGATATTCCTGGCTGCTCGAGTGAGCAATGGGAAAAACATTTGACCCATCACATGAAACGTTACAGGGCTAAGCAAAAGGAGGACAAACATACTATGGAGTCGGCACAAGTGCAACTCCTTAAGCTTCAATTGGAAGAGGCTAGAAAAAAGGCAAATGAGGCAAAAAAGAATCCCTCAAAGGGTGCGAACCAGATGATTCAGCAGCCAACGCTGCCACCACAAGGGAATAATATGAGTTGGCACTCGACCCCAAATTGGGCACCGGGTCCCACCTATGTGGCCATAATGGGAGGTCCAATGGGGGGATTCCGAGTAAGAGGGAGAGGTCGGGGTGCTCCACGAATGCAACCAGCCGTATGTTTTGTATGCGGTCAGCCAGGACACTGGAAGAGAGACTGCCCCCTGGCTTGGGATCCTCGGGACACTGGGGGAAGGGGATATGGACCACCACAAAATGAGCATTGGATCCAGCCCCAGAAATCGTCAGTGCCACCCCCAGTACATCAGGCACCCTATGCGGCTCTAGCTCCGAAGAGACAATTCCCTTTGCTGACAGAGGAGGAGCAATATTGCCCACAGTGACGGAGCCCGAGCACCCACGAGCAGGCTAGGTTGGCAGACCCTTTCCTGCAGATTAAAGTAATGGACATGGAAGTATCCTTTTTAGTGGATACAGGAGCCAGATTTTCAAAACTCACTGGCACTGAATTTCAAGATAAAACATCATCCTCTAGCGTCCAGCTGATAGGGTTCTCAGGTACACCAGAAAATCTGCCGTTTTCTACACCACTAGTCACTTCTGTGGCGGGACAGACTTTTACACATCAATACATTTTGTCAGCCAGGTGCCCTACCAATCTCTTGGGCAGAGACCTGTTGGTCAAGTGCGGAGCATCGATCCTTTGTGGACCCAGCGGAATAGAGGTCACCTTTCCAAATGGATATTCTATGAACTGTTCATTAACTACACTGCATTCCAGTTCTCAGATGTTGTTGGCGGCAGCTGGAGGATCCGCGTCTGAGGGACAATGGGCTGACATTTACTGGGGGCTGTTGGAACCAGAGGACACACGGAAGGGGGGGACTGCTAAAGCTTTATAATCAATAGAAGCCGTGGATCCAGACGTTACACCCGTATACCCCTCCCTCGGATCCCCCCCATATGACCCTCTTTTACGATAGGGATGGGGATGAAATGTATCAGCATGCCTTTTATGAAGAGGTAGAGGGCATGCTATGGGAAATTAATTCGGACTACATAGTGGTAGGAAAGGAGGGAGTGGCCGCTGCGGTGGCACTGACATCTGAACAGCTGGAATGGTATGAGATGGCAGGTGAGGCCATTCCTCATGTCACCCTTGCAATTGGCACTACTCATCAGGTAAAAGATTTGGGACCGATGTGTCGGAACTTGAAGTCCCTAAGGGACTGGTCTGACACCCAAATACCGACAGTGCAGTTCTCCTCATCTGGTCAGGCATACAGAATTTTGTCTCCAACATATGATCAAGTCCTCCTTGAGCATAGACAGATTGAACGCTTTCATGGTAGAGAGAAGATGGATCACCCCGACTCGGCCCCTATGCTAGATTCTCTCCCTGAGAACCTGTGGTCAGTGGGACCAGCAGATGTGGGTTTTTGTCAGCAGGTTGATCCCATAACCTTCGAACTGTCAGATTACACCCCTATTTGGCAGATGCAGTATCCCCACAAACCTGAAGCTGAGGAAGGTTTGGCAGAGACCATTGATGGCCTTATATATTCAGGGGTGTTGGAACATTCGCGTTCTAGTTGGAATACACCCATTTTACCTGTTCCTAAACAAGACACGGGCAAATATCGGATGGCCCATGACTTAAGGCGCATCAATGGTATTGTGAGAACACCCACAGTTCCAGTACCAAACCCATATACTGCCATGACTGCTTTAACCCCCAACCACAAGTGGTTCTCTTGCATAGATTTAGCGAATGCTTTCTTTTGCTTGCCGCTGGCAGAACCATGAAGAGATATTTTCGTTTTTGGGTTTGTCAGGTTATAGTAGGCAGTTTATCCCATCGTATGGTGAGTTGACACATCCACTGCGAACTTTGGTGAATGAGCAGGGGATGAGGAATCTGGGAGCTACACTTGATTGGACTGCACAGGCTGAGATGAGTTTTATTCTATTGAAGCAAGCTCTTACAACAGCTACAGATTTGGCGATTCCAAATTATAAACTACCTTTCTTTTTGGATGTTTCTGAAAAAGCACACACAATTGATGGTGTTCTTTTTCAGAAAAAAGGGGGTGGAAGATGTGTGCTCATGTATGTGAGTATCACACTAGACCCAACGGAAGACAGACACCCACCATGTACGAGACATGCAGCGGGAGTAGCAAAGATTCTACAAAAGGTGGCACACATCGTAATGGGACATGGCCTGACGGTATTAACAACACATAGCATTGTAGCATTTGTGAGCTCAACAGCATTTACAATGACTTCACTAAGGCAGACGAGACTAGAAAAGATCCTGAATGCTCCAAATGTTACGTTTACCCATGAAGGCATTAACATGGCAGACAATATGGGAGAGGGAGAACCACACTGTTGTGAGAAGAGGGTAGTGAAGGATATTAAAATAAGACCTGACTTACAGGCTACACCCTTAAGAGAACCAGATGAAACCTTGTTTACAGATGGGTGTTGTTACAGGCACCCCACAGATGGATTGAAAGCTGCCTATGCGGTGGTACGAAAAACTACAGGAGGATTTGAAGAAATCATTACAGGGACAGTGAGAGGAAAGGAGTCAGCACAACTCGCAGAACTACAGGGAATGATAGCAGCATTAGAATGGGCAGAAGGGAAGGAGATCAATATATATACAGACTCGGCATATGTGGTAGGGACAATACAGGTTGAACTTAGTCAATGGATTAGAAGTGGGTTTTTAACAGCAGCAATGACCCCAATTAAACACGAGAAGGATGTTAGGAAACTGGCTGAGGCCCTCCTGAAACCAAGGGCATTAGCAGTTCTTAAATGTAAAGGACATGATAGAACAGATACGATGGTGGCTCGGGGAAATCAGGAAGCGGACATGGCCGCTAAAAGGGCAGCAGGATACGGCCCTCAGTTTATTATGATACAGGCAGACAGAACAGCACATGACTTATTACCACCGTGTAGGGTAGAAGTAATAGTACAGGAACAAGCAAAGGCATCACCTCAGGAAAGGATGGTATGGGAGGAAAGGGGGGAAACCAAGGATCAAGGACTATGGAGATCGATAGACGGGAGGCCAGTTTTACCATCTGGACTCATGAAACCCCTCCTCGAGGAGGCGCATGGTCTAACACATTGTGGAAAGAAGCAGATGATAAGGTACTTGATACATTGGTGGCACCCCTTCCTGCCGGCGATGGTGGAGAACCATATTAAAGAGTGTGAGGTATGTATAGCTTTCAATGTAAAGGCGACTGTAAAGCCACATGAAGGTCAGTTCCCGCTACCTAAGTTACCAGGGCAGGAAATCGTACTTGATTATACGGACATGATTGAGAGGGTAAGTGGCTATCGATACCTCTTAGTAGCAGTAGATGTGTTCACAGGGTGGCCGGAGGCAATCCCTGCCAAAAGAGAAGATGCAAGGACGGTATGTAAATTCCTGATCAACCAGTATATTCCGAAACACGGATTTCCTAGAAAAATTAGGTCCGATAATGGAAGTCATTTTAAGAATAATGATCTACAGGAGGTAGAAGCAATGTTGGGATTGAAACATGCCTTTGGAACGGTGTACCATCCGCAATCCCAAGGGAAAGTGGAGAGGATGAACCAAACAATAAAAAGTAAGATCGGGAATGTACAGGCACGGACCAAACTAAATTGGGTGGATGCGTTGCCCCTGGCATTAATGTCAATAAGGAGTTCGGTAAGTTCTGTGACAGGATTTACTCCATATGAACTACAAACAGGGCACCAGTTTCCAAGACCGGGAGCCGGAATTCAGACTACGAAGAATGAGGTAAGCTCAATGGGATGCAAGCTTTATTATGAAAAACTAACGGCTCTGGTGTCAGATTTTTCACAACAGGTCACAAGTCCCAACAGAGAAGGGGAAACACCGATACCTTCAGTCGCGGAGTGGGTTCTGCTAAAGCTCATCAAAAGAAAGTGGTCGGAGCCCAGATGGACAGGACCGTACAGAGTGGTGGAGAGGACGTCCCACGCGGTTCGACTACAAGGAAAAGGCGAGACGTGGTATCATTGGAGTCAGTGTGCAGCAATGGACCCACCGACACGGACACTGGAACAGATTCGAATGGAGGTGACTGAGAACCTGTGAAGCAACCACGGACTAAGAACACTTAACGTCCCTTTTTAAAGAGACTATTGGACTACGGTGACTGTGTATCAGTGGTTGACGGCATAATCAATTTATTGGCATCAAAACAATGAAGGGAGCTGAGATGATTACTATGTGGGACTATGGGTGATGTTGTTCCTAGCCCTTGAAGCATCTGGAGAAGGAAACAACTGTACAAAGTGTTTATGATCAGCCTGGGAGGCCCAGAATGAACCGAAACAGTACTTTGCGGATTGGACTGACGTTCCTGAACACTGTGTTGGGGCCCCCACTGAACTGAAGTGTGTTCATAATGGCCAGGTTTGTGAGGTTAAGTTTAACAAGGGGTCGGAGATGCCGGTCCTTGCAAAAACTCCTGAGGTCTTGGTCCCATAAGTTAACTGGTGGTTGGTCTCATTTTCATGAGACCAAAAGGGGGACTGTTGGAATCTAGGGGTTAAAACAGTATGAAATAAATGATTAATCAATAAGTTTATTTGGACTGCATGAGTCAGGGAAAGAGGAATGTGGCTAAGTGGCTGTCACAGCATGGAGCAAAGTTGGCTGAACAAAATTGGCTGCTCCCAAATACAGGGAGAGGAAATGCATAAAACGATTTAGGAGGAATGCTCAAACTGAAGGAGGTGGTGAGTAGCACAGGAGACACAGGCCAGACCAGAACAAAGAATGGCCTGCAAGAAACAAAGGGAATGGAAAACCAGTCTAGGAGGAAGATTAAGGCATGAGGAGGTGTTAAAGAGAACAGCAGAAATTGGCCAGACAAGAACAGAATGGTGATTAGAAATATCTGGGGATGAATTAATTTCTGATCAACACAACAGGATAGTCTGGCCTGGAGGATTAAGATGGGAGTGGTACACCCCAGATATCTGCAAAACAGGAGATGACTTGTGATAACCCTTATGCAAAAAGATCTAGCAAAGGAAGACAACTTTTGTTCTGTATGATAATGAAATCTAGCAAAGGAAGCCAACTTTTGTTCTGTATGATAATGAAATCTAGCAAAGGAAGCCAACTTTTGTTCTGTATGATAAGGTTGACCTATATAAACTGAGCCAACTAGACAATAGGGGTCAGTCTTGGGGAGTAGCTCACTGTGCAGGTGACCTATGAACTAATGAGTGACCCAGAGCTCTGTTAAGTTTTATTCTTGTGCTGTGTAATAAATTGACTGTTGAACCGAATACCTTCTCCTATCACTTCATTCAAAGAACACGCTGGACTCAGACTACACATAGACTAAATTAAGAGTAAGGTAAAGCCAGAGTCCGACACTATGCTTCACTCTGATTATTCTCATTCACTCATTAGCCTTGTCTCCAACAAGTTTATCCCTGTGGTCACCTTAGTCTTATTTAATCAGACATCCACCTCCCCCACCATAACTGCAGTTGAACAAGCTTCTTTTGTCTCCTTCCCACAGGTATGAGGAAAATAAAAGGGCAAATGGTGGGCAATGTAACTGGAGATTCAGACCAATGAAAATACAAAAACTACAAGCTCATGTTCACTGTCACATGTACTAAGGTGCAGTGAGAAAGTTTGTTTTGTGATCAGTCAGTTAGTGAACCCATTTGTAGTACAGCAAGTAAAACAGCATCGAGTTACAGAGATAGATCAGTTAGTACAGGGCAAATGCAACATCATTTTACTTGTGCAAGATTCATTTGGATTCATTAAGATATTGGAAATCTGAAATTAAATAAATAACAGTTCAAGTTGAAAACTCTTCTGAACTTTTGTCTTTAATCTGAAATGTTAACTGTTTCTCTTCTCTCAGATGCTGTCTGACCTGTTGTTTTCAGCATTTTCTGAGAGTCAAAATAACAGCGCTTCACAAGAAAAAAATAGATTGTTAATTTCAGACATTCTTTGTAACTTGTAATATATAAATAAGTGCACTTTTAGGGAACCCAGTGAGGCAGGGAGCTCCAGACTTTAAATCCAGCATTTATCTTCAACGTCTTAGTAATTAAATCCAGATTTATAATATTAATTTGCTGATAACCCATTTTATCTATTTGTGGAAGGCATCCTTTGTGCGAAAATAGGACTTTGCCAAGGATGTTAGTTGTCATTCTGACTAATCATCACAAAATATCACAATCTGCATTGCAATGAATGACCACATCAGTAGGCTCTTATTTTTTCTGGTTCAAGGTGCAGGAGTACTTATTTACCTGATGGAGGCAGCAGATATCAATCAGCTTTCCTTCCCCGAGTCTAGCTTAATGACAAGAGGTACTTCAGGGATATTTGATGTCAGTGTTACAAAACTCAATCATGGATAATGACGGAGGAGTCTGGGATGATGACTAGTCTCCATTGATTAGTCTGGGGAACAGCTATCCAAATTAATGAGAAAAACCGGGCAGTATAACACTGTACATGGCTCTGCAACATCCTAATAAAATCACTTGATTCATGCCAAAATGCCTGTTTTGTGGAATCAGTTTAGAGGGCATTTAAAATAAATAATATTGCTGTGGATCTGTAGTCACATGAAGGCCAGATGGCCTTTTTAAGAGAACACAGCAAATTCATTTTTACCGTCTTTTTATTCCAGATGAATTTAAATTCCAACCCAGTCCTCTGGTTCAGTGGAGTAACACAACCACTGTATTTTTGCTTCTATCTTCTGAAATCATTCAAAAAATTTGCAACAAAAAAAGTTTGCTTAAGATTCTTTTTCCTGAAATCAAACATTCAGCCCATGAGTCTCCAATGACAAAAGCGCCACCTTCAGACTAAAGTTAAAAAGGAAAGTGAGCTCTAAAGTTTATGTAAACAAAAAAAAATTTAAAATAAAAATTCATTGACTTCATGGAAGATAACATTTTATATTATAACAATGTGAACTTTAAATGTTTGTCTGTTGATTTATAGGATTAGATATTACAATCCAGCACAATTACAACACACCAGATGCAGTATCACTGGCTCTCCACTCAGCTCTGGATCACCAAGAAAACTGCAACTCAAACATATGGTTGCTCTTAATCAACTGCAGCTTGGCCTTCAATACCATTATTCCCTCAGTGCTGGTGAAGAAGCTTCAGACTGGGGAAGTCACGTGATGGAGTAGTGGCCGGTCAGGTTGAACCAGCCCTCTCCAGAAAAAAGGAAAAAAAGTTTGGAAAAGATAAGGCTCAACGAAAACAAAACTCAAGAAATAGAAGATAAAGTTACAGAGAGGAACAAGAAAATGGCACCCAAGAAAGAGAAAGTAAGAACAATGGGAAAAAAAGAAAAATCACTGAAGAAAGAAGAAGTTGCATGAAGGAGCGAGGAGCTACAGTGGTGAAGAGCAGCTGATCTCAGAGGTTGGTGAGTGCCCTGCAAAGTCGCAACCTCCCGACCGGTGGACTCCAAAAATGGCTCTCGGAGCCAAACAAAAGTGTGCAGCTGAGGGAAGCCCGGCATCAGGGCGCTCAGCTGGAGGATAAAAACAATGGAGAGAAAAGGAGCGAGGAGCCGGACGAGGGAGAACGACAGCAGGGTGACCGACAACAAGAGGATCAACAGCAGGAGGCCAGACAGACAGACCACGAAATGAAGACCAACAGCAAGAGGAGGCCAAAGACATAGAAGTAATTCATCAAGAAAAACAGAAGAGACACAGATACAAAGAAGAGAAGAAGACACAAACACAGGTACAGATACAGAAGAGGAAGACCAAGATCTTCACAGGGAAATAGAAGGTAAAACAGAAGGACAGAATATTGATAAAGCCTTTTTTGAAGAACAAATGAGATCATTAAAAGAATGGTTATCATTAGAATTTAGTGCAATTAAAAGAAAAATGAAAAGAGCAAACAACAAAATGCAAAGTTTAGAACTGGTCATGACAGAAATAGGGAAAAGAGTAGAAAATGTGGAGGAGTGGGAAACGCTGTAGAATTGGAAATGATTTAATAGAAAAATTGGAAGAAAGTGACAAAAAAATTAAAGAGACACAAGAGTCGTTATCTCAGAAAATTGATATTTTGGAAAACTATAGTAGGCGAAACAACAATAATAGTGGGCCTGAAGGAGGATGAAGAAGGCGCAGACATTTTTTTAAAACTTTATTTATTCGTTCAAAAAACAAATAATATATGACATATGCAGCAGTTGAACATAAACATTTTTTTAAAAATATAGAGATAAAGAGAAAAAAGGACCCCCCCCTCAGCTAACTCTCCTAAGGAGAGCCATAAAAAAAAATTAAAGAAAAAGTTAAAAATACATATTGAAATCTAGTCAATATAAATTGAAATGTAAATATTCTGAGTATAACAACCATTTATTAATAAAAAATTATAATTATCATGTAAAACACGTAATTTTTTCCATTATTAAACAATATTTCATCTCATCATGCCATCTATTAATATCAATCATATTTGTATCTTTCCACGTACTAGCAATACATTTTTTCGCTATGGATAAAGCTAAATATACAAAAGCAAGCTGAAACTTATCTAATCCCAAACCTTTCAGAGGTTGCAAACTACCCAATAAAAATACAGTTGGATCTAAAACTATTTTAATCTTATACAGGTATTCTAAAAACAATTGAATTTTCTTCCAAAAAGATTGTATATGTATACATAACCAAACAGCATGAAAAAAAAGTTCCAACCGTATCACCACATCTAAAACACAAATCAGATTCATTAAAACCATATTTTTTTAATTTTTCAGGTGTCAAATATAATTAATGTAAAAAATTGTAATTACATGCATTTATCAATCTAGTTACACTATCATAACAGATATCTAACCAATCATCTTCAGAAAAAATAAAACCAATATCTGCTTCCCATTTAATTTTAGATCTATCCCAACCCTTTTTATCCATAAGGCGCAGACATGAAAGAATTTATAAAAGGATGGATCCCGAAGGTTTTGGGACGACAGAGTTACATGAAGAAATGGGAATAGAAAGGGCACATACTGAAACCCATCAAAAACCAAGGTCCATCTTAGTATATACTGGAGCAGGCAAGGAACAAAGTTAGAGAAGATAATAAGCCGTTGGAATATAAGTGACAAAAAATATTTTTTTACACAAACACAAGTTTTGAACTCAAAGAAAAGGAAGGAATTTAATACAGTGAAAAAGATTTTAAGGAAAAAAGGTTATAAATTTATGTTAAGACATCCAGCCGTACTTCAAATATTTATACCTGTGGAGCAAAACAGACTGTTCTCAGATCTGGAAGAAGCACAAGAATTCGCAGAGCATTTGCAGGACAGAAGATGAGATTTAACAAGAAAAAGTATGTATAAAGATGTAAAAATAATGTATATGTAAAGAACTAAAGATGGAAAAGAGAAAGGAAGGAAGGAAGGGGAAAAAGACAGCTTTGTTATATGTATATATCTGGGCGGGGCTGGGGGTGTGGAGAGAATAACCGTCACTGCGAAATCAGTTGACGCTTGCGAGCAAGATTGCAAACCAAATGGAATGGGGAGTTGTGGTTGCCCGGCAAGGGATAAGGGGCAACTCAGAGAGGGGGGGGGGTGCATTTGAGTGTTATTGGGTGTGGGAATTGTTGGAGTATTTTATGTTTTAAATGTGTTGTCATACATAGAGTTCAAAAAGGGAAAACTGAGAGATGAAAATGGGGAAAAGGGGGATTGAGGTGGCGAGGAGGCGGAAAAGAGGAGTAAACAGACTATGAGATGGCCATGTTGAAATATACAAATATAAAAATTAATGGAATACATAACCAAATTAAAAGGAAGAGGCTACTAAATTTACTGAAAAAAGAAAAAAATAGATATAACATTTGTGCAGGAAACACATCTAACTAAAGTGGAACATAACAAATTGAAGAGAGACTGGGTAGGACACGTAGCGGCAGCATCATATAATTCAAAAGCTAGAGGTGTAGCCATATTAATGAACAAAAATGTACCAATCAAGATAGAGGAGGAAATAATAGATCCAGCAGGGAGGTATGTAATGATAAAGTATCAGATATACTCAGAATTTTGGAATTTGCTCAATATATATGCACCTAATGATGAGGATCAAAAGTTTATGCAGGATTTTTTTTTGAAGATTGCAGACACACAAAATTTATTGATATGAGGGGATTTTAACCTTAATTTGGATCCACTGTGGGATAAAACTGGACAAAAGACAAGAAAAAAGAATAAAATAGCCAAATATATGGTTAAATCAATGCTGGAAATGAAACATGGATATATGGAGGAGACAGCACCCAAAAGAGAAGGAATATTCATATTATTTGAGTAGGCATAAAACATACTCGAGGATTGATATGTTTTTGTTGTTGGCCCATATTCAAGGAAGAGTTAGGAAAAATGAGTATAAAGCTCGACTACTTTCAGATCATTCACCCCTGTTATTAGCATTAAAACTGGAGGACATCCCACCAAGGACATATAGATGGAGGTTAAACTCCAGGCTACATTAAAGGCAGAAATTTTGAGAGTTTATTGAACACCAAATTAAAACATATTTTGAAATAAACACAGAATCATTGAAAGATAAATTTAAACTATGGGACGCAATGAAAGCTTACATTAGAGGACAGATAATAAGTTATATTGAAAAAGGATTACAATTGGGAAATAGAGCAGCTGGAAAGGGAGATAGCATGTATAGAAAAGGAACTAGTGAAGAGGGACGATATAAAGAAAACGAGAGAACTGATGGACAAAAAAATAAAATACGAAACATTACAAACGTACAAGGTGGAGAAGAACATAATGAAAATAAAGCAAAAATAGTTAAACAAGATCAAACTGGATTTATTAAGAAAAGACGAACAGCGGATAATGTCTGTCAACTTATTAATCTAATTCATGTAGCTCAAGGAAATAAGAAACCAACGGTGGCTGTTGCCTTAGATTTATTAAGAAAAGTCGAACAGCGGATAATGTCTGTCAACTTATTAATCTAATTCTTATAGCTCAAGGAAATAAGAAACCAACGGTGGCTGTTGCCTTAGACGCAAAAAAAGCATAAAGTGGTAGAGTGGAACTACTTATTTAAGGTATTACGGAAGTTCAATCTGCCAGAAAAATATATTAATTGGATTAAAGCATTATATAATGGACCACTGGCAAAGGCAGTAGTAAATGGATATGTATGGAACCAATTCAAATTAAGTACATCAACTAGGCAGGGATGTCCATTATCCCCCTCATTGTTCACCTTAGCAACAGAACCATTGGCAGAGCTGATAAAAATAGAAAACAAAAGGGATAAAAATAAAGGAGGAGTGTAAAATCAGTTTATTTGCAGATGACATCATAGTATACCTAACAGAACCAGAGATATCAATAAAAGAATTACATAAGAAATTGAAGGAATATGGAGAAATATCGGGGTACAAGGTCAATGCAAATAAAAGTGAAGTAATGCCAATGAGTAATGCAGATTATACAGAACTTAAAAAAGAATCACCATTTAAATGGCAAGCACAAGCAATCCGATACCTAGGTATCAGGTTAGACAATAACTTAAGCCACTTGTACAAACTAAGTTATCAGCCACTAATAAAGTGCAGGAAGACTGGAGGAGTCACGTGATGGAGTAGTGGCTGGACGGAGAACTCCAGCCCTCTCCAGAAAAGTCGGGAAAAACAAGAGAAAATACAAAGGCACAGAAATAAAAGTTAAAGAAAAGTGAGTATAAAGGTGGAAAGAAGATGGAGACAAAAGAAGAAAAATCAAAATCAACGGTAAGAAGAGAGGAAGAGAAGACAACGGAGGAAAAAGGTGAAGGCCTTACCTGTCCGAAGAGGCCCGCTGTGGAGAGAGGAGCCCGCTACCTCAGGTCGGTAGAAAAAGAACTACAACAATGGCTCACAGAGCCGAGTAAAAGTGCACAACCGCGCATGCACGACTCCTCGCGCTTGCGCGATGCGCATGAAAAAAAACACACCGACGGGAGGGGGGACCAGCTGGGGAGTCGATCTCCACAGCCGGCAACGACAGCTGCAGAACACCTGCAGCAAGAAGAGACCACAGAAGACAATAGAAACAAGAAAGAAGAGAAGGAAAGGGCAACAAAGAAACAACAGATGGTCAACCCAGAGGAAGAAGAGGAAGAATACAGTGAAATAGATGAAGGGAAAGGCAAGGTAAAGGATATGCTTGCTCTTGTTAGAGGATACATGGAGTCATTTAAAGAATGGCAAACACAGGAATTCAATGATTTAAGAAGAAGAAGAAACAACACAGAAGAGAAAGTGAATAAAATAGATATGACCTTAACAGAAATGGGGAAAAAAATGGACAAGATGGAAGAACGGGCAGTAGTAGCAGAAATGGAGGTAGAAGACTTAAAAAAGAAATTGGAGGAATCTAATAAAAAAACTAAAGAGACACAAGAACTACTAGCTCAAAAAATAGATATAATGGAAAATTATAACAGAAGAAATAACATAAAGATAGTGGGCCTTAAGGAAGATGAAGAAGGCAAGAATATGAGGGAGTTTATAAAAGAGTGGATCCCTAAGACCCTAGGATGTCCAGAACTACAGCAAGAAATGGAAATAGAAAGGGCACATAGAGCATTGGCCTCTAAACCACAACCACAACAAAAACCGAGATCTATTGTAGTAAAATTCCTAAGATATACTACAAGAGAAAAGGTACTGGAGAAGACAATGGAAAAAGTAAGAGAGGGCAACAAACCACTGGAGTATAAAGGGCAAAAAATCTTCATTTATCCAGATATAAGTTTTGAACTCCTAAAGAAGAGAAAAGAGTTCAATACAGCAAAGGCAATTTTATGGAAGAAAGGGTATAAATTTATACTGAAGCATCCTGCGGTATTGAAAATATTTATTCCAGGACAACAAAACAGACTGTTCTCGGATCCAGAAGAAGCACGAAAATTTGCAGAACAATTACAAAAATAGACTGAGGGATGAAGACGGGTAATGAGAGTAAAAATGATCATGATTGATATGTATGTGGGTAAAGACAAAAATAGACTGAGGGATGAAGACGGGTAATGAGGGTAAAAATGACCACGATTGATATGTATGCGGGTAAAGAGGTATAAGAGTGAATAGAGACAAGGTGCATACGTGAAAGTATCTGTAATTAGAGGAAAATATAGATAGTATAGACAAGAATTAATAAGGGAAGGTAATGGAATAGAGAGAATAAGGAGGGAATTAAAAGAGTGACCTTGGTGACATATGAAAAGTGAAATCTTTTCTGGGGGGGCTGGGTGGGGGAAAAGAGCGGTCACTGCAAAATCAGTTGACGCTTGCGAGTGGATTCGCAAATCCAAATGGAGAGGGGAGATGTGGTTGTCCGACAAGGGATAAAGGAGAACTCAGGAGGGGAAGGGGAGATTGGGGATAAAGAAGATAGAAATAGGAGAATAAGGAAAATGTTGGATGTTGTAGGAATGTTGTCTTGTAAAGAGTTGAAAATAAGAAAACAGAAATGGAAAAGGAGGAAAGGTAATGATGGAAAAACGGAAAGAGAAGATAAACAAAATATAAAATGGCTACGCTGAACTATATGACTTTAAATATTAATGGAATACATAACCAAATTAAAAGGAAGAAACTACTAAATTTGCTGAAAAAGGAAAAAATAGATATAGCATTTGTCCAAGAAACACACTTAATTGAATTGGAGCACAAGAAATTAAAGAGAGATTGGGTAGGACATGTAACAGCAGCATTGTATAATTCAAAAGCAAGAGGAGTGGCTATATTAATTAGCAAAAATGTGCCATTTAAAATAGAAGAGAAAATAATAGATCCAGCAGGGAGATATGTTATGATAAAATGTCAGATATATTCGGAGCTTTGGAATCTACTTAATATATATTCACCTAACGAAGAAGATCAAAAGTTTATGCAAGATATCTTTTTGAAGGTAGCTAATACGCAAGGGAACATACTAATAGGAGGGGATTTCAATCTGAATTTGGATCCAAATATGGATAAAACGGGGAAAAAAATTAACAGGAAGAACAAAGTAACCAAATTTATAATTAAATCAATGCAAGAAATGAAACTTGTGGACATATGGAGGAAACAAAACCCAAAAGAAAAGGAATACTCATACTACTCGACTAGACATAAAACATACTCAAGAATAGACCTATTTTTGTTATCAGCTAGTATGCAGGATAGAGTAAGAAAAACAGAATATAAAGCGAGAATGCTATCGGACCATTCACCCTTAATACTGACAGTAAAGCTAGAGGACATCCCTCCAAGAATGTATAGATGGAGATTAAACCCCATGCTACTTAAAAGACAGGATTTTAGAGAATTTATTGAAAAACAATTAAAAACGTATTTTGAAGTAAACACGGAATCAGTGGAAGAAAAGTTTATACTATGGGACGCAATGAAAGCATTCATTAGAGGGCAAATAATAAGTTATGCAACCAAGATGAAGAAGGACTATAATCAGGAAACAGAGCAGTTGGAAAGGGAAATAGTAAACATAGAAAAAAAATTAGCAATAAAGGAAGATACAACCAAAAGAAGAGAATTGGCGGATAAAAAAATAAAATATGAAACATTACAAACATATAAGGTGGAGAAGAATATAATGAAGACAAAACAGAAATATTATGAACTAGGTGAAAAAACACACAAAATCTTAGCATGGCAGCTTAAGACAGAGCAAACTAAGAAAATGGTATTGGCAACAAGGAAAAAAGACAAACAAATTACATATAATCCAAAAGAAATTAAGGAAAACTTCAGAGAATTCTATGAACAATTATACCGAACTGAAAACGAAGGGAAAGAAGGGAAAATAGATGAATTTTTGACTAAAATTGAACTACCAAAACTACAAATAGAGGAACAAAATAAATTAACAGAACCATTTGGAACAGTAGAAATACAAGAGATAATAAAAAAATTACCAAATAATAAGACACCAGAAGAGGATGGACTCCCAATAGAATTCTACAAAACATTTAAAGACCTATTAATACCGCCCCTCCTGGATGTAATCAACCAGATTGATGAGACACAAAACTTACCAGATTCATGTAAAACAGCAATAATTACAGTGATACTAAAACAAGGGAAGGATCCACTCTCACCAGCGTCATATAGACCAATATCTTTGCTAAACACAGATTATAAGATAATAGCTAAACTATTAGCAAACAGATTAGCAGAATAGGTACCGAAAATGGTAAATTTAGACCAAACTGGATTTATCAAAAAAAGACGCACAACAGACAATATTTGTAAATTTATTAACTTAATTCATGCAGTAGAAGGAAATAAAGCACCTGCAGTAGCAGTTGCTTTAGACGCAGAGAAGGCCTTCGACAGAGTAGAATGGAATTATTTGTTCAAAGTATTGCAAAAATTCAGTTTACCGGAGAAATATATTAATTGGATTAAAGCATTATATAAGGGACCGTTAGCGAAAGTGACAGTAAATGGACATGATTCAGAGCAATTTAACTTAAGCAGGTCAACGCGGCAGGGATGCCCACTATCACCATTATTGTTTGCGCTAGCTATAGAACCACTAGCAGAATCGATAAGAATAGATAATAATATAAAAGGAATAAAAATAAAAGACAGGGAATATAAAATCAGTCTATTTGCGGATGATGTGATAGTGTACTTAACAGAACCAGAACTATCAATAAAAGAACTATATAAGAAATTGAAGGAATATGGAGAAGTGTCGGGATACAAGATAAACGTAAATAAAAGTGAAGCAATGCCTATGAATAATGCGGATTTCTCAAAATTTAAGAAGGAATCCCCATTCAGATGGCAAATGCAGGCAATAAGATACCTAGGTGTACAAATAAACAAAAATCTAGGCCAATTATATAAACTCAATTACAATCCACTAATGAAAAAATTACAGGACGATTTAGAGCATTGGAAAGAGTTACCACTAACACTGATAGGAAGGATAAACTGTATTAAAATGAACATTTTTCCAAGGATACTATACTTATTTCAGGCATTGCCAATACAACTGACAGAAAAATTCTTCAAAGAGTTAAAGAAAATAATAAGGAAATTTTTATGGAGAGGGGGGAAACCGAGGATAGCACTAGATAAATTAACAGAATGGTATAAACAAGGAGGCTTACAATTGCCAAACTTCAAAAATTATTATAGAGCCGCACAATTAAGGTACCTATCAGATTTTTATCAAACAAGGGAAAAACCAGACTGGACGAGACTAGAATTAGATAAAATAGGGGAAAAGATACCTGAACACATATTATATAAATGGGACGAAAAATTGGTACAACATAGAACTTCTCCAGTATTACACCATCTCCTCAATATATGGAAGAAGATTCATGTAGAAAGAAATAAAACAAATTATCAATTACCAAAACTAATATTGACGCAAAATAAGCTACTCCCTTTTACAATAGACAACCTATCCTTTAGAAAATGGGAAAAAAAGGGATTAAAAGAATAGAAAACTGTTTTTCAGGAAGTAGATTCTTATCCTTTGAACAAATGAGAGATAGGTACAATATAACTGGAGATACAGCACTGGCATATTACCAACTGAGATCCTACTTGAAAGATAAATTAGGAAGCAATTTGAGTTTACCAGAGGGAAGTAACCTTGAATATGTGATTACAGATACAATGTTAATCAAAAGATTTATAACAAATATGTATATTAAATTGCAAGAAAAGGAGAATGAGGAAACAAATGGTAAAACTAAACAAAAATGGGAACAAGATTTAAATATAAAGATAAAAAAGGAAACATGGGAGAAATTATGTTCTGGAACGATGAGAAATACAATAAATACGAGGCTGCGTATGATACAATATAATTGGTTACACAGACTATACATTACACCGCAAAAGTTAAATAAATGGGACCCAACAGTATCTGATAGATGTTTTCGATGTAAAAAAGAAAGGGGAACAACAATTCATGCAATCTGGACATGTGAGAGAGTAGAAAAGTTTTGGGATGATCTGAATCAGATATTAAATAAAATAACAGAAAACAATATACCAAAGAATCCAGAGATCTTTCTCCTAAGTAACATAAAAAATAAAGAATTTGGAATTGACTTGGAAGATGCACAAAAAAGATTTGTTAAGATAGCCCTAGCCGTAGCAAAAAAATGTATTATGTCAACCTGGAAATTGGAAGATAATTTGAAAATACAACAATGGTATATAGAAATGAATAAATGTATTCCATTAGAAAAAATTACATATAGTTTAAGAAATAATATTGAAATATTCGAACAAGTATGGGAGCCTTACATTAAATACAATAGCGAAAACCTACCGGGAACAAACATTACCTAAGTTGATGGAAGGAGAAGAAAAGAAAAGAATGGACTCAGTAGAATTTCTGGTGTATTTTTGTTGAATGACAACATTGTCTGACTGGCTTAAAGCAACCTAGATTGTATACCTAAAATGGATGAGAGGGGAGGGGGTGGGGGGGTGGCTTGGGAGGAGGGAGGGGGGGGGGGGAGAAAAAGTCACTGTATATGTGTGAAAAAGAAAAAGTGTATATCATGGCTAACGTGATTTATGGTGTGAAAAATAAAAAAATAAATAAATAAAAAGTGCAGGAAGACTTAGAACAATGATAGGGAGGGTGAACTGCATTAAAATGAATGTGTTCCCAAGGATACAATATTTATTTCAAACGTTACCAATTCCCTTTACAGAGAAATTCTTCAATGAGCTAAAGAAAATAATAAGGAAATTCTTGTGGAAAGGAGAAAGACAGAGGGTAGAGTTAGATAAATTAACAGAGAGGTATAACCAGGGTGGCTTGCAGTTACTAAATTTTAGAAATTATTATAGAGCCACAAAATTAAGGTATTTATCATATTTTTACCAGATGAGAGAAAAACTAGACTGGACCAAGATAGAACTAGATAAAATAGGGGAGAAGGTACTGGAACATATACTTTATAAGTGGGATGAAAAGATGGTGCAATATAAAAGCTCACCAGTATTGCATCATTTACTTAATATATGGAAGATGATCCACGTAGAAAGGAAAAAAAAACAAACTACCAAATACCAAAATTGTTATTGACACAAAATCCACTAATCCCTTTTACAGTAGATAACCTTTCCTTTAGAGAATGGGAGAAAAGGAATCAAAAGAATGGAAAATTGTTTTTTGGGAAATAATTTATTCACGTTTGAACAGTTGAAGAACAAATATGGAATAACTCACGGTACAGTTTTTGCATTCCATCAACTGAAAGCTTATTTAAAGGATAAATTGGGAAACAGATTGAGACTATCAGAAGGAAGCAGCTTTGAATATGTGATTTCAGACACAATGATAATTAAAAGATTTATATCAAATATGTACATCAAGCTGAAAGGTAAGGAAAATGAGGAAATAAGCTATAAACCCAAACAAAAGAGGGAAAAGGATTTAAACATAAAGATAAAGAATGAAGCATGGGAAAAGTACTGTTCTGGAATTATGAAAAATACAATAAACACAAAGTTACGCATGATGCAGTATAATTGGTTACACAGGTTATATATCACTCCTCAAAAATTAAAAGAACGGGATTCAACATTATCAGATAGGTGTTTTCACTGTAAGAAGGAAATGGGAACAACAGTACATGCAATTTGGACATGTACAAAAGTGAATATGTTTTGGGAAGAACTAAATCAGATATTAAATAAAATCACAAAAAACATACCAAAAAATTAAGAAATCTTTCTTTTAAGTAACATAATAAATAAAGAATTAGGCCTCAAATTGGATAAAGCGCAAAAAAGATTTATTATGATAGCCTTAGCAGTAGCAAAAAAATGTGTAATGTCAACTTGGAAAATGGAAGAGAGTCTGATACATGGTACATGGAAATGAATAAATGTATTTCATTGGAAAAAAATAACATAATTTAAAAAATAAAGTCACATTGTTTGAACAAATCTGGGAACCGTACATGGAACATAACAGAGAGCTTGCTTCGGACCTCCATCCCCTAAAATGATAAGACCACAAAACTATTTGATTTAGTGTATAAAAGTAGATGACACATTTTTCTGGTTTGTTTTTCTTTTGTGTGAAGACATTGTTTTATGGTTTTATTGTATTGTATATGTTGAATATTTATTGGTTTTGGAGGGGGGTGGGAAGGGGGGAAAATGCCATTGTAAATATTTAATGAGAAACATTTGTACATATTTTGGTTATGGTTCACAGTGTGAAAAATAAAAAATTATTTAAAAAAAAGCTTCAGACTCTGGGCCTCTGCACCCCCCTCTGTAACTGGATCCTTGACTTTCTCATCGGAAGACCACAGTCAATAAGAATTGGAAACCTCTCCTCACGGATCATCAACACCAACGCACTCAAGGGTGCGTGCTTAGCCCATGGCTCTACTCATTTTACACTCATGATTGTGTGGTGGCCAGACACAGTTCCAATGCTGATGACACCACAGTTATCAGCAGAATTACAAACAACAATGAAGGAGGGAGACAGATCAGCTCGTTGAGTGGTGCCACACCAACAACCTTGCACTCAATGTTAGCGAAACCAAGGAGATGATTGTGGACTTCAGGAGGAAAGCAAGGGAACATGGCCCAGTCCTCATCGAGGGCTCCTGTAGTGGAGAGGGTCAAGAACTTCAAATTCCTGGGTGTTAACATTGGAGGTTCTATCCAGGAGCCTCTACGTCGATGCAATCATGAAGAAGGCTCGCCAGCAGCTATACTTTGTGATGAGCTTAAGGAGATTCGGTATGTCACCAAAGACACTCGAAAACCTCTAAGGTGTACCGTCGAGAGCATTCTGGCTGGTTGCATCACTGTCCGGTGAGGAGGCACCAATTCTCAGGACAAGGAAAAAACTCCAGAGGGTTGTTAACCAGACTTCACTCAATCGAGGATACCTATAAGAGGCGGTATCTTAATAAAGCAGCCTCTATCCTCAAAGACCCCCACCACCCAGGCCATGTCCTCTTCAATCTGCTACCTTTGGGAAAAAAGGTATAGGAGCCGAAAGGTGAGCACAAGGACAGCTTCTTCTGCACTGCCAACAGATTCCTGAAAAATCAATGAACCAAAGACACTGCCTTACTTTTCGTGCCCTATTATTCTTTATTATTTTAAAAAGTGGTTTACATGAATGTTTCCACTATGATGCTGCAGCAAAACATCGAATTTTGTGACTTGTTCATGACATTAAATTCTGATTCTGACGTTTCAGTATTGGTTGTTCTTGTGAGATGAAGAACCTCGTGAACTTGGATGGTTATCAAAAAGATCATAATTCAAGATCATGGTTCAGCCAATGCAAGTCATTCAGCCATTTTCATGCTCCCTGTAAGGTTGTCTGCCAGGCTTCTCCCTCTCAACAGGCAGTGTTCTCCTCCTTATGGTGCCCAGCACAATTCGTTCCTCCCTTGGATTCTGCAACCTCGTGTTCTGCTGCCCAACACAGGAATCACCAATTTGGCACAAACATAGGAACTGGATGCTTATAAAAAACCTGTTGGCTCCTCTAGCATGTTTTTAAAAACCTGTACGGAGCCATTGGTATCACGAACAATCAGTAGTGAGTCTCTGTTGCTCACTCTCCCAGGTCTGCACCAGTGGTAGCACTGCCATTACAGCAGCTCACCTTTTAATAATATTATATTCACCAAGGAAGGCCTACCATTCTTTCCTGAGAATGCATTTTTGCAAGTCGGATCACCTGGCTACGCTCCTTCTGCCTTCATATAGACAGAGCCTAAAGAGAGAGGCCCCAGAGATCAGGACAGCTAGATGCTGGTTGTAGAAGGCTGAAGAACGGTTAAGGACTTCCTTGGAGTCAGTGGATTAAGTGGTGCTCAAATACTCAACTGAGGATATGAATGAATACACTAGGGCTATCCCAGACTTTATGAAAACAGCTGTGGACTACTGTGTCCCCACCAAATCATTCAGGGTTTTCTCTAACCTAAAGCCCTGGATGAACAATGAAATCTGGCCAGGTCACAGGCATTTAAATCCAGAGATCCAGATCACTACAGAAGTACAGGCATGACCTAGGTAAAGTGGAGTTTTCGGATGAAAATGGAAACAACAAAGGTCACCCGGCATCTATGGCAGGGTCTAAATGACATAACCTGGGACAAAACCAAATCCAATGCAGTAGGTGACAGCAAAACTCAACTTCCAGATTAACTCAATGCCTTCTTTGCCCTTTTGACCACAAGATCAAGGAAGAACCAACATTGCACACCCATGTCCCCGATGATCCTCTCCTGACCATATTCAAGGATGAAGTGCAAGCTGCCATCACGAGAGTAAATCTTGAGAAAAGCATCTGGTCCAGACAGAGTCCCCAGCCCTGGCAGGGCATGGTACACATTGGTTTCAAACAGATCTCAATTGTATCGGTGCCCAAGAAGAGTGTGGTAACCTGCCTAAATGACTATCAATCAGTGGCGCTCACATCCACAATGATGAGTGTTTTGAAAGGCTGGTGTTGAAACACAGAAGCTCCTGTCTTAGCGACAATGTGAATCCATTCCAATCTGCCTACTGTAGCCACAGATCTACAGCAGATACCATCACACTGGCTCTACACAAAGCCCTTAGAACACCTGGACAGCAAAAATTCATACATCAGGGTGCTTTTTATCAACTACGGTTTGGCATTCAATACTGTCAGCAACTGATGAGATTTTGCACTACCACTAAGTGGTAATTCTGCCACTAAGTGGTAATTCTGACACTAAGTGGTAATTCTGACACTAAGTGGTAATTCTGACACTAAGTGGTAATTCTGCCACTAAGTGGTAATTCTGCCACTAAGTGGTGATTCTGCCACTAAGTGGTGATTCTGCCACTAAGTGGTGAATCTGCCTCTCCCGCAGGAAAAAGAATCTCAGGGTTGTCTATGTTGTTATGCATATACTCTGACAATAAAGCTGAACTTTGAACTTTAGTTAGGTACTTGTGGCACTGAATGTTGTGAGTGAGGAAACCAGTTTGGTAGGTCTCAAAAGGCAAGGACTCTGGACAGTTTTTGTAGAGAAGTATTTTATATCCAGAAGGCAAGTGTGGGAAATAGTAACAGATGCAACACACACACAGTTTACAGCAGATGTGGGAAAGTAACACTGGCAGTGAAACACACGTACAATAATGAACTTGGGAAAAACAGCATGGGAACAAAATACACACACAACAAATTGGTACCTACAATGATCAAGAAAAAAAAAATTACTAGATGCCCCACCACTCCTTGACTCAGTACGGGCATGGCTCTATGCTACAAGGGATACTAATTAAACACTCCCAACCCTTTTAAACAATGTACATCTTACCAAAAGTTTATCTAGCGCCCTTCCACATTTCTAGGCCAGGAGTGAAGCAGGGTGGCAAAGAGGGAGAGAAAAAACACATGGCACTTTTATAGTGCTGGAGGCTCCAGCCCAGGTTGTTTGCAAAGAAAATAGCTTGGTGCCAGGAGGGTTCACCCAATTACAATGGCCAATGGCCTGAGGCCAAGTACAGGCAGGCTGGAGAGTCCTTGATTGGCAGCTGGTGTATCCTCAAACTAGATAGGGGGGGCTGTCACATGACAGCCACAACCTTTCCCAATACACTGAATAATATTTAATATTTGGGGAAGGTCTAAGCTAGGGATCTCTGCTGTAGCAAAAGCATTAGAAATGCTGGAGGAACTCAGTGTTCATAGAAGGTAAATCAGTGATAATGTATCTGTATGCTGCATTGATGCATCCCCAATTCCTTCCATGAGGATGGTCCTACATTCTTATTTGGATAATGATTCTTCAGCCACAAGAATGTTACCTTTTGCCCATGGCAGACATGATTTAAATAGTTTTGTGGTGATTTTACCTTGTTGAATGAACCAGGAATTCAATATTTATTCATCAGTCTTACCATCCTGGAAAGAGATGGTATCACAAGAGAAACAAGCAGCAGCAATGTGGACAAGCACTGATAGATACTCTTCATATGATACACATGAATCTGCAGCACAATATTTGTACCAACTGTTGCAGTGCCATCTGGGTATACTTATCCATGGAATTCTATATGGAAACCCAAGCAAATACCAAAAAAATGTGTACATAGAAATGTCAAATTTCTTGGTGCAATTTTATTAGCTATTCACTAACTGCACCCCTCTTCATATTCTTGATGGAATACCCAGTGAGAGGTTTCAATCTTTCATCCTGCACCAGGAAGGACCTGCCACATGTAGAGTATCTCCATCTTTTCAATTGAGCAAAAATAAAACAAACAAGAGAATACCTTTTAACTCGGTTAATTTTTCCCATTTCATTGAATTTATGATTATATTATGGTGAAGTTGTATCAACGATGAGGCAGCAACATTTGGAGTATCGTGGACCACTTTGGTCACCTAGCTTCAGGAAAGTTATCACTGAGAATGAAAGAATACAGAGAAGATTTACAATGATTTTGCTGGATTTGACGAACCGAGTTACAAGAAAAGGTTAAACAGATTATAACTTCTTTCCTGGACCGTAGAAGAATGAAGGGAGATTTGATGCGATATATACAATTCCGAGGAGTAGAGATGAATACAATGCAAGCAGTTTTTTACCCCACCAAGATTAGGCGCGAGAAAAACGAGAGAACACAGGTTAAGTGTGAAAGGTGAGATGTTTAGAGGAACTTTTTACGGAAAGTTTTATTTTTGTGTTTTTTTTTTCTATAAATATCTTATCAAAATTTTCCATTTTCAACTTTAAAAAAGAAATTATATATAAATAAATAAAACATTTTCTTACAAAACACTACAATGCCCTCCTTCCCACAGTACAAATCCACACACCACCATGGCTTACAGTTGGGTTTTAAAAAAAGTCTTCATTGGGAGGTCATATTTTTAAGAATAGTAGTGCTTTTTTGTCTTTTCTGCATCTCAAGAAAATTATCTTTGGATTCAACCTTGATTTTGCCACATGTATTATATTAAATAATCTACCTAGACTACTTGAAGAATGCCTTCCTTTAACAAATCTCACCTTATCTGGATGCATTAATTTTGGTAAATACTCACCCAATCTATTGGCTAGTGCCTTTGGTAGAATTTTATAGTCTGCATTCAGAAGTGATTAGTCTGTATGATGAGTTCTTAATAGGTCTCTATCTTTCATCAGTAGCACTCTAATTATAGCCGTTGATACACCCAAGTTATCTTTGTCTCTCTCTCCTAGTTTAGGAAGTTCAACATTTGTTAAAAATTCATACTAATTCATATAGTGTTGTCTAAACATATTATTTCATTTTGATAACATGTTATAGTATCAGCTGTTGGTATTACATTGATTATTCAATGTAGGGAATACTGCAGAACAAGGAGAATCAAAGGGATGATTCCTCTACTTTAACCTGCCAAGATAACACTATGTGCCCGTTCTCCTAGTTCATAATATTTTTGTTTAGTTTTTCATCTTATTTTTCATTCAATGTTTGTAGTGTATTATATTGTAACTTTCTGTTCTCTAATATTCTATATTTTTATTGTGTTCCAGATATCTTTTTCCAATTTTGTTATATCCTTCTCTGGACTTTCTAAATCTCTTGCATATTCTCTCAAGATTTTTAGTACAACAGGTAATTTGTCCCCTTAAATAAGATTTAAGCATATCCCACATTAAAAAACTATTGTCAGTGGAAGGAAGATTGTTTTCACAAAATATTGCTGTCTCCTAATAAATCCACAAAATCCTCCCTCTTTAATAACATAGCATTCAAGTGCCACCTATATATGCTTTTCCCTTATCATAAGTTAGTAAGGTCTGATAAAAGTCTTGCCAAATACTCCGTTTTTACCACTACTTTGTAACTGGGCAGGCATTAAAAATAGGTCAATCCTTGTATGTGAATCATGTACCCTTGAACAGAACAATCTTCTCCCTTGGTAACTTTGATTTTTTAAATTTTTTTTTAATATAAATACAAACTTCACAGAAAGTCTTCCACCTCATTCTTGGTCTTGAAAAATGGCCGGATCCTTTCCGCTACTTTGACCCTCAAAGTCATGGGATATATAGTTGATTTTCAAGTTTTTAGCATGCAGTTGTCTCCACATCTTCAAATTATTTTGTTTAATCAAGGTCACGCTAAAGTCTTGAAAATAAAAGTACCTTTTCATGATCAACCTTGGGCGGGCCATTATTTTGCTAAAATAATCAGATGCTGCCTCCAGAATTATCTCCCATTCTCGGTAGCTTAAAACTCTCACCAGAACTGGTCTTGGTCTCTTCTGTGTTCAAGTGTTCGGTGAGCTTTCTCAATATGCAGTTTTTTCCCCAAATTTGTCTTCTACCAATATTTGTGGGATTCATTTTTGAAAAAAGTTCACCGGGTCTCTTCTCTTAATTCCTTCTTTTAGTTCAATAATTCGGACATTGTTCCGTCGACTAAAATTCTCCACATGGTCAATTCTGTCCAGCAGTCCTTGTTTTTCTGACTCCCCACCCCCCCCCCCACCCAACCACCCCACCAAGCCCAAGTTTTTCATGCGTTTTCATCAATTCACTCTCTACTCGACCTATTCTCTCGATTAGATCTTCAACAATCTCTTTTATTTTGGTTATTTTCTCCATTATGTCTCTCATCACCATTTCAATATTTATGAATCAGTTAATAAAATTCTCAATTTATCCAGGATGATGCTCAATTCTTGACCCGACTCCCCACTTTTACCTGGTTCTGCTGCTCCCATCGCCATTTTTGCACCACTCCCTTTCAGACTTTCACCTGCTGTTCTCGGTTGAATAGAAGCTCCTCAATCTTTGTCCTCCGCTGCCTTGGCTTCTTCGTGCTACTTTATCCATTTTTAATGAATAAAATCTTGATTTTCAAGTTTTGACTGTTTATTTAGTACTCGTCACAGAGAGCTCAACCAAAGCATGTCTGGCTAAGTCCTTTGCAGCCCCATTAGGGGAACTTTTTAATGTCGAGTGCAGTGGGGGTGTAGAAAGAAGTGCCAACTGAAGTGGTGAATGTGGGCTAGATTTTGACATTTAAGAAAAATTTGGACAGGTACATGAATGGAAGGAGTATGGAGGGTTATGGTCCAGGTATAGGTCGATGGGGACTATGGAGAATAATAGTTCAGCACAAACAACATGTGCTGAAGGGCCTGTTTCTATGGCGTAGTGTAGTGTTCTATGTATGGTTCTTTTTTTTTAAATGCAGTGAAGTGTTTCAAACTTAGAATTAAATGCTTTGACGCTGGCATCCAAATAAAATTTCTGAACAAGTTTAAGAGTTGGGTGTGCTAGAGGTATGATTTAACAGAATGCCACTTTTCTAGTTAGAGCTTATTGTTTCCTTAGTGATGGAGTTACTTTACAATTTTACAACATTCTGACTAAAGCGTCTACCTGTCGATCAACAGGTCAATTCTGTATCCAAAATTGCCAATCACACTGAATCCTATGCAATCAAACTTCCAGACTAGTCTATCGTGCGGAACTTTGTTAAAAGTCCACGTAGACAACATCCACAGCACTCATCAATCCTTTTGTCATCTCTTCCAAAACATTCAAACATGTGAAACACAATTCATCATGCACAAAGCTATGTGGAATGTCTTTAATCAGACCTTGCTTTTCCAAATCCTTCAGGAACTTTCTCACCACTGATGTTATGGCCAACAGTCTAAAGTTCCCTGGCTTATCCTTGTAATCCTTGATAAATAAAGCCACAGCATTAACAATTAGCTAAAGATAATGCAAATAATATCTTCCCTGACTTTTCACAAATGACCTATGATACACTGGATCAGTTCCCATTCATGGAAGCCCACTTACAACACAAGATCTCACGATTAAGGATTGATAGGACTTTGGCCAGGAAGTTCCCAGAGGAAATCTGGATATGAGCAGTCAATGTGGATGGCTTGTTAGGATCTTCAAATTTTTTTTAAAATACATCAAACTTGTGGAATTCCCCACCATATGAACTGCATTGCTTACCTCAGGAGTTGTCTTCTTAAAAACATCTTTCCCTTGTATAACATCACTCATCACACATTCTCTTAATATACCATACTCTTCTTCACTCAGCTGAATGGATTCCAGCAATGTGTTGCACATGTGGCATTCCCCACTGTAAAAAAAAGTTTCAACTGGATTATTTTTACATACAGAAAAGTGATTTATAGAATTAATTTTGAAACCCATCATTAATGATCATTACTCCTATTCTCCCACTTTCACTGAACATTTTATAGAAAAATTCAGTTTCCAAAAAGAAATGCTGCAAGACTGGGTTATTTTACACTATATACACATTACTTTCAGTGATCTTCACAGGATTATTTATCCCAATTGTCCTCTTATGCCCATGCTCTACTGAAAGCATTGAATTCATACTGGGCTAAACTTCTTTGAACAGTCACCCTTTGAAAACCCACCTAATTGGCCCAATCCTCATGCACAAGGTATCAGATATTTCAACTTATTATCAGGAATAAAAATTGGGCTGGGGCATTACAAAATAATGTATTACAGTTTCCTAATTATATACGTATTTAACAGTAGATCTATTCAAAGAAATAAACCCATCCTTATTTAGAGGTTGTTAATTAAATAAAAACACACACCAAGGAATTTGAATATCTTTCATTTGCAATGACATACATACCTGTGTACAATGGTTATTTGGTGTCCTTCCCATTTCTTACCAGGAAGGCTGAAATTAAAGTACAAAATGTCATACATAAAATAAACATTTAACTTGTAGATTGTTATTATAAAAAAAATTCTTCCAAAGGCATTGGCTGCATTTTTTTTTAAACCCTATGCTCAAATTCCAGCAACTCATGAGGATGCACTGAAGTGATCATTAACAACTTAAGTGTTTCAGAAGATACAGGAGCCAAGACTTACTTTGGCTGAACAAATTAAGAGATTCTTGCACCATATCTCGGGACTGCCCTCCACTGCACATTAATAGCTCAATATGGAGAGAGTAGTGAGCTCCAAGTTCCCTGAAGTCCTCCAAGTAATGCTGGATGCAAATCATCTCCTCACCTATCACTTAGTACTATCGTACATGATCAGATACCTGCACAACTAAAACAAATGTTCCGACATCAAAAGAAAAACCAACAGATACTTTACTTACAAGAGTAATAATTAAACATATAGATTATTTGCATGAAATACCTGTTTAAGCAAATAAGAATAAGATTAAGAATAAAAATCAAGCAAACATCATTTACTGGTGCAAATTTATCAAAGAATGTGACCACTAAAGAGTAAACAGAACTGACTGCAACTCAGGAGACTCCCTGTGCAATGACCATAGCGCATTCATAAAGGATGAATCACCCACCACACACTCTTCATTTATGTGGATCAATGAATTTAGAATGATCAACTCAACTGTTCAAAAGACCAGAATCAGTCCATTTTTACCTCTCAAACCATGACTGGATACTGTCCATCAGACTTTCCCCAGGATATAGCTGATTGTCTCTCAGATAAGAAAGGATGGTCATCATCTTATTTTCATACTGTTCATCACAAGATGATTTACCACAATCAAAAAATGCTCGTAATGTATCTTCATTTGGTGTTAAATTTCTGCTTTCCATCTCTTTAAGCAACTTCCAAGCAGTTTCTACTTTGTGTTGAAGTGCAGAAATAATAACATCACCGTAATTTCTCGGTGAAGGGTTAATCATTTTTTTGATTGAATCCAAAAATGCCATAGCCTCCTTCCAACGATCAGTCTTGCTAAAACCACTGATGAACAGACTGTAAGCCCCAGTATCCAAAGTTTCAAATTTGGTTTTCATAATAGCATACAAATCAAGCACCTCATTTAGATGATGCCCTTGAACACACAGTGCTAAGTACTTCAAAAGGAGTTCATATCGAAGAGTACCAGTTTCCATAGTTTCAAAAACTAAAAGTGATTTAGCCACGTCGATATCTCCATGACTAAATAGCAGTTTTTCCATCATGCTTACTTCAAAACGAGTCTGGTTGTGTGCTTCGGCTTTTATTTTTTTCCATTCACCGACACTCAAAGGTTTGGTTGGAACTGGCGATTTTGCAACGTTTGCTACCTTTGGAACATCAATCAGTTTGTTGCCAAGTTTGATTTTTTCTAACTCGGCCCTTTTCCTGGCAGCCCCTGCAGTGAATAAAGAGAGCGAAGTGCCAGGCGCAGCCCTGCGAGCAACTCTTGGTTGCGCTGGACTTGGCGAATTCCTCTTGGTGCTGCCACCGGGTCGACGCACGTCCAACATGAAAAACTTCGACGAGGGGCAGGACCGTGGAACAACAGCACGCAGGAGAGGCCCTGCGGTTTTCGCCACAGAAGTGAGTGGACATCTTAAGCGGGGAACGAAACCCCTTGAAGGCCCTGAGAGCATGTTGTTAAGCACGCCTCGTTCTACTCTAATTCTCACAAAAGGGGCCGGGTCAAAACCACGCTCTCCCAAGCGAGACCGTGTAATTCACACGGAGCCGCTGCTGCCATCGGACAACTGGTCGTGGGGATTCCCAACCCACCCCGGCCGATCCATTCACCACGTGAACTCCAACTCCCGATCACCTCCAGCGCTCTGCCCCCCCCCTCCTGATGACGACAGCGGGTCGCCGGCAGCGCATTGGCTGTCTGGCGGTGACGTTGTGGAGGGGGGGAGGTCAAGGGTGAGCGTGGAAGACCGTGGACGTGATGGAGGGCGATTCGGGTAACAGCGGTGCAGAGGCAGCCAGGGACTGGAAACAGACGTTAAAGGCTCGGTTGGGGGTCGTGGCTTCTCAGGAACGTACGTGGCTGCCCTGAGTGAACACTCTCCCTTGTCCACTGATCTCCCCGGCGACCCATTGCGCGGAAAACAAGTGAAAGGCGAAGTCATTATTTTTTGATTATATTGAGTTGTGTTAATTAATGATACTGCCTGATTTTTAAAATAATATTTCTATAAAATGTAAAACCAAATACGGGAAATGTGATTTCGCTAATCATTTAAATCCTGGATAGGATAAGAAACAGCTCCCTGTGTTTATTTTTCTATCTTTGGAAGAGATAGAAAAACAAACCAAAATGTATACCAATAACCTTGAATAAAATCTGGAATGTGTACTGTAATCACACGTGAATTGTTTCATTACTAATTTAAAACTGGAACACGGGCAAATAAAGAGGGAAGGGGGGTTGGGGGGGGAAGAAATGTCTTGGTCCCATACATTATGAAGGGCACTGTAATTGCTTGCCTTTTGCTCCTGAGCTACTGAAACCCTCATGTTTGTGTCACTTCCAGACCTACTGAAAAATGTCTTCTAATGGGTCTCATCATTCTTCATTTTACATCTGTATAATGAGCTCCTTGCATACCACCCAGAACTAAGCCAAGTTTCCACATTATCTTTCCATTCTTTTTTTAAAATTTTTTTAATTTTTCACACCATAAGCCACATTAACCATGATACATACTTTTTCCTTTTCAAATATATACAGTGTTATCTTTCCATTCTTAATGAAACTGACAAGTGATTGTTTTTCCTTGCCTTATTTCCACCTTTATTTGCCATAATCTCACCAAACTTTCTATAAGATGAAGGATCTCAACAGAAAATATCAATGAATTGATCTGCTGTGTTCCTCCAGCAGCTTGGTTTTTTTCCCCCTCCAGATTCAACCTCTTGTGTCTGTGGTGCCTCCTCTTTGTTCCTCTAACTGCAGTCAGGTCTTCATTGGTTTTTCATTTTCCTCCACCATTACAAATTGTATCTTTGACAAGTTATGCCTCCCTCTCATTTTCTTTCCCTTACTCCTTTGAGACATTTATGCCCTAAACATTCACCTTTTCACCTTCAATGGATCTGAGCTGCAGGGTGCCTAATCTACAAAATGCATGTTTTAACACCTACAACCTTTGCCATCAGGAAGGACAAGGGTAGTAGATAGATGGGAATATTGCCACCTGCAAGTTACATCCCAACTTGGAAGATGTGTGACGGTTCCTTCGTCATCACTATATTTAAATCCAGGAACTTCTTATCCAGCAACATGTGAGAGGAATTTTACCAAAGAGACTCCTTTGTTCCAGGAGTTGGACTACCAACAATCTCTACATTAATAATGAGCAATAAATGCTGGCCTTACTAGTAGCTCTGTATACTGTAAATTAGTAAATATTAAGGATAGCTAAAATTTATTTCAATGGTGCTGGATTTTTGTTCCTTGTGTCTCTAAGGGTTAGAATTTGACATCTATTCAAGGCACTATAAAATGGCAAGTTGCATAATTTCAGATTTATTATATCTCAATATTTTTTACCATGGTTACTTGGCAAAAGAAGTCATTTGACTTGATTCTTCCAAATTCTCTTTTGGTTTTGGAGAAGAGTGGAATTTTGAGAAAGGTGAGGATTTGCTCTGAAGAATAGAGTTAATGAGTGTTTGCTTTAAGATATCTAACAGTTGATATTTAACTTGTAAATGATTAATATACACAAACCAAAATTTACTTATAATGGTTTTATTTGTTTCAATAAAATAGCTAAAAGGACAGACCAAGAACTAAAGGATAATGAGATGGATCTATTTACAAAATATTATGTTGAATGGAGAGGAGACAAGAAAAAGAACAATTTATCTTACAGAAGCATCCCAAGATTTTATTACAGGGTAGGTACTTTCTTTTTACACTTTGCAAATAAAAACACTGTTTTCACTGCAGATTGAAATATTTTTTTCCTCATATCTGATTAGTTTAAGAAACCTTTTTTCTCAGAAATGTTGGTTCATGTTTTACTGTAATTAGAGCAATGTCTGCTTTGACTTTTTAATCGCTCTTTTTGCTTTAAAGCTGATATCCTTAATTTCTTTATGGTGATTGTTTTTCTTCCAATGCTGTATAAGCTTCCAGCAGAAGATGAAATTTTGTTGCAGAAATTAAGAGAAGAATCCAGAGCAGTATTTCTTCAGAGAAAGAGTAGAGAATTGTTAGATAATGAAGAGCTACAGGTAAGACAAACTTTTAATTTTAAAATTGCATTCTGGAATTGCATTATCACGGAATGATGATGCTATCATTGGAAAATGAACAATGAATAGCCTTTTTGAACCAGAGCAGCCTGTCAACGTCATTGTTGTTGGGTAGGAGATTCCTGAACCTATCTGTGTAAATGGAAGAACAGCAGTGTATTTGCAAGTTTTGTGGGTATGTGACTTTGAATGGATCTCATAGGTGATAGTGTTCCCTTGGATCTGCTGCCTTTGTCTTCAATTGGTGATAAAACACATGGGATTGTAGACTAGATAGGTCACTGTAATGCATTTTGTAAATTTCATATACTGCAGCCACATTGTAAAGGGAAATAAAATTTAATGTGGCAGATGGAAGATCAATTAAATGGGTTGTTTTGTTTTGAATAATGTTATGCTTCTTGATTGTTGGAATTGAATTCATCTAGGCAAGTGGAGTGATATCCAAGATGGTGCCTTGTAGGTGATGGAAAGGCAATGGAGTACCAGGATGTTATTCCCTCTCTGCTAGAAACTCCGCCTCTGATCTTTTTAGCTATGGTATTTGGAGGCTTCTTCAGTTGAGATTTCAGGTCAATGGTGAGTCCCAAGATTATGGTGGAAGACAATGGTAATGCTGTTGACAGTCAAAGAAGATGGTTAGACTCTTACTTGTTAGAGGCTGTCAGCCACAATGCAAATATAAGGTTGCAATTATCAGCTTGTTCCTGCCTGAATGTTGTCCAAATCTTGTGTAGAAGCATGGAATACTTCAATTTGTTTGAAGAGTCGATGAATGGAATTGAATACAGGTCACATCAGAATTATGGGGGTGGGAGTTGTAGTCCTAGGAAACAATCTGTGTCACTAATATGAAGCCAGAACATATGTTCATGTGTAAAGAAACACATTGTTTCACACAAAACCTGTGAGAATTTTGGCCTTTGTTGGAGTACAGAATGATAAGGGGGGAACCTCATCAAGGTATTTATAATGTTGAAAGACCTGGACAGAGTAGATGTGGCAAGGATTTTCCCATAGTAGGGGATTCTTGGACAGAGGATATAACTTCAGGATATAAGGGCCTCAATTTAAAACAGATGCAGAAAAATTTCTTTAGTTAGAGGGTTGTAAGTCTGTGGAACATGTTGCCACAGGCAGCTGTGGAAGTCAGATAGTTGGGTGTATTTAATGCAGAGACTTACAAGTATTTTATTAGTCAGGGCATCAAGGGTAACGGAGAGAAAGCAGGGAACTGGGCCTGAGTGGGTGGATGGATCAGCTCATGATTAGAATGGTGGAGCAGACTCAATGGGCCAATGGACTTCTTCCTATATCTTGTGATCTTGTGAAGAGCAGAATTAATTCTGTATCCCAAAATTTAGGAAAGTGCTTTGTGAATTCTATAAGGGTGAATATCCCTTGCCTGAATGGACGTTACATGAGTTCATCTGTGGGGTGAAGTCCTCAGCAAATCTCCCTAGGTCTGACCTTGTAGCGAAGCATCTAAAGATAATTAGACCTTGAGGAACCCTGCAGGTATGCAGCATAAATGAATTCAGGTTTAATCTTGCACTTGTGTTGAGAACTTGCACTTCAGTGGTTAGATGGATGGAGATTGGTGGGGACTTTTGGAAAAAAAATCAAACACTGCATAGTAGGTTCATATCCTTCCTGATGAAAATCATGCATAAAACTGCTCAGTCATATTGAAAAATTACAAAATTTGCTGGTGATGCTCCACAGGGATGGGAATTGGTGCCGCTTATTTTTATGTTGTTCAGTAAAATTCCCGTTATCTGGAATTCAAGCAACTGGCAAAAAATTATTGGAAAATAAATAGGTAAAAAATATGGAAGTTTAAAGTTTGCATCCCCCAGCTGTTAGTTCTTCAATTATGCCACACGCCATGTCAAGCAACCGGCAAATACACTTATCTGGCATATACAATCCCCATAGGTGCTGGGTACCAGGGGTTTTACTGTATATTAGTGATTTAGATAATGGAATGAATGGTTTTGTGGCCATGTTTCCAGATGATATGAAGGTAGGAGGAGGAGCAGATAGTGTTGAGGAATCAGGGAGGCTGCAGAAGGAGAATGGACAGAGAAGTGGCAAATTAAATACAATATTGGAAAGAGTATAGTCATGCACTTTGGTACAAAAAAAATAAATGGGCAGACTTTTTTTAAATGAGGAGAAAATTGAAAATTCCCAGATGCAAAGGTACCTGGGAATCCTTGTGCAGAATAACCTGAAGGTAAACTTGCTTGTTGAGTCTGTACTGAAGAAGGCAAATGCAATGCTGCCATTCATTTCAAGAGGAATAGAATATAAGAGCAGGGATGTGATGTTATAAGGCACTGGTGAGATATCACATGGAGTATTGTGAATAGTTTTGGGCTCCTCACTTAAGAAAGGATATGCTAATGTTATAGAGGGTTCAGAAGAGGTTTGTAAGGATGATTCCAAGAATGAAAACTTCATCATATGAGGAATATTTGATGGCTCTTGGCCCATACTGTTCCAAACTATTGGAATTTTGGAGAATGAGGGAGGCTCTCATTGAAACATTTCGAATGTTGGAGACCATGGACGGAGTAGATATAGAAAGGTTGTTTGCCATGGTGGGTGTAGCGCAAATAAAAAGCTCTCATGACTGGAAGGAGAACACATGCTTTCAGTGGGCTGATATCGCCTCCAACCGTGCATCTTGGCGCCTCACAGTTCGGCGGGCAGCAACCTCCTTTGAAGAAGACCGCAGAGCCCACCTCACTGACAAAAGACAAAGGAGGAAACACCCAACCCCAACCAACCAATTATGATTACAGTAGTTTGTAGAGGTATTGTTGCATGTCAGAATTTAGTTTGGATTGGCAGCTCAACTTGAAGTCCAATGCCAAATGTATATTCCAGGTTCCTTAATGAACACTTAGTCTGATATAATCAAGTGATTTTGTTTCATGTAATTTAATTTTGTTTGGTAGAATCTATGGTTCCTCCTAGACAAACATCAAACTCCTCCTTTGATAGGAGAGGAAGCAATGATAAATTATGAAAACTTTCTGGAGGTCAAAGAAAAGGCGGGGCAAAAATGCAAGTAAGTGTCTTCTACAAATCCTTTCAGAGAAAACTAACAAGGAGTTCCAGGTATTTTGATAGTACCATTTTCTTACATACAGACTGTTTCATGTTTAAAATAAATGTTAAATTTAAACTTCTTTATTTCTCATGAACAATATCTTAGATCACGATAATTCTCAGTTGAGTAAAGTTACTAAATCTGCATAGTAGAAAGCTCTCAAAGCAGTGGTGCCTTGATTAGTGTGTGCACTATTTCAAAGTTTCAGTGCAATTCATTTGGAGAATTGTGTTGCGTCATCATGTACAATTAAAATGGAAGCATAACTATAGCAAGCCAATTTTATTGTATTTACCATTGTATAATGAATGGAATTACTCATATTTCTCAAATGTGAAATAATAACTATCTGCTGCACTTGTTAGAAACAAAAGTGCACTTTTTTTCTCAAGTCTAGCAATGTTTATCTCACTAAAGAATATACTTTAACTGTTGATCCTATGGCAGTTTAAATTTGTGTTTATAATTATTGTTCTCATATTGCATTTTAATAATGTCCAACAGACAATTCTTTGCAGCTAAGATATTTGCAAAACTCTTGAACAATGACCCATATGGAAGGATTTCCATAATGCAGTTCTTCAACTATGTCATGCGAAAAGGTAGTAATATTGTATTACAAACTGTTTGATCACATTTATCACTATTTTTTTAGCTGAATATTTGTTTATGTATAAGAAACTATGTAAACAAATCTTTCCATTTTAGTTTGGCTGCATCAGACAAGAATAGGTCTCAGTTTGTATGACGTAGCAGGTCAAGGATATCTTCGTGAATCTGTAAGTTTCCTAGCTTGTGTTGCAGTTAATTTAACACTATTCTCATGTTTCATTCTATGAAATGTTAATGCCATACTAAATTATGCCAACAGGATTTGGAGAATTACATTTTGGAACTGATTCCCACTTTACCACAGCTTGATGGCTTAGAGAAGTCCTTCTATTCATTTTACGTTTGCACTGCTGTTAGAAAATTTTTCTTCTTCCTTGACCCTCTCAGAACAGGCAAGTTAACATTTTGCATTTTGTTTCATGCTACTTTATTTACAATCATTGTATTGAAATATTTTTGTACTTTAGAGTACCCAATGTAGGTTATTTTAGCAAGCTTGTCCATTCATGGTTGTTAGCTCTGCGTTCTATGACTAGCTAAGATATTACCTGCTTTCTTGCTCGTGATACTGATGTGTGCTTCATGGTGTTTATCCAGTACTCAATTGAGTGAAATGAGAAGCCAACAAAAGAGCAAATGGATTCTCAATTTTTTCAGACTGGGATTTGTGTCCATAAGGTATAGGCTGTAACATAAGAATTAGGAGCAAGAATGAAACGTGAAAATCTGCAGACCATGTGATTGTAGTGAAAACACAGAAATGCTGGAGGAACTCAGCAGGTCTCGCAGATAAGACTCAGAGTTGGCCACCTTGCCCTCCATGATCAAAGCTAATCTTCAACTGGCGCTCCATTTACCTGCACAGTCTCCATATCCTTTGATTCCCTTTTAATATCCAGAAATATATCCATCCGTTTTGAATAAAATGAATGTCTGAGTCCTCATCTCATCTTAGTTCTATATGATCTATCCTTCATTCTAGAGACCAGACACAAACTAGAAGATTGCTGCGCTGAGAACCTTCTCTCTGTCCACATCAGTGACAGGGATTTCCCAAGCCAACCATTTCAATTCTGTGCCCCACCCCCATGTTGACATGTCTATCCATGGCCTCATTTACTGTCCAACTAAGACCACCTGTAAATTGTAGGGGCAACTCTTTTTCTGTCTGGGCACTTTCCAGCAGATGGCATTATATATTGACTTTTCCATTTTCTGCTAGCCTACTCTCTGTTCTCCCTCCCTTCCCATCCTCTGTCTTCTTTCCTCCAGCTCTCCACCCCCTTTCCTCTCCATTCACAGAGCCATCCCTCCTCCCCCTGCTTGCTAATGTGCCCTCCCTCCCTTTCCCACCTATTACCTTCTGCGTGTGGGACTGTGCTCCTCCCCTGCCCCTCTCCCTCACCATTTTGTTCAGGCACCTGCCTACATTTTGTTCATACCTTGCTGAAGGGCTCAAGCCCAAAATGTTGTTTATGTATCTTTATCTTTGCTATATAAAGGACGCTGTTTGTCCTGCTCTGTTTTTACTTCAAACACGGTGTCTGCAGATTTTCGTGTTTTACTTTTTAATTCTGATAACAGGATCATGTTCAGCAAAAGAGCCAAATAGATGGTCCATTTTGTGTTCTTACTGAGATTCTCATGTTCACTGAAGCCAATCTTCAGCAAATTCAACGTATTCCAAATAATGACTGTCTGCACTTGATACAAACTCTTAAAAATGGGTTATTGCCAATTTGATGATCCACTCATTTTTGTAATGTCAGCAAATTTGGCTAGAATACAATGTATCCCTTTATCCAAGTTATATAAATTAAAGTTGAGTCTCCATCCCTGCGACATTCCACTGGTTACTGATTTCAGGGACAAGCTAGTTGGTTTATTGGCTACTGTAGATTAATTAATTTCTGTAAATTGTAATTTAACATGGGTTAATGATGAAGAAAAAGTAAAGGGAAGCTGAAGCTGATGAACATGTGAGAGAGAGTGTTGCATAAAGGAAAACTAACAGGGCCAATGGGATTGATTCCCGGGAACCGGATTCCTTTTATGTCATTATAAGTATATGATTCAGAATATCTCCCATTTTTCTATTAATCATTATTAATTTCCCACTTTCTTTCTCTATGGGACCAACATTTAGATACTCTTTCTGTATACCTGCACAATCTCCTGTCATCTGTATTTTAGTTATTTATTAGTTAAAATATGCCTTCTTCTGCAGTATTCATCCTTTACTGGTTTCTAATAATTTACCTGCAGCTAATCATTGCAATGTTGCATAATCTTTGCATAATTTTCTATTTAATACTGTCTGCAATATTCTTTGTTAGCTGTGGGTGGGGAATGTTTCCATTGATCCTTTCTTTGTTGTCAGGACAAGTCCATAGCTGCTTGGCATCGCTATACCATTTGCAGTGTCTGACTGACAGGTTTCCCTCCAAGTTGCACGCTATCCTGATTTGTAAATGTATCACCATCCCTTCATCATTACTGAACCCAAACCTTCATCAGTTAATTTTTCAGTCTGAAATGTCAACAAGATATACAGGAATTAGTCAGTTGTCATTATCCCATCTGCACCAATCTCCTAATGCTCTACTCCACTTCAAGACCCCTCAGATTTGCCAATTTGGTGAAGGTTAAATCTGAAGGAAAGGGATTGCTTGACTTCAGTCAGCTTTAATGCCTTAGAAATAACCATCAGTTTCTCTTTTCTCTTGCTCTGCAGGTGATGGTTGTGACAAAAATATATCAACATCCATTGCTGCTTTTTTCCCCACACACAAGCATTAAATTAGCTTGAAAAAAAACCAATTAACTAATAAATCACAAAAACTCCAATTTTTAATCCGAAAGGACAAGCCCCCATAAAATGTTACAAGCCCAGAGGACCCCAAAACCAGCAGCAGTAGATATTCACCAAGACAAATGGTTACTTAAACAAAAGTTGCTTTTAATTATCTTTAAACATTAAAACAGAATCACACTTTAACTTAACTAACCTAACTTAACCCCTTCTAATCGCACATGTAATGTGTGTGTAAGTTCAGAAACGTGCTTTGAATAACAGTCCAATCTCACTTCTCGTTCCTTCAAGTTCACTGATTGCAGGCAATTCTTATACTGTGCACAGAATTTAACATTTATAAAGTTCACCAAGCTTTGGTGCTTGAAAAGTAAATGGTTACTGCTCAGGAAGGTTCTTGTTTGTTTTCAGAGAGAGATCTGTTGTTCGTTGGACACCCACAACTAATTCCTTTTTAATAAGCCACTTCAGTATCTTGCCGAAGAAACTTTCCCCCTTGGGGATCTCCAGATGATAACCTTTTTTTTTTCAGGTCTCCACAGAGTTCCTTTTTGTTTCTGTTATTTGAAGTGAAACATTAGACAGCCAGTCCTCTCCTCTTGCATGAACCACAAGGGCTTTGACCAGGCTGAACTAAGCACTCACAACCCATCTTCCAAATTGGATTTTCCACAAGCTTGCCCTGTTCCAGTTCCAGTTGCTGCTACTGACTGTAGAACTGATCTCTGTGTGTGTCTCTCTCTCTTTTTTTCTCTCTCACAGAGAAAAAAGCCCATTTGACTCTCTCTGCTTGCAAAACGACATGATCCTCTTAGAACAGCAAGTTCCCCTCCAGACTGTCTGCGGCTCCAACAAGCTCTTTCATCTGTTGCGTTTTTGTAAAAAATGATCCATTAGGGAAGTCTGTTGGGCACTCTCCAAAGATTTTGCAAAAGGCTCTGAAGCCACAACACGTCTAGCATGAGCAGAGCTCCAGTATTTTAAATAAGATCTGTTTTAAAGTGTTTGTATGTGACCTACACTAACAGCTGCCCCAATTTATCTCCCCAAAATATTGATATTGTGTCACAATATAGGCATGATTCTTATTTGAGAATAGATTTTTAATATCAGTGCAATTACAAGTAAAATTATGCATGTAGAGTATAAGGCCAGAATTTTATCTGATTATTCACCACTTCTGATGACATGTTTGGTTCTTGAGAAAGAAGAATCAGTTTATAGATGGATATTTAATTCTACATTGTTGAAGAGGGTGGATTTCTGTGACTTTATAAGGAAATAAATTCAAGATATTTTAGAAATAAATTCTAACTCAGTGGATAATTTGGTTGGTTGAAGGTTTTGAAGGCTCTAATGTACAAATTTTTCAAAAATGGATCCCATTGGGATGCTTTGAAGGTATATTTGAGAGGTCAGATAATAAGTTATACAGCAAAAGAAGAAAGATTATATGAAAGAAGGTTTGGAGAAAGATTTACAAAGAAAGGCTTCTGGTGAGAAAAGGAAGAAATTTATTACAAAAAAGCTTCATTACAACACGATTCAGACTTATAGAATGGAAAAATTAATTGAGAGAACTAAACAAAGGTATTATGAATTGGGTGAAAGGACTCATAAAGTTCTTGCTTTGCAGTTGAAAATGGGGCAAACTTCTAGAACAATTAATGCTATTAAAAAGAATTCCAAGATGATTTCTAATAAACCTCAATAAAATATTTATTTATTTATAGATTTTTATTTTTATTTATATAAGTCTGAGTCTAGTTGTGGTGAGACTAAAATTGAGAATTTGTTTTATCTCAAATTAAGTTTGCCATGTTTGAATTATCAGGATCAAAGAGATTTAGATGCTCCTTTTACAGCAAGAGAAGTTAGGTATT